>NC_139622.1:9457799-9532925 GCF_964270895.1 Podarcis filfolensis
TGTACGGTTCCGGTTCAGAAAAGGGAAAGCGAAATGATCGTGGTGGGGTGGGGTGGAGACACCCCCACGATGAGGAACGGTTGCAGCTTCTTCTTCCTTTTAGCGTAGAGAAAAGGGACTAAATGGTCTGATCTTAGGCTTTTATCGAGAGGTTTTTTTGGTCTTCTTCTTTGGCGATCATTCATAGCCAAGTAAGATGGTCTTCCATAAACACAGTTTTAAAAGTGAGTCCGTAAGTGACTGTGGAGGCCAATTCTGGATCCACACGTCCTTCCACAATGGGGACATTGGTTTCCGGGCAGAAGTTGATCCCGGTGAGGGTTTGCCAAGGGTGCCTTCCTCTTAGCACGTTTCTCCCTCTTGTCCTGAGTTCGAGTGTCTTCAAAGCCCATGACACCTTTGGTAAAGGCTGTTCTCCAACTGGAGAACTTGCAGGCCAGTGTTTCCCAGTTGTCTGTGTTTATACTACATTTCTTTAGATTTGCCTTGAGAGAGTCTTTCAACCTTTTTTTGTTTAAATATAAAAAACCTTAGGAAGGGAAGAAATGGAAGCAGTGAGAGATTTTACTTTCTTGGGCTCCATGATCACTGCAGATGGTGACAGCAGCCACAAAATTAAAAGAAGCCTGTTTCTTGGGAGAAAAGCAATGACAAACCTAGACAGCATCTTAAAAAGCAGAGACATCACCTTGCCAACAAAGGTCCGTATAGTTAAAGCTATGATTTTCCCAGTAGTGATGTATGGAGGTGAGAGATGGACCATAAAGAAGGCTGATGGCCGAAGAATGGATGCTTTTTAATTCTGGTGCTGGAGGAGACTCTTGAGAGTCCCATGGACTGCAAGAAGATCAAACCTCTCCATTCTGAAGGAAATCAGCCCTGAGTGCTGACTGGAAGGACAGATCCTGAAGCTGAGACTCCAAGACTTTGGCCACCTCAGGAGAAGAGTCCCTGGAAAAGACCCTGGTGTTGGGAAAGATGGAGGGCACAAGGAGAAGGGGACAATGGAGGACGAGATGGTTGGATAGTGTTCTTGAAGCTACCAGCATGAGTTTTACCAAACTGCAGGAGGCAGTGGAAGACAGGAGGGCCTGGCGTGCTCTGGTCCAGGGGGTCACGAAGAGGTGGACACGACTAAACGACTAAACAACAACATGGGAGAATAGCAAGGGGGTTGTGTGAATGAGTTTGGCATTGCCCACCCCCTGTTGGCATCCGAACAACAGACGGAGTTTGCCTGCTCCCACTCTCCCCTACTGCAGTGAGATGCATTGTGTTCCTACTTAATTATAGTAATTATTCCTAAATTTTGTGTGTACACATACAAATCAGCACGTGCAAATTTCATGTCTTCTTTGTGTGTGTGTGTGTCCTTGTGTGTGACACATTTTCTCTTTTTCCTTTCGGGAGCGCATAAAGATTCGACCAGCGGGTGCTTTATCCCTGACCTTTCAGTAGCGACAATATCGCAATCCGTTTTATTTTTCTTTCCTGGTTTTTCGGCTAAGCTAGAAATCTGTAATCTCAGCAAACTGCTTTTATGAGTATTCTCCAAGCGGTGGTCTCTCTCCTGCCCCACTGAGAATAGGGTAGCAAATTCAACTGAAGTCAGCTCTTCCAAAACATAAACGAAAGAAAGTTGGTGGTTTGACTCTATCTATCTATCTATCTATCTATCTATCTATCTATCTATCTATTTGATTTGACCAGAGGCTTTGTGTGGCTGCTATTATATTCTTTTCTCTAAACTCCATAGTGCCAAGGAAACGTAATATAACTCTAGAATAGCTGCAAAAAAAGAATGATAGAAAGTTGGTGGTTTGACTATATATATACTATATATATTCGATTTGACCAGAGGCTTTGTGTGGCTGCTATTACCGTATTTTTTGCTCTATAGGACTCACTTTTTCCCTCCTAAAAAGTAAGGGGAAATGTGTGTGCGTCTTATGGAGCGAATGCAGGCTGTGCAGCTATCCCAGAAGCCAGAACAGCAAGAGGGATTGCTGCTTTCACTGCGCAGCGATCCCTCTTGTTGTTCTGGCTTCTGAGATTCAGAATATTTTTTTTCTTGTTTTCCTCTTCCAAAAACTAGGTGCGTCTTGTGGTCCGGTGCGTCTTATAGAGCGAAAAATACGGTGCGTTCTTTTCTCTAAACTCCAGAGTGCCAAGGAAACATAACTCCAGAATAGCTGGAAAGAAAGAAAGAAAGAAATAATATGGTTGCAAAAGTTTGCAATGCCCCTGAATTTTGGTTGGTTACAGCACCCATTTTTATGTTTGTAGCTATCTGTATCCTTTGATGCAACAGGACTTCATTAGGATACACTTTCCGTAATTGCATTTCAACTAAGTGCTTAAAGGAAAGAATTGGGGGAGGGGGGGATTATCTGGAATTAAATCTAAGGGCAGAACAATGAAACAATCCTCAACTGCATCAGCAAAAGCGGGGAGGGAGTCAGTTAATGTGAGGGCTGCGGACAGAGAGATTACCTCTGCTAACTGCAAAATTTGGTGGTCTGAAAAAGCCCGGAGTCTGTTCCAAACCAAATTCGTTTTACAAGGGTCTCAGCAGCATGTGGAGGGGGAAGAAGATTGCAAATCTAGGGGTTTTTTTTTTGTAGGTCTGAAAAGAAGCAGCGCCGGCCTTGGAGCGAAAAGCCACCAAGGAAAGCGTTTAGGGCCCCTCGTACAATTTAGCTAAAGAAAGCAGAGATTGGCCGCTGAAGAAAAAAGCAGCCATTTTTGCAAGTGGAGGCAGAGAAGCAAAAACACAGCAATTTATGCAAACCCTTTTGTGGGGGTGGAGGGGGCGGTCAAGAAAGGCCACCTCTCATTTGACTCTAAGTAAGGAAATCTGCTTCTTGGGAGAAAAGCAATCACACACCTAGACAGCATCTTAAAAAGCAGAGACATCACCTTGCCAACAAAGGTCTGTATAGTAAAAGCTATGGTTTTCGCAGTAGTGATGTATGGAAGTGAGAGCTGGACCATAAAGAAGGCTGATCGCTGAAGAATTGATGCTTTCGAATTCTGGAGGAGACTCTTGAGAGTCCCATGGACTGCGAGAAGATCAAACCTCTCCATTCTGAAGGAAATCAGCCCTGAGTGCTCACTGGAAGGACAGATCCTGAAGCTGAGGCTCCAAGACTTTGGCCACCTCATGAGAAGAGAAGACTCCCTGGAAAAGACCCTGATGTTGGGAAAGATGAAGGGCACAAGGAGAAGGGGGCGACAGAGGACGAGATGGTGGGACAGTGTTCTCGAAGCTACCAGCATGAGTTTGACCAAACTGCGGGAAACAGTGGAAGACAGGAGTGCCTGGCGTGCTCTGGTCCAGGGGGTCACGAAGAGTCGGACACGACTAAACAACAAAAAGGAAATCTACCAGACTAACTCAGGGCTGAGTTTCTCCGGCGCAAACGTTCTCTACCAATTTCTTAACACAGTCTGAACCTCCTAACAATGATTCTTTCTCACTCTCTGTTATTGCTCCTAACATCTCTTTGCGCCTAGGCTATCCTAGGCAAACCAGCCAAGCTTGGCCAATGATCGGGAATTATGGTAGGTAAAACCTAGCAACATCTGGAGGACCATATAACAACATCTGCTAACGGATTGAGGTTGAATCCTGACAAGATAGAAGTGCTGTTTTGGGGGGACAGGGGGCGGGCTGGTGTGGAGGACTCCATGGTCCTGAATGGGGTGACTGTGCCCCCGAAGGACCAGGTGTGCGCAGCCTGGGAGTCATTTTGGACTCACAGCTGTCCATGGAGGCGCAGGTTAATTCTGTGTCCAGGGCAGCTGTCTACCAGCTCCATCTGGTACGCAGGATGAGACCCTCCCTCCCCGCGGACTGTCTCACCAGGGTGGTGCATGCTCTGGTTATCTCCCACTTGGACTCCTGCAATGCGCTCTACGTGGGGCTATCTTTGAAGGTGACCTGGAAACTGCAACTAATCCAGAATGCGGCAGCTAGACTGGTGACTGGCCGCCGATACCACATAACACCGGTCTTGAAAGACCTCCATTGGCTCCCAGTATGTTACTGAGCACAATTCAAAGTGTTGGTGTTGACCCTGAAAGCCCTAAACGGCCCAGTATCCCTGAAGGAGAGTCTCCACCCCCATCGTTCTGCCCTGACGCTGAGGTCCAGCACCGAGGGCCTTCTGGCGGTTCCCTCATTGCGAGAAGCAAAGCTACAGGGAACCAGGCAGAGGGCCTTCTCGGTAGTGGCGCCTGCCCTGTGGAACGCCCTCCCACCAGATGTCAAAGAGATAAACAACTACATGACATTCAGAAGACATCTGAAGGCAGCCCTGTTCAGGGAAGTTTTTAATGTGTGACATCTTAGTATATTTTTGGTCTTTGTGGAAGCTGCCCAGAGTCACGAAGAGTCGGACACAACTAAATAACAACAACAAATGTTTACAATCATGAGGGCTAGCACCTTGTTTTATTTTTATCGAAAGGAGCATGGCTCGGGGACAGAGCATCTTGCTCTGCATGTGGAAGGTCCCCAGGTCTCTAGGTAGGACTACGGAAAAGGTCTCTCTCTCGCTCTCCCCTCCTTCCATAACCCCAGAGACCTGCTGCCGCCGCTCAGTGTAGCCATTATTGGTCTCAATGGAGCAATGACCTGATCTGTGATAACGCAGATTCCTGCGTTTGCATTGCTTGGGGAAGTTGTGCGTGTGACCTAGTTCTCTCCGTTACCAAGGTATCACCTGCTGGTTCTTAATTCAGGACGAGCTTATGGGGAAGATTAAACCCAGATGAAACAAGCCGGGACCTCAGGGAGGAAAAATAATCACCGAGACGACAGGATGAGGAGAAGTAGCAGAATTGAGCAGAGGTTGTTGTCGTTGTTTAGTCGTTTAGTCGTGTCCAGCTCTTCGTGACCCCCTGGACCAGAGCACGCCAGGCACTCCTGTCTTCCACTGCCTCCCGCAGTTTGGTCAGACTCATGCTGGTGGCTTCAAGAACACTGTCCCACCATCTCGTCCTCTGCCGTCCCCTTCTCCTTGTGTGTGATCTTCCCCAACATCAGGGTCTTTTCCAGGGAGTCTTCTCTTCTCATAAGGTGGCCAAAGTCTTGGAGCCTCAGCTTCAGGATCTGCCCTTCCAGTGAGCACTCAGGGCTGATTTCCTTCAGAACGGAGAGGTTTGATCTTCTTGCAGTCCATGGGACTCTCAAGAGTCTCCTCCAGCACCAGAATTCAAAAGCATCCATTCTTTGGCGATCAGCCTTCTTTATGGTCCAGCTCTCACTTCCGTGCATCACTACTGAGCAGAGGTTGCCTCTTTTCAAATCTGGTCCTTTAAAGAGCTGGGCAGCAGGCAGAAATCCAACAGGGCACCCTTCCCCATATTAAAATGCATCTATATATAAGGAGCTGGGGGAGAGCTTTGAATTGCTGCCTGCTTTCTTTTTCCTTGCAAGGTCCCCAGCTTGGGTTTTTAATATTTTCCAGACACTTTGTACAAAGAGGAGGCTCCCAGACCCTTTGCAGAATCAGGGGGGAGGTCCCTCTGCCCTCCCCCCCCCCAAGCAAAGGGGCTTGCAATTTATAATGCGGACGTAGGAGAAGATAAATGAGGTGGTTGAGGGGAGGAGAGGAGAGGCAGCGATTTCAGGTAAGTGGCACTTAGGAGACTACGCAGTACATCGTGCGTGGGAAGAGGGGAATGTGCCAATGGTTGCACGGGAAAAGCTGGCTTTTGAAGAAGTAATGAAAGGACGGGGACGTTGTGCAGGCGGTTCTGGGTGTCTGGGGCAGCGAGGGAGAAGGGCCTGGGGTCAGGGAAAGTGAGGGAAAAGGTCATGGGGTCAGTGAGGGAGAAGGTCCTGGGGTCGGGGGCAGCGAGGGAAGTTTTAGAGCTGCTTCTTAGGAAATTTGCCCAGATTTTCCTGGCTATATTTTACCAGAAATTCCACCCAGATGCTATTTCCGACGGACAGATCCTGGATCTGCCTGGGTAATTCCGGACGAATGGCAACCCTAGAGTAGATAATACAGTGGTACCTCGGGTTACATACGCTCCAGGTTACAGACTCCGCTAACCCAGAAATTGTACCTCGGGTTAAGAATTTTGCTTCAGGATGAGAACAGAAATCGTGCAGCGGCAGCAGGAGGCCCCATTAGCTAAAGTGGTGCTTCAGGTTAAGAACAGTTTCGGTTAAGAACAGACCTCCGGAATGAATTAAGTACTTAACCCGAGGTACCACTGTAATGGAATGCTGAATGGTTTAGTTTATGTAAAATATGCAGGGATTTATGATATGCAAAATGAACCATGGAAAGAGAAGAAGGGAAGTCACTGATTTTTTAAGGATGTTTTAATGAGCATTCTTAATTCTAAAACAGAAAATGAGAGAGAAAGAGAGAGAGAGAAGATAGATAGATAGATAGATAGATAGATAGATAGATAGATAGATAGATGATAGATAGATAAATAGATAGATAGATAGATGATAGATGAGAGAGAGAGAGAGAGAGAGAGAGAGAGAGAGAGAGAGATGATGATAGATGATAGATAGATAGATATAGATAGATGATAGATAGATATAGATAGATAGATAGATAGATGATAGATAGATATAGATAGATAGATGATAGATAGATAGATAGATAGATAGATAGATAGATATAGATGATAGATAGATGATAGATAGATAGATATAGATAGATGATAGATGAGAGAGAGAGAGAGATGATAGATAGATAGATAGATAGATAGATAGATAGATAGATAGATAGATAGATAGATGTCTCTTGTGGCCCTTTCCAACTCTACAATTTCTTTCTTTCTTTCTTTCTTTCTTTCTTTCTTTCTTTCTTTCTTTCTTTCTTTCTTCTCCAAGAAGTTCATGTCCACGGTTCTCCCCATTTAACCCTCACAACACCTCTGCGAGGCGGGTCAGGCTTGGGGCGCACGAATACAGCGACACGGCCGCCTGGTGAAACTTCACGGCCGAGTGGGCAGATTCGAACCCTTGTCTCTCCCAGGTCGGGGCACCCTAACTGCTGCGTCGCCCATTGACTCCCTGCGCCCGTGGGGTCATTTTTAACCAACGCATCAAACCGACAAACACCTTTAAAGCCTGAACAATTTCCGCCGATAGCCGGCTTTTAGCAAGATGAGTCAGCCTTGGGAGGCCTCGGCCTAATAGCTCCAGGATGCTAAGAGCCTGCCTTTTTGCGTTGCCACGGCAACTCCTGCGCTGGCTGCATCCTTCCAAGGCCAGTTAACAAAAAAAAAAAAAAAAAACCCTTCCGGAAACCATTTCATGGGGTGTCGGCCAATGACATACATATTTTTATTTTATTTTTTGGCCTTTTGGTTCAGCAGGTTGCCAGGTTTTACGCAAAATGGAAAACGAGCGAGGACTACAGGAAAAATGACACCTTAGCTGACAAAAGATGCGCAGCTCGCAGACTTAAACATACAGAATAAGAGAACGAGAAGGACATACGTTTAGAGGAGATCGGAAAACGTTGACTGAAGTATATGGGGAAATATTGTGTACACATGAAAAAGCTGGCAGCGTTAAGATAAATTCGACAGCGCAAATGAGTTTGGATGGGTGTGATGATGGTTTAGTTTTTGCAAAATATTCAGATATTTAGTGGTACGCAAAATAAACGGTGGAAAGAGGAGAAGGGAAGCCATTGATATTTTAAGGGTGTTAAAATGAGTATTTTAAGGATGTTAAAATGAGTATTCCAAATTGTAAAAGCGAAAATTTAATAAAAAAATTATTTAAAACAACAGGTTGCCAGGTTTTGTTCTGTTAAGAAATCTGCAAAACGTTTCTGCTCTGAAAGCGAGTGATGGGGCGAAGGGACCGTCCTGCGTTTTCCTGCACCCCCTTTTTAAAAATTGAGTCTTCATCGTGATTTGGGTTCACGACTTGGGATCAAGGTTCTGATACGCCTTCCTGCTTTCTTTCTCTGGAAAGTTTCTAAATTTCGTTCTGGAACGAATTCGAAAACAGATAGAGAATGGTTGTGGCGATGGAGGAGAACTGGCTGTGTTGGCAGCCGCCAGAATAACCTCGGAGTCCTGCAGTCGATTTCCCCAAAGTTAAGCCGTTTCAACCCTACACATAGGTAAAGGGTAAAGGGACCCCTGACAATTAGGTCCAGTCATGGCCGACTCTGGGGTTGCGGCGCTCATCTCGCTTTACTGGCCGAGGGAGCCGGAGTACAGCTTCCGGGTCATGTGGCCAGCAGGACTAAGCCGCTTCTGGCGAACCAGAGCAGCGCACGGAAACGCCATTTACCTTCCCGCCGGAGTGGTATCTATTTATCTACTTGTACTTTGACGTGCTTTTGAACTGCTAGGTTGGCAAGAGCAGGGACCGAGCAACGGGAGCTCACCCCGTCATTGCGGGGATTCGAACCGCCGACCTTCTGAACGGCAAGCCCTAGGCTCTGTGGTTTAACCCACAGCGCCACCCGCGTCCAACCCTACACATAGCCATTCCCATTTCAGTGTGAATTATTTTAACCAATTCTATGATTTTCTCCCCTCCCTTCTCTCCTGGTATCCCTCGCAGCTCACAAGGACGGACTTATTGGGGTGTTTGCAAGGCGGTGTTATCAGAAAATTACTGCTCCCTTTCCCTTATGGGGTATCTAAGAGCCCGTACAGAGTCCTTAAGTAGGTTCTCTATCAGTGGGAGAAAATAACAGAGGCCAAGCAGAGAGAATATTGAGAAGCAAAGCGGCTAGTAAGCCTGATCTTTATTAAACTCTTGCAACAGGATTCCTGCTCACCCCACGCAGGGAGAGAGGAGAGGAACCCCGAACATTGGTGTGCAAGCTCTTATATAGAGTTTTGAAATTGCCTACCCTGTAGCTCAAGACCACCCCCAAAACATCATACATACATCACAGAAGGAGGCGGTCTACAACAGAAATTGGAGTGTGTTGCTTTTCTCCTGTCTGCCAGGATTGTTGTTGTTTGTTGTTGAGTCGTTTAGTCGTGTCCGCCTCTTCGTGACCCCCTGGACCAGAGCACGCCAGGCCCTCCTGTCTTCCACTGCCTCCCGCAGTTTGGTCAAACTCATGCTGGTAGCTTCGAGAACACTGTCCCACCATCTCGTCCTTTGTCGTCCCCTTCTCCTTGTGCCCTCCATCTTTCCCAACATCAGGGTCTTTTCCAGGGAGTCTTCTCTTCTCCTGAGGTGGCCAAATTATTGGAGTCTCAGCTTCAGGATCTGTCCTTCCAGTGAGCACTCAGGGCTGATTTCCTTCAGAATGGAGAGGTTTGATCTTCTTGCAGTCCATGGGACTCTCAAGAGTCTCCTCCAGTACCAGAATTCAAAAGCATCCATTCTTCGGCGATCAGCCTTCTTGATGGTCCAGCTCTCACTTCCATACATCACTACTGCGAAAACCATAGCTTGAACTATTATTTAACTATTTAAATAATGCCTTATCTGATTGCCTTTTCTGGATAGCCTGACCATTCCTTGGAGATAACACAGTTCCTGAATCTCTTAGGCATATTGATAACGTTGCTCAGCATAACAGTTACTTGCGAGGCTGTATTTGCAAAGCGAGGTGTGAGCCCCTACAGTCCAAAGACACTTGCAAAGCTTTTCCCATTTCCTTCCTCTTTGCAGAGAAATATTTGAGGTCAATTTGGGAGATTCCAAATGGCTTCAAGATTGCTCTCCCGGACCACAGTGGTACCTCGGGTTACATACGCTTCAGGCTACAGACTCTGCTAGCCCAGAAATAGTGCTTCAGGTTAAAAACTTTGCTTCAGGTTGAGAACAGAAATCGGGCTCCGGCGGCACGCGGCAGCAGGAGGCCCCATTAGCTAAAGTGGTGCTTCAGGTTAAGAACAGTTTCAGGTTAAGTACAGACCTCCGGAACGAATTAAGTACTTAACCTGAGGTACCACTGTATTTCAGACACAGGGTTTATAGCCTCTCCAACCTAGTGCCCCTCTGGGCATTTATTAAAAGAGACCAAACTGAACCCAGGGATGAAAATGGAAAAAGGATGGAAATTTAAAGGCTAGTGGAAGGCGCCACCTGGTGGGCAGAATCTGTATTGCATGTTTGGCTACCGGCCGCATTTTGTGATGATACTTTGGGGGGGGGGGTTAACATTATTATTATTATTATTATTATTATTATTATTATTATTATTAATCCGAAGAATGTGTCTGGATTGAATCGTAACATCGGAAGAGCCCCAAAGCTGGATCAGGCCACAGAAGGACCCAACGGGGTGAGCTCCCGTTGCTCGGTCCCTGCTCCTGCCAACCCAGCAGTTCGAAAGCACGTCAAAGTGCAAGTAGATAAATAGGTACCACTCCGGCGGGAAGGTAGACAGCGTTTCCGTGCGCTGCTCTGGTTCGCCAGAAGCGGCTTAGTCCTGCTGGCCACATGACCCGGAAGCTGTACGCCGGCTCCCTCGGCCAATAAAGCGAGATGAGCGCCGCAACCCCAGAGTCGGCCACGACTGGACCTAATGGTCAGGGGTCCCTTTACCTTTACCTAAAGGCGAGAAAGGATGGAAGGGAGGGAGGGAATTGGCAGAGCAGAGAGAAGGGGCCTCTCTCTTGCAGTCCTGCGGCGTCGCCTGCAGGGGGTGCCCTTGCCGTGCTTGCCTGTGTTTCGCACACCCTTGCAATGCGTGCAGGTTCTTTGTGTGCGGTCCTGGGAGAGGTTTGCCAGAGCGCCAGCCCTGCGGTGCCACCCATGGCTTCTCCCCCAAGCAACCACCCAGCAGCCAGTCACCTTCCTTGGCTCCTCTGGGCGGCTCTCACCAAGGCCAGGCCGGGCGGCGGCAGATTGGGAGGGTGCAAACCCTTGCAAACCCGAGCTGCAGGCCTCAGTGCGGCCGGGTTTGCGCCTGCAAAACCAGGAGGGGAGACGAAGGCAGTCCCTGGGAACATAACAACGCAAGGAGAGCCTGATGGATAAGGCCAATGGCCTGTCGAGCCGGGCATCCTGTTCTCACAGTGGCCAGCAAGCAGGATTCGAACGCAGGAGCAGTCCCCGCTTCTGCACTTTGCAGCAAGTGGTCTAGTTGGCTATGAGGCCTTGATAGTCCTCTTCTCCTCCATGAATTTCTCTAGTCCGCTTTTTGTTGTTGTTGTTTAGTCGTGTCCGCCTCTTCGTGACCCCCTGGACCAGAGCACGCCAGGCCCTCCTGTCTTCCACTGCCTCCCGCAGTTTGGTCAAACTCATGCTGGTAGCTTCGAGAACACTGTCCCACCATCTCGTCCTCTGTCGTCCCCTTCTCCTTGTGCCCTCCATCTTTCCCAACATCAGGGTCTTTTCCAGGGAGTCTTCTCTTCTCATGAGGTGGCCAAAGTCTTGGAGCCTCAGCTTCAGGATCTGTCCTTCCAGTGAGCACTCAGGGCTGATTTCCTTCAGAATGGAGAGGTTTGATCTTCTTGCAGTCCATGGGACTCTCCAGAGTCTCCTCCAGCACCAGAATTCAAAAGCATCCATTCTTCGGCCATCAGCCTTCTTGATGGTCTAGCTCTCACTTCCATACATCACTACTGGGAAAACCATGGTTTGAACTATACGGACCTTTGTTGGTAAGGTGATGTCTCTGCTTTTTAAGATGCTGTCTAGGTTTGTCATCGCTTTTCTCCCAAGAAGCAGGCGTCTTTTAATTTCGTGGCTGCTGTCACCATCTGCAGTGATCATGGAGCCCAAGAAAGTAAAATCTCTCACTGCCTCCATTTCTTCCCCTTCTATTTGCCAGGAGGTGATGGGACCAGTGGCCATGATCTTCATTTATTTGATGTTGAGCTTCAGACCATATTTTGTGCTCTCCTCTTTCACCCTCATTAAAAGGTTCTTTAATTCCTCCTCACTTTCTGCCATCAAGCTACCCAAGTTTGCTTCCCCCTGTGGCAGGGAGTTCCGCAGTTTAACTTTGCACCGCGCAGAGAAGGCCTGTATCTTTTGCCCGCCGCGAATCTTCCACGGCGACCGAAAGACTTCCTGTGCCTGTGGGAGCGCATACACTCCGACTTTTCTCAGAGGAAAACAGGGGCGTTCTATTCCACATCAGAAAGCCTCCTTTAATTTCTCCCGCAAACATAGACGTCGTCTGTACACCTCGAGCGAATGACAACCTCTCCAGTGCACCTATCTTGCAGGATCGTCGTCGAGAAATGAGCACTCACTCGTGGTTCCCGGGGGGAAAAGGGACGAGAAGCGTGCCAAAGGGTTCTGTCCTGGGCTCGTTGTGGTTTGACGTTTTGATAAAGGATTTAGATGAAATATTTGAGGGTAAAGGTAAAGGTAAAGGGACCTCTGACCATTAGGGTCCAGTTGTGGATGACTCTGGGGTTGCGGCGCCCATCTCGCTTTACTGGCCGAGGCAGCCGGCGTACAGCTTCCGGGTCATGTGGCCAGGAGGACTAAGCCACTTCTGGCAAACCAGAGCAGCGCACAGAAACGCCGTTTACCTTCCCGCCAGAGTGGTACCTATTTATCTACTTGCACTTGGACGTGGTTTCGAACTGCTAGGTTGGCAGGAGCAGGGACCGAGCAACGGGAGCTCACCCCGTCACAGGGATTCGAACCGCTGACCTTCTGATCGGCAAGTCCTAGGCTCTGTGGTTTAACCCACAGCGCCACCCGCGTCCCTCTTCCCTATTGGGAGGTGTGCAAATTTCTACCTGAACAAAAGCACTTCTAAACAGAATCCCTGGAAAGAATCTCTTTGCTGCTGTGAGTCCTAGTCCCAAACGCCTATATTGCCAGCTCAGGCTCAGGGCTTGGCGGTCGCCTGCTCTCAAAGATCCTCCTGCTAGATCTTCCCTGATCCCTTTCCGGAAGTGCAGATCCACAACCCAAGCCGTGGAGGTCACCCCAGAAGGGGTCCCACAGGTGTTGGGCCTGGAGGGCGGGACCGGTTGCGACAGCATGAGAGGCGTTCCGGAAGATTGGGTGGGCGATGGGCGTTGAAAGGATTTCTAAAATTGGCCAGACGAATGGAGCGTCGTTTCCCAGCCAGAGGGAGAGAACTTTGGCAGGTTGAGGCAGGTTTTTCTGCAGGAATTGCAAGCAAAGCAACCCTTCTGTCTGGGATCCCACCTGGGAGATCTGAAACGCACATTCGATCTGGAAGCCCAGAATATACCTAAACCTCTGCCAGAGGTTTCCCCCCGCCTTGCGATTCTGAAATGTTGTTGTTGTTGTTGTTTAGTCGTGTCCGCCTCTTTGTGACCCCCTGGACCAGAGCACGCCAGGCACTCCTGTCTTCCACTGCCTCCCGCAGTTTGGACAAACTCATGCTGGTAGCTTCGAGAACACTGTCCCACCACCTCGTCCTCTGTCGTCCCCTTCTCCTTGTGCCCTCCATCTTTCCCAACATCAGGGTCTTTTCCAGGGAGTCTTCTCTTCTCCTGAGGTGGCCAAAGTCTTGGAGCCTCAGCTTCAGGATCTGTCCTTCCAGTGAGCACTCAGGGCTGATTTCCTTCAGAATGGAGAGGTTTGATCTTCTTGCAGTCCATGGGACTCTCAAGAGTCTCCTCCAGCACCAGAATCCAAAAGCATCCGTTCTTCGGCGAACAGGCTTCTTTATGGTCCAGCTCTCAGTGGCCAAACTTGGCCCTCCAGCTGTTTTGGGACTACAAATCCCATCATCCCTAGCTAACAAGACCAGTGGTCAGGGATGATGGGAAATGTAGTCCCAAAACAGCTGGCGGGCAGAGTTTGGCCACCACTGTCGTAGCAGATAGCTTGACGGAGACACCATAATCCTATATTTAGGATGATTTGACCTCCAAACCATCTTAAATATCTTTGCAGAAGCTTATGAAAAGCTTGGCCTATCGCTCAACATCCAAAAAACCAAAATACAAAACAACCCCTCTGCACCGCCACAAATCCAGCTCAATGGTGTAACCTTGGAAAATGTCAATCACTTCTCCTACTTGGGCAGTTACCTTTCCACAAGGCCCGACACTGATGCCGAAATCCAGCACCGCCTGAGGTCTGCGAGCGCTGCTTTCTCCTGATTGAAGCAAATGCTTGTTTACAAAGCTATTGTACTACAAAACTTACTGTATGCTTGTGAAACATGGACCACTTATAAACGCCATCTCCAACTCCTTGAAAGATTCCATCAACGGTGTCTCCGAAAAATTTTACACATCACTTGGGAAGACAGGCGAACTATTGTCAGTGAAGAAGCAAAGATCACCAGGGTTGAAGCGATGATTCTTCAACATCAACTTTGTTGGACTGGTCATGTTGTGCGGATGCCTGATTATTATCTTCCAAAGCAACTACTCTATTCCCAACTTACAAATGGAAAGCGTAATGCTGGTGGTCAAGAAAAGAGGTTTAAAGACTCTCTTAAGGCAAGTCTTTAAAAATGTAGTATAAACACCAACAATTGGGAAACACTGGCCTGCGAGTGCTCCAGTTGGAGAACAGCCTTGACCAAAGGTGTCATGGGCTTTGAAGACACTCAAACTCAGGACGCAAGGGAGAAACATGCTAAGAGGAAGGCACGCTTGGCAAACCCTCACCGGGATCAACTCGGAAACGTCCTGGGAGCCAATGTAGGTCTTTCAGGACCAGTGTTATGTGGTCTCAGTGGCCTCTCCCAGTCCCCAGTCTGGCTGCCGCATTCTGAATTAGTTGTAGTTTCTGGGTCACCTTCAAAGGTAGCCCCACATAGAGCGCATGGCAGTAGTCCAAGCGGGAGATAACCAGGGCATGGACCACTCTGGCCAGACATTCTGCAGGCAGGGAGGGTCTCATCCTGCGTACCAGATGGAGCTGGTAGACAGCTGCCCTGGATGCAGAATGGACCTGCACCTCCCTGGACAGTGGTGGGTCCAAAATGACTCCCAGGCTGCGCACCTGGTCCTTCGGGGGCATAGCTAAACCTGAGCCTCTCCCTTTGTGAGGCCCAAGGATGCCTGAAAGCCTTCATCTCTCGCCCGGCCCAGTGCTTGACCCTGACGGGAAATGCATTACCCAGACTTTGGGTGTGGCGTTGAAAGAGGGAAGGAAGTGGGAAGCTTTTAATCAGCAGAATTTGAAAAAGAAAAATCCTGTGTCTCTTTCCTTTGAGGGCAGAGGACCCTTCGAGAAGTGTTGGTTGACTCATTCCCCACGAGCCCAAGTTGGCGCAATGCAAACTATGCGGGTGCACATCTCAGGGCAGCATGGACGGAGTTTGGGAAATGACTGCGTGCAACGATGACGTACCTTTCTGCAAACTGCATGGGCAAATCCCGACTCTCCCCTCCTGCCGTTTCCAGAAACTGCTACCCAGACGCGTTTACGGCCTTCGAACTTGGAAGCAGAGCAGTCGCAGGTAGCAAACATCCACCGCCTCTTGCACGAATTTGTCTGATTGCCTTTTAAAGCCAGGGAGTGGCAGGGAGTTCCGCAGTTGAACCACTTGACTCGTGAAGAATGTCCCGAATCTCTCCAGCCTCGGTCCTCGCTGAGTTCGGGGAGGAAAACCCTCGCCCTGCTGCAAATACTGGGATCGTGACCATTTTGCACATATTGCAAATATCATGCAAATCCTATCTTCCAGATGGGGCCCAACCGGGAAGCGAAGTTTCCCTCCTTTTCAAAATGATGACTTTGAGGTGTTGCGGCGCCAAAGGTCGTGTTTTGCTTCCCCTTTCGGTGAGGTTTTCGGCACAGGGCGCTGAGTCAGGGTTCGTCCCCGACGCTGACTCAGTACCCAGGTCCCTTCTCTGCAGAGATGTCTTGGTTTGTTGCCCCAGAGTGGCCAGGCCTTGCAAGACGGACAATGGGAGAATCTCCTGCACCAGGAGAAAAGTTAAACAGGCTACAGAACCTGGGAATGGAGGAAGACCCCGGTCCTCATCTCCTGGGAAGGTCGGGAAGGAAATTGGCTGGGTGGCACTGTGGGTTAAACCACAGAGCCTAGGGCTTGCCGATCAGAAGGTCGGCGGTTCGAATCCCCGCAACGGGGTGAGCTCCCATTGCTCGGTCCCTGCTCCTGCCAACCTAGCAGTTCAAAAGCACGTCAAACTGCAAATAGATAAATAGGTACCGCTCTGGCAGGAAGGTAAACGGTGCTTCCGTGTGCTGCTCTGATTCGCCAGAACCAGCTTAGTCCTGCTGGCCACATGACCCAGAAGCTGTATGCCAGCTCCCTTGGCCAATAAAGCGAGATGAGCGACGCAACCCCAGAGTTGGCCACGACTGGACCTTTACCTTTAATCCCCATGTTACACCCCCCCAAAACTACATCACTAATACATCATGGTTACATCATGAAAGGGGAGGTCTGGTGGCCGTAATCTGAGCATCCTGGACCCTGCCCCATGGTTCCCCTTGCCCTCCACCGAAACACCCATCAAGTGGAACAAAAGAGATATTTACATTTCCCTGTTTCCCAGCCAAGTTCATCACACCCTTTTGTCTTCATCTGGGTTTGTTATTTCTGGAATGGCTACCTGTCTGGCACTCAGGTATCAGGATGCCAGGGATCATCACTCAGGCAGAGGGGCTGCTGAGGAGCTGAGCTCACATGTCTGTATGAATTTCTGAAGTTTTCCCAGTGAGCCAGTACATAGGTACATTGATCAGTGAATTCTTACATTTGGTATCGTGCAGCAGAGGCCCTTTGAATAGGTAAGAAGAAACTGTGATGAAGTCTTCTGTGGGGACAAATCGCAAAAGCCACAAAAGCAGTTGTGCTGGTTTTGGTAGTGGGCTGCATGTGCATGATATCTGCTGGAGGGGCAACCCCCCCCAAACCTATACATAAATTCCTGCAACATTTCCAACTAAGATTCTACACATCTATGGATCCCAAATTTGGAGGTTCATAGTTAATTTTAAGTATGAACCCCGTGTTTGCTGTATCAAATCCTCGGTTTGTGGGGCATGCAAAACACAGGGGTTTCGCTGCAAAATGCTGCAAAAAAAACCCCCAACAAAAACCCTGGCAAGGGTTTGGAGATGTGATAAGAATTTTAAGGTCTTCTTGTTGTTTAGTCCTTTAGTCGTGTCCGCCTCTTCGTGACCCCCTGGACCAGAGCACGCCAGGCACTCCTGTCTTCCACTGCCTCCCGCACTTTGGTCAAACTCATGCTGGCAGCTTCGAGAACACTGTCCCACCATCTCGTCCTCTGTCGTCCCCTTCTCCTTGTGCCCTCCATCTTTCCCAACATCAGGGTCTTTTCCAGGGAGTCTTCTCTTCTCAGGAGGTGGCCAAAGTCTTGGAGCCTCAGCTTCAGGATCTGTCCTTCCAGTGAGCACTCAGGGCTGATTTCCTTCAGAATGGAGAGGTTTGATCTTCTTGCAGTCCATGTGACTCTCAAGAGTCTCCTCCAGCACCAGAATTCAAAAGCATCCATTCTTTGGCGATCAGCCTTCTTTATGGTCCAGCTCTTAAAGTCTTAGATATATATTAAATGTTCATAAATGTACCAACCAAGCACGTACATAGATCAGCACAGGAAGACTGACCTGAAACCATTTTTGATCAAACCGACCAAATGTTTTCTCTGCATGTCTCAGTGGGCTGCATGTGCGTGATATCTGCTGGCAACCCGCCCCCCCAACCTATAAAAATTCTCTGCAACACTAGTGAATGCGAAGCATGAACCCCATTGTTTGCATCGATCGCTCTGTTTGTGGGGCGCTGGCAAAATGCAGGGGCTTCGCTGCCAAAACCAGCAGAACTTTGGAGAGAGAGAGAGGATCCTAAATTTGGGGGTTCCTGCTGCAGCTTCCCACTGCCGGCCTCGTTTGATCTGCACATGCAGGCTCGAGCGAGGGAGGGAGGCGATGTTGGGAGGATGACAAGAGGCCTCTCAGACTTGGCATGCGAGCAGAGCGGAGGAAGGGAGAGAGAGGTGGCGCCGCTGGGCCGCATGAGTCAGCATGCGCCATGCGCAGAGGCGAGGGAGGCCGCTGAAATTCCCAGCAAAGCCCTTCCCCCCCGCCTGTTGAGAAACGGGAGCCCCCAGCACATCCCCTTCCCTCCCCCCGCTGCCTCAAAGCTCTGCATCACAGAGAAGGCCGCACGCAAGCAGCACCGATGATGCTGGGGAGAGACAGCATGTGTCTGTGCGCATGGAGGCTGGTGCATGGGCTCTCGTCTCCTGCAGGCGGCAGGCAGGGTCTCTTTCAACGCCGAAACCCGTGCGCCTCAGACGGAGCTGCATATCGGATAGAGGAAAGGAAGCGCTTCTTAAGAAAGCACGCCGTTAACCTGCGGAACTCCCTCCCACAGGAATTTGCGCCACCAAATGAGATGGGGCTACTGGCTGCCGTGGGCTAGGCTCTGACCCCACAGTCGGAGGCAGCAATGTGTTCCAGCACTGCAGAATTGTAGAGGGCGAAAGGGACACCCGTGGGTCATCTAGTCCCTGCGGGAATCTGTGGCTCAATGTGGGATCGGAACCCGCAACCCTGAAAGTCCCAGGCTGACCTGGGATGGGCAAGAGACTCTAAACCTCACAGTTGCGGCTTTCGAAAACGCTGTGAAAATGCTTTTCAAAGAAACACACATTTTGGAAAAAAATTACATTGAATTTGCCATTAGCTCGCCACCGCCATCTAGTGTCCCATTTGTATAATGCACCTAAAACGTTATATTTGCAGCCGAGTCCCAGTAACAGTGATAATGACACAAAAGGAAAGAGTACCCCTGAGCATGTGCAGAGTGCTTAGGGCCCGGATCCCGCCTCCGTTCAATCCTGCCCAGAGGTTTGGGGATTTGGGGCACCTGGAGGGGAGGGTGTGGGGTGGGAGCCGGCCGTCTCTGCTGCCCCACCACAAAACCATTTGCAAAGACATCCATAATCGTGGCAGATGCATAGGAAACTGTGGACTCTGCATATGGTCAGAGGCGCTCTTTATCCTTACAGTGCACTGGAGCCGAAATTATAAACCTTGCCTTGGAAATGAAGGAATGCTCAGCCGCTTTTGCGTAGGACTTATTAGGCAAAGGGCTTTCTGCTTATGCTCAGAGGCACTGCCAGGGACGGTCCCGGACTCTCATGCACGCAGACAGAACGTCCATTTTACGGAGATTTAGTTGAGGTTCCTGCCTTGCAGGGGTGAGGAATAGATGACCTGCGATTCTATGAGAGCCCTGCTCACTTGGCTAGAGCATGGGTCAGACCCACAGGCCAGAGCTTGTTGCGAAAGGACAGCACTCTAGCCATGCTCAGAGGATGCGAGAACTTTGCAAGAGCCTCAACTCTCCCTTTAGAATTACCGGGGCATAGAAAATCACTTCTGAGACAGGGACTGGACTCAATAGCCGAATCATCCTGGGCTGAATTTGCACTGAGCAAACGGACCTCTGAGGACGCGCAGAGTTCTCATCTCTCTGCCCTCCCCCCCAAAGAAGAACGACACTTATTCTCTGGATATGTGGGTCTTATTCCTATTCCCCCCCCCAGTTGTTAAATCCCTTTTATTGTTCTCCTGGAACCTAGAGGAGTTAATCCTGTTGGCTTTGCGTGGGCACTCTGCACATGTTCAGAGGACGCCGTCTCTGCACG
The DNA here is from genome assembly GCF_964270895.1 of Podarcis filfolensis. Taxonomy (NCBI): domain Eukaryota; kingdom Metazoa; phylum Chordata; class Lepidosauria; order Squamata; family Lacertidae; genus Podarcis; species Podarcis filfolensis. Next base: position 9,477,315 of record NC_139622.1, read on the forward strand.
TGCTCAGTGGACAATTTCTTTGACATGCATATTTTTTATTTTTGGTTGTTGGGGAGAAACAGGGCCAAGCCCTGCCCAGAAATAAACCGTCCCTGCAGAGGGGGTGGCGTGGGCTTGTTCTCCCCAGCGGGGTCAGCCGAGGTCTCTGGCTCCACGTGGCTATAGCCATTTCCACCGTTGAGTCACCAGGGCTGTGGGCCTGTGAGTCACACCTATGCAAAAAACATGGGAGGAAAAAGAGAAAGAATATTTTGGGGCAAGCCGGGACAAGGCAAAATAAAAACCAGCCCAGCACACCAGCGCTGGCGCTCTGCACATGCACAGAGGTCGAGACGGCAGCCGGGCGGCTCACCGATTCCTGACCCTGGTTGTCACAGAATCGTGGACCTGGAAAGGGAACCCCGAAGGTCATCGACTCCAACCCCCCGCGATGCAGATGGACCCCCCCCCACAAGCCCTGTTCAAAAGTCTCCGAAGGAGGGGAGTCCGCTGCCGTTCAGATGTCTTCTAAAAGTCAGAAAAGTCAGGCAGCCCCTGTTTAGGGAAGCTTTTAATGTTTGATGTATTACAGAATTTTAATGTTTTTTTGGAAGCCGCCCAGAGTGGCTGGGGAAGCCCAGCCAGATGGGTGGGGTATAAATAATAAATTATTATTATTATTATTATTATTATTATTATTATTATTACTATTACTATATCTTGACATCTGATGGGAGGGCGTTCCACAGGGTGGGCGCCACTACCGAGAAGGCCCTCTGCCTGGTTCCCTGTAACCTCGCTTCTCACAGGGAGGGAACCGCCAGAAGGCCCTCGGGAGATGGACCCAGGTGTCCAGGCCGGACGATGGGGGTGGAGATGCTCCTTCAGGGATACTGGGCCATTTAGGGCTTTAAAGGTCAGCACCAACACTTTGAATTGTGCTCGTAAATGCCCTGGGAGCCAATGTAGGTCTTTCAAGACTGGTGTTATGTGGTCTCGGCGGCCAGTCCCCAGTCCCCAGTCTGGCTGCCACATTCTGGATTTGTTGTATTTTCTGGGTCACCTTCAAAGGTAGCCCCACGTAGAGCGCATGGCAGAAGTCCAAGCGGGAGATAACCAGAGCATGCACCACTCTGGTCAGACAGTCTGCAGGCAGGGAGGGTCTCATCCTGCGTACCAGATGGAGCTGCCCTGGATGCAGAATTGACCTGCACCTCCATGGACAGCTGTGAGTCCAAAATGACTCCCAGGCTGCGCACCTGGTCCTTCGGGGGCACAGTGACCCCACTCAGGACCAGGGAGTCCCCCCTACCTGCCCGCCCCCTGTCCCCCTAAAACAGCCCTTCTGTCTTGTTGGGAAGGAGGTGGGGTGTGTCTGAAGCCCCGTGGAATGAAAAAGTCAACTCTAAATTCCAGAAAACCCCAGGATTGGCAGGGGAGCCAGAGGAGGGCGTTTTTGCGTTTTCCGCAGAAATCCTCTCCGCCCAGCTTGCTCTGCAATTAAAACCACCACCCTCTCTTTGGGGTTTGGCCTGTGGGGCAGCTGGGGCCAGCCGCCAGCTCCTTGGGGGTGGCAGAGCTCGCCCACCAGATGGATTCAGGTTCCCCCCCCTGTTTTTTGAATGCCTGCTCTCCCAAAAGCCTCTTTAAGCACAGCGGAGGAATGTCTGCAATGCCTGTAGGACACGGGTAAAAAGGTAAAGGTAAAGGGACCCCTGACCATTAGGTCCAGTCGTGGCCGACTCTGGGGTTGCGGCGCTCATCTCGCTTTATTGGCCGAGGGAGCCGGCGTACAGCTTCCGGGTCATGTGGCCAGCAGGACTAAGCCGCCTCTGGCAAACCAGAGCAGCGCATGGAAACGCCGTTTACCCTTCCCGCCGGAGTGGTACCTATTTATCTACTTGCACTTGATGTGCTTTCGAACTGCTAGGTTGGCAGGATCAGGGACCGAGCAATGGGAGCTCACCCCGTCGTGGGATTCGAACCGCCGACCTTCTGATCGGCAAGTCCTAGGCTCTGTGGTTTAACCCACAGCGCCACCCGCGTCTCTAAAGTCAAGATATAAAACCACAAAACACAGTGGTACCTTGGTTCCAAAAACCCCTTGGTACTCAAACAAGTTATTGCGAACATTTTTCGGAAGCCGAACCTGCTATTTTTTGAGGTTTACACTTCTGATTTGAGTGTTACTCTGAGGTCGGTCTGTTTTTGCTATTTATTTTGCGTTTTCGTTTATGCGGCTCTTTTCCGTTTCGTTTTTGCGACTGTGCAGAACCCGGTCCAGCTACTGATGGATTGATTGTGCGGCTGCAGTACATTGTTTAATGCTTTCATTTTATGGATCAATGGTCTCGTTAAATGGTAAAATCCATGTCAAATTGCTGTTTTAGGGGTTATTAAAAGTCTGGAACGGATTAATCCGTCTTGCATTGCTTTCTATGGGAAAGCGTGTCTCGGTTTTGGAACGCCTTGGTTTTGGAACGGACTTCCGGAACGGATTAAGTTTGAGAACTAAGGTACTACCGTATTCTCACCTAATGTTAGGGCCAGAGAGGCGGCTTAACTGACTCATTTTGCAAGTTGTAGCTTCCTTTTAATGTTATAATTGTAATTATGAATCTGTCAACCACATTGAGGCCTTTTGATGATGAAAATAAATAAATAAATAAATAAATAAATAAATAAATAATTTTGAAATTACTATTATTATGGCGTGAGATGGTTTCATTCTTCCATTCCATTCCAGTTGCGATCCAGTCTCTGTTTTCCTTTTGGCCCGCTCAAGGAAACCCAATCTTCCCAGCCGCTAAAGTCAGAGGGAAATTCTGGTGTAGATCACCGGATCGGACTGTCGATGACTCTCTCTAGCCAACCAGGATGGCCAATGGTCAGGTACAAAAAACGGGAGCAGATTTCTCCCCCTGCATCAGTATTTCTTGATGTTTTTCTGTTTCTTTTGTTGATTCCGTCCTTATATGCTGTACCCTGTATTCACATCTTAATGACAGTGTGAATTATGTATCCCTAAATAAAATAAACCCATTTGCCACTGATCTCACAGCTTTACCGTTTGGATGCCTGCCTGCCTGTCTGGGCTGAAGTCAACAAATGAATCTGCAACTGATATTGCTGCCTTTTTAGGGGTGGGTGTGGGAACTTTACCGGTTGGATGCCTGCCTGCTCTTCAGGGTAGAGGAGCAAAGCGAGTGACAAGCAAAACGCTGATTTTTTTTTTTTAAAAAAGGCTGTTTAATCTTGATTATTATTAATAATATTTTTAATGCTGCCAGTTTTGCTCTCCGTGGAAAGGTGGGGGGGCAGTTTAGCAGAATAAAATAACATTCATTCATCTGCAATCCATTCATTCACACTCCAGAGGCCCCCTAGAGGCCCGTTGCCATGGAAGCCATTCTCTTACGCTGTTGGGGGGGATAGAAAATGAAAAAGGCTGGGTTGGGGGCTGAGGAGGGGTCCACCGTCTTGCAAACCTTCCTTCAACTCCTCCTATGCAGAGCTCCAGGCTCTTTTAGGGCAGCAGCAGTCTGTTTTGGGTTTTTTTTGCGACGGGCAGGCGATCCAACAGGTAGAGCGTTACGCTATCCCAGTTGAACCTCCACCTCGCCACATTCTGCTGGGTCTCCCAGCCTCCATTTGGGACACGAAACCCTTTTTATATGTCCCCCAACCCAGCCAGCTCATTTTTGCCGCCAGAAAGCGAAGCGGAGAGGGTTTCTTTTTAGTTTTTGCTGGGTGGGCAAATTATTCCTCTCTGGGCTGTCCCTCTGCGGCTTGTGGAATAGGCAGCCTGCAATACTCCAGAGACCAAGAACAAATTTCGCCTCCGAGGAGTCTCCCTGGTGAATTGCTGTCTGCAGCCTGGAATTCTATGTCTCTGCACCCGCAATTTGATTTCCCGTATTTCTCCCACTGACAGATTTGATGCATGGCTGGACTCTTAACCCCACAAGAACAAGCTGGGAAAAGGTGTGTTGGGGGACGGCGACCAGGCACTCTGCACGTGCTCAAACGATCTCTTGCTTTTGCATGCGTTTCTAATTTATTCTTACGTTCTTTGAGCAGAAAGTGTGCACTTTGTGAAGAGGAGTAAAGGGGAACGGAGGCTTAATTTGAGCCTGTACGCCTGCCAAGACTCCCTGGAAAAGACCCTGAAGTTGGGAAAGATGTAGGGCACAAGGAGAAGGAGAAGGGGACGACAGAGGACAAGATGGTGGGACGTGTTCTCGAAGCTACCAGCATGAGTTTGAGCAAACAGGGGGAGGCAGTGGAAGACAGGAGTGCCTGGCATGCTCTGGTCCAGGGGGTCACGAAGAGTCGGACACCACTAAACGACTAAACAACAACGAAAGTATATGTATTAGGAAAATCCTTGCCGACAAAGGTCCGTATAATTAAAGCTATGGTTTTCCCAGCAGTGATGTATGGAAGTGAGAGCTGGACCATCAAGAAGGCTGATCGCCGAAGAATGGATGCTTTTGAATTCTGGTGCTGGAGGAAACACTTGAGAGTCCCATGGACTGCAAGAAGATCAAACCTCTCCATTCTTAAGGAAATCAGCCCTGAGTACTCACTGGAAGGACAGATCCTGAAGCTGAGGCTCCAAGACTTTGGCCACCTCATGAGAAGAGAAGACTCCCTGGAAAAGACGCTGATGTTGGGAAAGATGGAGGGCACAAGGAGAAGGGGACGACAGAGGACGAGGTGGTGGGACAGTGTTCTCAAAGCTCTGGTTCGCCAGAAGCGGCTTAGTCCTGCTGGCCACATGACCTGGAAGCTGTACACCGGCTCCCTCGGCCAATAAAGCGAGATGAGCGCCGCAATCTCAGAGTCGGCCATGGCTGGACCTAATGGTCAGGGGTCCCTTTACCTTTACCTAAGTGCAGAACCTGAGATTGGTCCCTGCTGAAATTCATTTTTTAAAATTTGGGCCCTGTTCTCCAATCTGTTCAGGTCATATTATGGACCTCTCTGGGGCATCTTCCTCTTCTAGGGATGGGGCCGTCCACATGTGGCGAAACTACAGCAGCCAGCAGGCCCAATGGGCACTGGAAGTCTCACAACATGTGGTGGGCCACACTCCAAGCCCTGAGCTTTGCCTGCTCCCAAGTTGCCAGCGTCTGTCTGGACAGGGCTGGAGAGAAGCTCAATTTCCCGGCAGGGATGGGTGGGGTCCCAATTGAGGACATCCTGTACCCCGGGCCCGAGGGTGTCGTGAGCAACAGCGATCCCACCACCTCCCTAAAAGTGTGCGCACACACAATTGCCGCACAGCACAGGAAGAACATTGTGTTGAGACAGACCGGGGAGGACAGAGTGGGAAATTACACAATGTACAAAGGCAGTCAAGAACATCCACATTGCAACCCCTTAAAAGATTTCTACACAGGTTAAGCAAGGCTTCCCGAACTGTGGGGGTAGAACTCTTCCAGGAATAGGGTACCCAGACCTCTGTATTATTATTTTTTTGGTCGGGTTGCCAACTGACCAGAAAAACCCTAGCCAGGTGTGCTCCTGCGCCTTTAGCGGGTGGGCCTAGCTGCTGCAGCAGCAGCCAGCAGGTGATTCCGCTCCGGGCACAGAGGTGAGCAAGGCCTCCTGTCTGCATCCACAGATTGCGCTGACACGAAAGGCGGAGGAGCGGTAGCGGGTGGGAAGGTTGGCAACCCTATCACAACTATCAGATTGGCTTGGGAGGATCTTGAGGTGGTCTGGGTAGGGTTCCCAGCCAATCAAATCTATCGATGGCTTAGGATTTGTAGGCTGTTTTTCTACCGGTGGGGAAGTTGGCAACCCAAAATCTAGGTCACGGGAGGGAGGGGAAGGAGAAAAACAGAATGCAGTCTTTTGGGGAAGAGATCTGGGGCCGCAATTCCTGAGTCTTGGTCATGGGGGGTGGGGGAGAGACGGTGGCAAGTAGAAAATGGCGGAGGAGCAGGGCCAGGAGGGGAAAGTTGGCAACCCTAAATCTGGGTCACAGGAAGGGAGAGAAGCAGAACAAAGCCTTTTTGGGGAAAGAGATCAAATCTGGGGGTGCCAGTCAGGCTCACAGGAGAGAGATGGCTGAAGCAGAGAAAAAGGGGCAGAGGAGCAGGGCCAGGAGGAGAGAGTTGGCAACCCTAAATCTGGGTCACTGGAAGGGAGAGAAGCAGAACAAAGCCTTTTTGGGGAAAGAGATCGAATCTGGGGGTGCCAGTCAGGCTCACAGGAGAGAGACGGCTCAAGCAGAGGAGCAGAGCCAGGAGGAGAGAGTTGGCAACCCAAAATCTGGGTCACAGGAAGGGAGAGAAGCAGAACAAAGCCTTTTTGGGGAAAGAGATCGAATCTGGGGGTGCCAGCCAGGCTCACAGGAGAGAGACGGCTCAAGCAGAGGAGCAGAGCCTGGAGGAGAGAGTTGGCAACCCAAAATCTGGGGCGCAGGAAGGGAGGAGGTTAGCGGAATAAAGGCCTTTGGTGAAGAGATCCAGCCTGGGGACGCCGCCGTTCCTGGGTTTCGGTGTCAGGGGGGAAAGGGAGAGACAGCTCTCAGAGGGAACGGCGCACAAACATACACACACCCAGCTCAGGCTTGCGTTGCCAGCTGCGTCAACCCGGCGCATGACGCACTGTTACCTGTGGGTCGCAGCTATATATATCTCTCTCTCGAGAGCCAGGACCTCCTCCTCTTCCTCCCCCCCCCCAGTTTGCCTGACTAAACAAAACTCTGGTTAGAGAGGGTGTGGGGTCGACGTGGGGCAGGGTTATGCGCCTGCCGGTTTGACTACGCAACGCCCAACATGCGCCCAAAGGTCTCGCCTGGGATCTGTGCCAACGCATCTTCAAAAACAGGCTGGGTTTAGCAAGGAGCCGACGAGGGTGGGGCAGTTTAGGTGGGATTTGAGCCAAGGGCGGTTGTTGGCGTGGGGCCGGTGGTGGGGCGGCCTGGCCCCACACCACAGCGCTATGGGGTGGAGAAGTCCTGGCGAATACCAGCTTCCCAGGCCAGGTGGGCAGAGGTTTTCTGGTTGGTGGCACCCCCCCCTGAAGAACGCCAGAATATTCTGGCTTTGGGGCGAGGCCCACGACCCGTCCAGTTCTCCCAGGGGCCAAATACCCCCCAAAACCTAGAAATGGGGATAGACTGCGCCTGGGCCTGGAGGTTCCATCAGAACAGAAGAGCCTAGTTGTATCCAGTCCAGCATCCTATTCTGACAGCGGCCGACCAGATGTCTCTTTGGGGAAGTCCGGGCGCAAGAGCAGTGCTCCGCCTCCTGCGATTTCCAGAATTTGGCATTCAGGGGCTTCTAAAGCTCTAAAGGGCTCTCAAGTTTTCCAGCAGAAGCTCTCCATGGAGAAGGTCAGGGCCAAATGTGGTCCTTTGAGACTTTCTACTTGGTGGTGCTGTGGGTCAAACCACAGAGCCTAGGACTTGCCGATCAGAAGGTCGGCGGTTCGAATCCCCGCGACGACGGGGTGAGCTCCCATTGCTCGGTCCCTGCTCCTGCCAACCTGGCAGTTCGAAAGCACGTCAAAGTGCAAGTAGATAAATAGGTACCACTCCGGCGGGAAGGGAAACGGTATTTCCGTGCGCTGCTCTGGTTCGCCAGAAGCGGCTTAGTCCTGCTGGTCACATGACCCGGAAGCTGTACGCTGGCTCCCTCGGCCAGTAAAGCGAGATGAGCGCCGCAATCCCAGAGTCGGCCACGACTGGACCTAGTGGTCAGGGGTCCCTTTACCTTTACCTTTACTTGGTCGACAGGCCACACCTCCTCTCTTCAGGCCACACCCTCCATTCAGGCCACTCCTCCTCTATTCAGGCCACACCCCTCCCTTCAGGCCACTCCTCCTCTCTTCAGGCCACACCCTCTCTTCAGGCCACACCCCTCCCTCCAGGTCACACCCCTCCCTTCAGGCCACACCCCTCCTCTTCAGCCACCTCCTCTCTTCAGGTTACACCCCTCTCTTCAGGCCACACCCTCCATTCAGGCCACTCCCCCTCTATTCAGGCCACACCTCCTCTCTTCAGGCCACACCCCTCCCTTCAGGCCACACCCCTCCATTCAGGCCACACCCCCTCGCTGCACTTGTTTCGCACCCACCTCCAAATCCATTTCCTTCCCCCCCCCGGACAGAGGACACAAGGGGGGGGCAGGTCTGTGCGTGTGTCTAGAAGGGACCCCCAACGGCCATCTAGCCCCACCTTCTGCGACGCAGGAATCTCAGCTAAAGCACCCCTGCTTGAAACCCCCGCCAAATTCGCCACAGGTGGAATGCGCATCCATTGCCCCCGTTCCCCTAGAAGGGAGCGCGTTCCTTGCGCAAGGCGCTAGACCTCATGGTTCCGAATTAAACCTAGTGACGGCTTCTGCCAAGCCAGGGCCAGAATTTGACCTTGTTCTCGTCTTCCCTGGCCAGGTTCCCAAGCGGCGCATTGCTCCCTGCCACACGTAGTTCTCATCCCCTCGGCCCAGGCGCCCCCCCCTCGCTTCCCCGAATGATGCTGATTTGGGGCGGGCAGTGCAGAGAAAAAGAGATAACGGAGTGCGTAAGAGCAGAGCCCACCCCCCTCCTCCAAGCAGCTGCGTCAGTGTGCCAAATGTGTGGGCTTTCCGGTGACAGCGGCGGCCGCGTTCCATGCGCTCTAAATGGGCACATGGCAGCCGAGTGGCGCATGGGCAAAGGGGAGGGGGCGAGGAGGAGGTAACGCGAAGGGCAGGTGATGCCGGTTGACGGCGCTTCGACAGCAGCAGCTGCAAAACCTCCCCAGCTTGTCTGAAAAGAGCCATCTGGGGGCCTAAAAATGCTGATTTCTTTTCCTCCCTCTCTAATGCACATCTCAGAAGCGAAGCGACAGTCTTTTTTCCCCGCAAGGCTTTACAGAAGGCGAGCTTCTCCCTTTAAAAAAGGGGATGGGGAATATCTGCTTTTCCCTGAGGAAAAGCGTGAGACTCTCAAGGTTGTGGGTTCGAGTCCCGCCTGGGGTGAAAGATTGGGGTTGAACCAGATGACCCTGAGTGTCCTTTCCAAATCGACGATTCAAGCGTTGCCCTTAAATCCCTCCCAAGCAATTCGGCGGCAGAGGGAAAGGCACTCTGTGCATCCTCAGAGGCACAGAAGAGCCCCTCTTCTCCTCTGATCATATTCTTTTCTCTTTTCTGCAAAGCAGAATTTATACCTGTCTGCGAAAAGGAGATCCTGCAATATTGTTTTGGAACGTACGAAAAGTCGAATTGGGCTGTTTGGCGCAATTTTCATTCATTTTCAGATGAATCCTCTCTCTGTGTGCGAACGGGCCCCTTTTTAAAAAATAACAATGCTGTAATAAATTAATTTAAAACTAAGAGAATCTTCATGCAGGGCTCGTGAGAAGGTGGGTGGTCTGCGATTTCCATGAGGACCAGAACCTCCAGACTCTTTTTATACGATCTGGGATTATACATCGTTCTCGAGGCAAACTTTGTCACAAACCTGGTCAGTGTGGAACTAGACCTGATAGCCAGAACAAAACTGATATTCACCATTCGGACTTTGTATCTTCACCTGTGTGCCTCTTTTATATCTTTTTAAAAGTTATATAAAGTTATATTTCTTTTATTTAAAAGCATTTCTCAACGGCTTAATCTTTTGAGAACTCCTAGCTGTATATAAAACATACAACTTTTGTGTGTGTGTGTGTATGTGTGTGTGTGTGTGGGGGGGGAGAACATTAACACAGCCTCATAAAAACAGAGATGTACTTCGAAAATCACCCATACCCAACTGCATGAAATCATTTAATTTAAATGTATCATACTCGCAGCTCCCCCCAGAGAATTCTGGGAACTGTAGTTCATTCAGGGTCCTGACAACTGATAGACTTTTGATTGCCTTTGCATTGTTGTTGTTGTTTAGTCGTTTAGTGGTGTCCGCCTCTTCGTGACCCCCTGGACCAGAGCACGCCAGGCCCTCCTGTCTTCCACTGCCTCCCGCAGTTTGGTCAAACTCATGCTGGTAGCTTCGAGAACACTGTCCCACCATCTCATCCTCCGTCGTCCCCTTCTCCTTGCGCCCTCCATCTTTCCCAACATCAGGGTCTTTTCCAGGGAGTCTTCTCTTCTCCTGAGGTGGCCAAAGTCTTGGAGCCTCAGCTTCAGGATCTGTCCTTCCAGTGAGCACTCAGGGCTGATTTCCTTCAGAATGGAGAGGTTTGATCTTCTTGCAGTCCATGGGACTCTCAAGAGTCTCCTCCAGCACCAGAATTCAAAAGCATCCATTCTTTGGCGATCAGCCTTCTTTATGGTCCAGCTCTCACTTCCATACACCACTACTGGGAAAACCATAGCTTTTACTATACGGACCTTTGCATACCCTCCAAGATTTCTTTGATGAAAATAGGGACATAATAATAATAGTAATAATAATAATAATATTTATATCCTGCCCATCTGACTGGGGTGCCCCAGCCACTCTGGCTGGCTTCCAACATACCTAAAAACTTCCAAAATTTATATAACTACTTATCTCCTTATTTGGGGGTCACATAACTGTACCCAGTACTTTTTTCTGGGGGTACGCACACCCCTAAAAATTTTGTGAATCTTTGTACTTTTGTCCATTCAACCGTATTTATTTCCCCCGATTTGAACTATAAAACGGTGATTTTCTCAAGTCAAAAGTGAGAGTACCCCTAAACATTTATTATTATTATTTTTTAAGGAAAAAAGCACTGGCTGTACCCGCCAACATTTCTCGGGTGAAAATAGGGACGTCCTAAGGAAAAGCGGGATGCCCTTCTGCAAATCCGGGGCTGTCCCTGGAAAACAGGGCCTGGGGTTGCGACAGCTCCCTCTGTTTCACGTGCCTTGCAAAACGAAATTTCAAAACACCTTTTCCCCCGCAATAGGAAGCGAGCAAAGAAAGGGGTGGTGGTCATGTCCGGTTTGTGCAAAACTCAAGCTTGCTTGCTATCTCGGGTGGGATGCAAAAACTGCCCTGCGTTCTTTGAAAGTGCTAACGGAGAAATCTGAGGGCTCCCTTGGACAAAAAACAAGGACACCAGCCAGGAATACCAGAGCAAAACAGCAGCCAGTAGGCTTGGTCTTTATTGAAGACGGTCGCGACAGGACTCCCACCTGCCACAAGGTGGAACAAGATGGAAGCCCCGAACAAAAGGGCCCCCAAACTTTTATTAGCTGCTAGTCCCCATGTTAAGGTAAAAGGTAAAAGGTAAAGGGACCCCTGACCATTAGGTCCAGTCGTGGCCGACTCTGGGGTTGTGGCACTCATCTCGCTTTATTGGCCAAGGGAGCCGGCGTACAGCTTCCGGGTCATGTGGCCAGAAGGACTAAGCCGCTTCTGGCGAACCAGAGCAGCGCACGGAAACGCCGTTTACCTTCCCGCCAGAGCGGTACCTATTTGTCTATTTGCACTTTGACGTGCTTTCGAACTGCTAGGTTGGCAGGAGCAGGGACCGAGCAACGGGAGCTCACCCCATCGCGGGGATTCGAACCACTGACCTTCTGATCAGCAAATCCTAGGCTCTGTGGTTTAACCCACGTCCCTTAATCCCCATGTTACACCCCCCCGAACCACATCACTCATACATCACAGTTACATCATGAAAGGGGAGGTCTGGTGGCCATAATCTGAGCATCCTGGACCCTGCCCCATGGTTCCCCTTGCCCTCCACCAAACACCCATCAAGTGTTGCAAAAAAAGATATTTACATTTCCCTGTTTCCCAGCCAAGAGAATCACACCTTTTTGTCTTCATCTGGGTTTGTTATTTCTGGAAAGGCTACCTGTCTGGTACTCAGGTATCAGGAAGCCAGGGATCATCACTCAGGCAGAGGGGCTGCTGAGGAGCTGAGCTCACCTGTCTATATGAATTTCTGAAGTTTCCCCAGTAAGCCAGTACATAGGTACACTGATCAGTGAATTCTTACATTTGGTATCGTGCAGCAGAGGCCCTTTGAATAGATAGGAAGAAACTGTAATGTTTTGTGGGGACAAATCGCAAAAGTCACAGAAGCGATTGTGCTGGTTTTTGGTAGTGGGCTGCATGTGCATGACATCTGCTGGAGGGGCAAAACCCTCCAACCTATACATAATTTCCTGCAACAAAAGCATCTTCTGAGATTTTACTTGCAATTCTTTGATTTTAGGGGGCGGACGGTGGACCTAGATTTCGCAGCCGCTCCAAGCCAGCCGCTCAGCTGTGCTGTCACAAAGAGCAGCCTGTTCCCAGCTTTGCTGTGGAAGCTGTTTCAACTTGTTCCTAACCCCGGGAATGTGGGGAAGGGTGGGGAGACGAATGGGTGGGTGGGGAGGGAGGGAGGGGGCCTCCCTGGCTAGGCGTCCCCCCCTCTGATCTCATCGGCCAGGCATCCTGGCCTGGCTGCCCTCCTCTGAGGTTAAGAGGCCTGCTTTGAAAGCCCCACTTTAGCCCAGACTGTTTAAAAGGAGGGGGCCTGGTCTGCTTTTAATTTGCCTGCTGCCCCGATCCCTCCCTCGCCCTCTACAGTAGCAACCCGCCCCCCCTGCAAGCCCCTTAGAGAAATCTGAGTGGCTTTCTTGTTCCTTGACCGATGAGACCGGCGGGAGGTTGGAATCATAGAATTGTAGATGCACAAGTGAAATAATTAGAATGACACGGTCTATATCATGGTATATCAAAGCAGGAATCTTTCGCCCAACGTGGGGATCAAACCCACGACCCTGAGATTAAAGACCCTCCAAGTGTCCCTGTTTTCCAGGGACAGTCCCGGATTTACAGAAGCCGTCCCGGTTTCTGATTTCGTCCCGGAACATCCCGCTTATCCTTAGGACGTCCCTATTTTCAGGGGAGAAATGTTGGAGGGGATGGAATAGGACGTCCCTCTTTTCAGGGGAGAAACGTTGGAGGGGATGGAATAGAACGTCCCTCTTTTCAGGGGAGAAACGTTGGAGGGGATGGAATAGGACGTCCCTATTTTCAGGGGAGAAACGTTGGAGGGGATGGAATAGGACGTCCCTATTTTCAGGGGAGAAACGTCGGAGGGGATGGAATAGGACATCCCTCTTTTCAGGGGAGAAACGTTGGAGGGGATGGAATAGGACGTCCCTCTTTTCAGGGGAGAAACGTTGGAGGGGATGGAATAGGACGTCCCTATTTTCATCAGAGAAATGTTGGAGGGGATGGAATAGGACGTCCCTATTTTCACGGGAAAAACGTTGGAGGGGATGGAATAGGACGTCCCTATTTTCAGGGGAGAAACGTCGGAGGGGATGGAATAGGACGTCCCTATTTTCAGGGGAGAAACGTTGGAGGGGATGGAATAGGACGTCCCTATTTTCAGGGGAGAAACGTTGGAGGGGATGGAATAGGACGTCCCTATTTTCAGGGGAGAAACGTCGGAGGGGATGGAATAGGACGTCCCTATTTTCAGGGGAGAAACGTTGGAGGGGATGGAATAGGACGTCCCTATTTTCAGGGGAGAAACGTTGGAGGGGATGGAATAGGACGTCCCTATTTTCATCAGAGAAATGTTGGAGGGGATGGAATAGGACGTCCCTATTTTCAGGGGAGAAACGTTGGAGGGGATGGAATAGGACGTCCCTATTTTCAGGGGAGAAACGTCGGAGGGGATGGAATAGGACGTCCCTATTTTCAGGGGAGAAACGTTGGAGGGGATGGAATAGGACGTCCCTATTTTCATCAGAGAAATGTTGGAGGGGATGGAATAGGATGTCCCTATTTTCACGGGAAAAATGTTGGAGGGGATGGAATAGGACGTCCCTATTTTCAGGGGAGAAACGTCGGAGGGGATGGAATAGGACGTCCCTATTTTCAGGGGAGAAACGTTGGAGGGGATGGAATAGGATGTCCCTATTTTCATCAGAGAAATGTTGGAGGGGATGGAATAGGACGTCCCTATTTTCACGGGAAAAACGTCGGAGGGGATGGAATAGGACGTCCCTCTTTTCAGGGGAGAAACGTCGGAGGGGATGGAATAGGACGTCCCTCTTTTCAGGGGAGAAACGTCGGAGGGGATGGAATAGGACGTCCCTATTTTCAGGGGAGAAACGTTGGAGGGGATGGAATAGGACGTCCCTCTTTTCAGGGGAGAAACGTTGGAGGGGATGGAATAGGACGTCCCTATTTTCATCAGAGAAATGTTGGAGGGGATGGAATAGGACGTCCCTATTTTCACGGGAAAAACGTTGGAGGGGATGGAATAGGACGTCCCTATTTTCAGGGGAGAAACGTTGGAGGGGATGGAATAGGACGTCCCTATTTTCAGGGGAGAAACGTTGGAGGGGATGGAATAGGACGTCCCTATTTTCAGGGGAGAAACGTTGGAGGGGATGGAATAGGATGTCCCTATTTTCATCAGAGAAATGTTGGAGGGGATGGAATAGGACGTCCCTATTTTCACGGGAAAAACGTCGGAGGGGATGGAATAGGACGTCCCTCTTTTCAGGGGAGAAACGTCGGAGGGGATGGAATAGGACGTCCCTCTTTTCAGGGGAGAAACGTCGGAGGGGATGGAATAGGACGTCCCTATTTTCAGGGGAGAAACGTTGGAGGGGATGGAATAGGACGTCCCTATTTTCAGGGGAGAAACGTTGGAGGGGATGGAATAGGACGTCCCTATTTTCAGGGGAGAAACGTTGGAGGGGATGGAATAGGATGTCCCTATTTTCATCAGAGAAATGTTGGAGGGGATGGAATAGGACGTCCCTATTTTCAGGGGAGAAACGTTGGAGGGGATGGAGTCATCCAGCCCCTGAGTCAAGGAGATAGGTAACAACAAAACATTTAAAGACCTCCCAAGTCAGCCCTCTATAGGGAAGGTTTTTTTGTTAATGTTTAATGTTTTATTATGTTTTTATATATGTTGGAAGCTGCCCAGAGTGGGATAGACAATGACAACAACAACAACAACTGAATAGGACATGGCTATTTTCATCAGAGAAATGTTGGAGGGAATGAGATTAAGAGCCTCATTGCTCTACCAAGCGAGCTAGCTCATTCATGGGGAGCACAGGTGAGACAGGTGAGACTTACCTGGAGAAACCACCAGGGATTGAACCTTCTGCAAGCTAGGCAGATGGAAGATCCCTTCTCCCAAAATTTCCGCATTTCGCCAGGGCAGCAGACGCACCCCTCCTCGGGGAAGTTCGGGGAATTGCAGAGGTGGAATTCGAACCCACGGCCCTAGAGCCTCAACACGCACCATCGACTGACCTAGCCCAGATCAGGCCTCGATTTGGTAGCGTTTCCAGGAAAGCTGGGTTTCCGCCTTGGCAAGTTGTCGCAGTGGATGCCGTCCTAGAAGAGGCCTGAGGAATGGATTGTGTTTGTGTCCTGGGGAGGAGACCCGAGGGCCAACTAGAGAAGTCTCGAGGGCCACATTGGGCCCTTGAGCTTCCTCACCCCCTCCAGCTTGTCCAGTTCAGAAGCTGAGCAGGACACCATATTATTATTATTATTATTATTATTATTATTATTATTATTAATACGCCGCCCATCTGGCTGGGCTTCCCCAGCCACTCTGGGCGGCTTCCAGAAAAATATTAAAATACTGTAATACATCAAACATTAAAAGCTTCCCTAATCAGGGCTGCCTTCAGATGCCTTCTAAAAGTCTGGTAGTTGTTGTTCTCTTTGACACCTGGTGGGAGGGCGTTCCACAGGGAGGGCGCCACCACTGAGAAGGCCCTCTGCCTGGTTCCCTGTGACTTGGCTTCTCGCAGGGAGGGAACCGCCAGAAGGCCCTCAGCGCTGGATCTCAGTGTCTGGGTAGAACGATGGGGGTGGAGACGCTTCTTCAGATATACTGGGCCGAGGCCGTTTAGGGCTTTAAAGGTCAGCACCAACACTTTGAATTGTGCTCGGAAACGTCCTGGGAGCCAATGTAGGTCTTTCAGGACCGGTGTTATGTGGTCTCGGCGGCCGCCCCCAGTCACCAGTCCAGCTGCCGCATTCTGGATTAGCTGTAGTTTCCAGGTCACCTTCAAAGGCAGCCCCACGTAGAGCGCATTGCAGCAGTCCAAGTGGGAGATAACCAGAGCTGTGTTGTTTTTTTATTATTATTATTATTATTATTATTATTATTATTATTATTATTATTATTTTATTATTATTATAAAAACACACTCAGTTTCACCCCAAGCACCCCAGTTCCTGAGCACACGCCGTGTACCTTGCAGGCGATTCGAATGCCGCCCACCAGGCGTCTGGCAAGGAACAGCTCCCCCCACACCGAAATCACTCCCTGGCACAGACACCAGGTGCTGTGTCTGAGGAACTGCCGGGAAGAGAAGCACGGCGTGGGCATCTTTCTCTTTCTCCCTCTCCGCTGATATTTGCTGAATTTGCCTCCCTTTCCGAAAACACCCCCTGCCATCATATGTGGGCAACCCACCTGCAGTCCCCCTTGGTCCCTGCTAACACCCCAACGGCGATTCCCTCGCATTATAAATTGCATTTAACTGGCACACGATATATGCCCCCTGCAAAAGCAAACAAACCCCATTTTATCCACATTAGGCAGACCTCGCGAGCTCAGGGTCCAGCGGCCAAGAATCTCGGGGGTGTGTGTGTGTGTCCTTGGGGGTCAGTCAAGCTGTCTCTCGGCCAAATCGCGCCATGCGCCTGCGCAGATACGGCGTTTCAGGTTGTGCTCTTTTCATGTTGCGAAGGGGCTTCCGGAACGGATCCTGTTCGCAACCAGAGGTACCACTGTATAGGTTGGGGGGGGGGGTTTGCCCCTCCAGCAGATATCACGCACATGCAGCCCACTACCAAAAACCAGCACAATCGCTTTTGTGACTTTTGTGATTTGTCCCCACAAAACACTTCGTCGCAGTTTCTTCCTATCTATTCAAAGGGCCTCTGCTGCACGATACCAAATGTAAGAATTCACTGATCAGTGTATCTCTGTACTGGCTCACTGGGAAAACTTCAGAAATTCATATAGACAGGTGAGCTCAGCTACTCAGCAGCCCCTCTGCCTGAGTGATAATCCCTGGTATTCTGATACCTGAGTGCCAGACAGGTAGCCATTCCAGAAATAACAAACCCAGATGAAGACAAAAGGGTGTGATGAACTTGGCTGGGAAACAGGGAAATGTAAATATCTCTTTTGTTCCACTTGATGGGTGTTTGGTGGAGGGCAAGGGGAACCATGGGGCAGGGTCCAGGATGCTCAGATTACTGCCACCAGACCTCCCCTTTCGTGATGTAACCATGATGTAGTTTGGGGGGGGGTAACATGGGGATTAGCAGCTAATAAAAGTTTGGGTTCTCTTTTGTTCGGGGCTTCCATCTTGTTCCACCTGGTGGCAGGTGGGAGTCCTGTCGCGACAGTCTTCAATAAAGACCAAGCCTACTGGTTGCTGTTTTGCTCTGGTATTCCTGGCTGGTGTCCTTGTTTTTTGTCCAAGGGAGCCCTCAGATTTCTCCCTTAACAGAAGGGGCCCACGGGTCATCCAGTCTGACCCCGGCAAGGCAGCAATCTCAGCTGAAGCATCCCTGGCACATAGCCACCCAACCTATGCTTGATAACCTCCACCATCTCCCAAGGGAGACCTTTCCACTGCGGAAAAGCTCTTACTGCTGGAAAGTCGTCCCCCACCCCCAAATGTTTAGCTGGAATCTCCTTTCTTGCAGCTCAAAGCCATGGGTTTGAGTCCTGCCCTCCAGAGCTGCAGAAAGCAAGCATGTGACTGCCATCCAACCCTTCTCTGATCCTATGACTTAAGGTAAAGGTAAAGGGACCCCTGACCATTAGGTCCAGTCGTGGCTGACTCTGGGGTTGTGGCGCTCATCTCACTTTACTGGCCAAGGGAGCCGGCGTACAGCTTCCGGGTCATGTGGCCAGCAGGACTAAGCCGCTTCTGGCAAACCAGAGCAGCGCACGGAAACGCTGTTTACCTTCCCGCCGGAGTGGTACCTATTGATCTACTTGCACTTTGACGTGCTTTCGAACTGCTAGGTTGGCAGGAGCAGGGACCAAGCAACGGGAGCTCACCCTGTCATTGCGGGGATTCGAACCGCTGACCTTCTGATCGGAAAGTCCTAGGCTCTGTGGTTTAACCCACAGCGCCACCCGCGAGGGGGCTGTAAAGCTGGGATTTTCTCGCAAGCCGAGATTTGGAGCTGAGAGCAGCAGAGAGAGATGTGAACACGGGTGGGCGATCGCTGGGTATACAGGGGGGCGTCAGAAAGAACACTTCTGTTTGTCCCATGTTTTTTTGTGTGTGAGCGTGTGGGCAGGCGAGAGACGGCTGTCCTCCTGCCTATGCGCTCGCCTCGTGTCAGATGGTCTGCAAACCTGGCGCCCCACTTGAAATGGGGGTGGAGGAGTGGGAAAGGAATGCACAGCTCAATTCATTGCACCCAACATTTTAAGAAGGATGTTGGAAAAGATCGACCTGTTGGAGATGTAAAAAAGAGGAGGGGGTCATACTATCATATGTGGTGGACTTGTGTAAAGGTAAAGGGACCCCTGACCATTAGGTCCAGTCGTAGCCGACTCTGGGGTTGCGGCGCTCCTCTCGCTTTATTGGCCGAGGGAGCCGGCGTACAGCTTCCAGGTCATGTGGCCAGCATGACTGAGCCGCTTCTGGTGAACCAGAGCAGCGCATGGAAACGCCGTTGACCTTCCCGCCAGAGCGGGACCTATTTATCTACTTGCACTTTGACGTGCTTTTGAACTGCTAGGTGGGCAGGAGCAGGGACCGAGCAACGGGAGCTCACCCCGTCGCAGGGATTCAAACCGCCGACCTAGACAAGTCTGTGGTTTAACCCATAGCGCCACCCGCGTCCCTAGCCTTGGGTTATTGCCAGCTGAATCTTGCTCGGAGTAAGCCGATTGAAGTGAATGGACCTAAGTCAGTCATGTCCTATCATTTCTGCGGCTCTACTCTGACTCTTGACCTTTCAAAAATGATTTCGCTACAATCCAGAGACATACACATTCTATAAAAGAAAGAAAGAGAAATAAAAAGATGAAGGGCAACCATACATTAGGTCTCTCACTAAGCTCTGGACACAAGACACTAGTCCTCATTGAGGTGCTCCTCCTATCTTTAGATTGCACCACTTCAGACTACTGCGAGGAGGCCTCAAGTATTTGAGCGCACTTCCTTCCACGATAAACCATACAAACAATCTAGTCATGGCATGTCGAGAAGAAAGCTAGGGGAGGCCCTGAACAGCTAGATTTCTAAATGTGGGGTTTAATTTTTTTTATTATTATTTGCTTTGGAAAGGAGTACCCCCTGCAGTCTGATGTGGTCTCAGGGGCAGCGTTTATAATTTCCGGGAACAAACAGACCCTCCCCTCCCTCGATTCAGCACCAAAGCACAGGGCGTGTGCAAGAGAACTTTTCCATGCGCACAGACAAGACGCGCACGTGTGCGCTTCTCTAAGCGTGCCAGAGGCAGGGGAGATCCCACATCCCTCCTGCCGTAAAAGGAGGGCTTTGCGGCTGGGGCCCTCCCTTAGCGCACTCATCTTTTGTTTGTTTGAGTTCAGTTCTGCCTCGCCACATTTGGCACAGGAGGAAGGCCTCCAAATGACGTCAAGCGCGCCGAAACCTGCAGTGCGCAGACAGCTGGCCTCTTCCACCCCCCCTCTCTCTCTGGGGCCTTTGCCTGTGCAACTGCGCACGGCTGCTTCCTCTTGCCGGCCACAAAATTGTCGCTTCTAGAGAACCCTGGGGCTGCTGCTTCAGCCGAGCTGAGCTGCCTCAGAGACCTTTCAAACCATCGCCTCCTTCGCTGAGGTTCCCCATGCTCTGCTTCTCCCCCGTAAGAACGCCCTGGCGCTGGATCAAGCCAAAGGCTTGCGACCATCACAGCCCAGCACCCGATTCTCACTGTGGTCGGATACCCCCCAAAAACCTTGAAATTGAGGTAGACTGCCCCTGGCCTTCGAGGTTCCATCAGAAGTTGTTGTTGTTTAGTCGTGTCCGCCTCTTCGTGACCCCCTGGACCAGAGCACGCCAGGCACTCCTGTCTTCCACTGCCTCCCCCAGTTTGGTCAAACTCATGCTGGCAGCTTTGAGAACACTGTCCCACCATCTCGTCCTCCGTCGTTCCCTTCTCCTTGTGCCCTCCATCTTTCCCAACATCAGGGTCTTTTCCAGGGAGTCTTCTCTTCTCCTGAGGTGGCCAAAGTCTGGGAGCCTCAGCTTCAGGATCTGTCCTTCCAGTGAGCACTCAGGGCTGATTTCCTTCAGAATGGAGAGGTTGGATCTTCTTGCAGTCCATGGGACTCTCAAGAGTCTCCTCCAGCACCACAATTCAAAAGCATCCACTCTTCGGCCATCAGCCTTCTTTGTGGTCCAGCTCTCACTTCCATACATCACTACTGGGAAAACCATGGCTTTGACTATACGGACCTTTGTTGGCAAGGGGATGTCTCTGCCATTGCAGCACTCCAGCTGTTCAGCTTCTGGTTGAACCCAGAGCCTTTCTGATAATTGCAGCCCAAGCCTTCACTGGTAAACCACAGAGTGTATGGGGTTCTGCTGCTACCTGCTGCCAGATGCTGCAGGGTAGCTTTTTGAAAGAGGGAAACAGACACATAGAAAGAGAGGGATAGGGAGTAACTTGCCGTTGCAGCTGACAACCGGCGTATCCTAGCCCATGAGTACTAGAGGCACAATTCTCTAATTCTCCCTGAGCCACAAGAGCATCTCTCCCCTCTTGTGGTTTACAGCTAAGGAGCAGAGGCCGTGTGGCTGGTAGCCATCGACAGCCCTCCCTCCCGCAATGAATTTGTACAATCTTATTTCTAAGCCACTCGTGTTGGTGTCCTGTGGCAGGGAGTTCCACTGTCCAGCTACATGCTGCCCTGTGCGAGGTTTTCCCATCTCCCATCAAGCTGTCCCAGTGGCGTCTCCCTCACTTTTTACACAACATGTCCCTTCCCTAACTCCTTTCTCAAATCACCTGCCAACCACAATCCAGCATTGCCTGAGCTCTGCGAGTACAGATTTCTCCCGATCAAAGGGCAAAGTGTTTGAGGACCGGGACATTCGCTGGGAAACCAAAACACTTGTTTACAAAGCTATTGCACTACCAAGTTTACTGTACGCTTGTGAAACAGGGACCACTTAAAAAATGCCATCTCTAACTCCTCGGAAGATTCCTTCAACGGTGTCTCCAAAATATTTTGCATATCGCTTGGGAAGGCAGGTGAACTAATGCCAATGTACTGGAAGAAGCAAAGATCACCAGTGTTGAAGCGATGATTCTTCAACGTCAACTTCGTTGGACTGGTCATGTTGTGTGGATGCCTGATTATCGTCTTCCAAAGCAACTGCTCTATTCCGAACTTAAAAATGGAAAGCGTAATGCTGGTGGTCAAGAAAAGAGGTTTAAAGACTCTCTCAAGGGAAATCTTTAAAAATATAGTATAAACACCGACAACTGGGAAACACTGGCTTGCGAGCGCTCCAGTTGGAGAACAGCTTTTACCAAAGGTGTCGTGGGCTTTGAAGACACTCGAACTCGGGACACAAGGGAGAAACGTGCCAAGAGGAAGGCACGCTTGGCAAACCCTCACCAGGATCAACTCCCGCCCGCAAACCAATGTCCCCACTGTGGAAGGACGTGGGGATCCAGAATTGGCCTCCACAATCACTTACGGACTCACTGTTAAGACCGTGTTCATGGAAGACAATCTTACTCGGCTACGAGGGATTGCCAAAGAAGAAAGCAAGAAACACCCACAGCCCCTACGGGCTTCGGGCCCCTGTGTTAAGTTTTCGCCTGCCCCCAGATCGCAACCGCTCTCTCTCGTCTTGAAAGGCCTGCAAGCTCCACTTCCTGCCGTAACATTCGCCCCCGTGAATTCTACTTCTGCTTTTTTCCATTCGGCCCCAAACCACCTCCCTCTTCTCTCACAGCTTTCTTCCCTCGCTCGCCCGCGCCAGTTAGGATGTTGGTGGACGTTCCGTCGCAGCCAGCCGAAGGCACCCAAACCAAACTGGCCATAGGAGTTCGTGCGCATTGGTGACTCCAAGGCTGGATTGCTGCAATGCGCTCTCTGTGGGGCTTCCCTTGCAGTCCCAATTGCCTTGGCAGCATAAAATGCCAACAGCCTTCGGACGAAAAGAGGGGCATTTCTAGCCTATCTCTTCTCAGTCTCCAGGTGAAACAAAGTCAGCCAGGATGTTCCTTTCAACAGATTACTGCCTCCATGAGAACTAGTGGCCTGTACCCTCCAACATTTATCTGATGAAAATAGCAATGTCCCATTCCATAGTGATAATTTTACTATTTATACCCTACCCATCAAGGGACGCGGGTGGCGCTGTGGGTTAAACCACAGAGCCTAGGACTTGCTGATCAGTAGGTCGGCAGTTCGAATCCCCGAGACAGGGTGAGCTCCCATTGCTCGGTCCCTGCTCCTGCCCACCTAGCAGTTCGAAAGCACACCAGCACAAGTAGATAAATAGGTACCGCTCTGACGGGAAAGTAAACAGCGTTTCCGTGCGCTGCTCTGGTTCGCCAGAAGTGGCTCAGTCCTGCTGGTCACATGACCCGGAAGCTGTACGCCGGCTCCCTCGGCCAGTAAAGCGAGATGAGCGCCACAACCCCAGAGTCGGCTACGACTGGACCTAATGGTCAGGGGTCCCTTTACCTTTACCTTAACCCTACCCATCTGACTGGCTTGCTCCAGCCACTCTGGGCAGCTTCCAACATATATAAAAACACAATAAAACATTTTTTTTAAAGACCCTTCCCTATACAGGGTTGCCTTCAGACGTCTCGGGGGGTCTGATAACTCCATACCCTCCAAAGAAAACAGGGATGTCCTAAGGAAAAATGGGACATTGCAGAATCAAATCAGAAACCGGGACGGCTTCTGTAAATCAGGGAAAATACCGTATTTTTTGCTCTGTAAGACTCCCTTTTTCCCTCCTACAAAGTAAGGGGAAATGTGTGTGCGTCTTATGGAGCGAATGCAGGCTGCGCAGCTATGCCAGAAGCCAGAACAGCAAGAGGGATTGCTGCTTTCGCTGCGCAGCGATCCCTCTTGCTGTTCTGGCTTCTGAGATTCAGAATATTTTTCTTCTTGTTTTCCTCCTCCAAAAACTAGGTGCGTCTTGTGGTCTGGTGCGTCTTATAGAGCGAAAAATACGGTATTTTCCAAGCACATGCCTTTTCCCCCCATGATCCGACAAGCATGGAATAATTTTTGGGTGTGATTCAGGCTGTCAAGGAAACACTGGCCAGGGACGGCTGGGGAGAATTATTGTTTTCGACTTCCGCCCTGCAAGAAAGGTGTGAGTCAAACCAAGCACCAAAAGGTCACCTGGCAGTCAGGAGGGAAGGAAACAGGTTAGGTAGCTTTGCTCGCTCTCGTCTCACCCCTGAACAGCCAGCTGCTCTCTGGCTCTGACAGGGTTAAATGGAAAGCTGCTCTGGCTCATCCATTTTGATTTCCCAGCATGCCCCGATGAGGCGCTTAGGGGCATTGTGGGGGATTTGCTGCCACATTCATACATTTTTAAAAAAATAATTTTCCAAGTTTATAACAAATACAACACAAAACATATAAAAAGAAAAACAAACATATGAAATTTCTTCCAATCGAAATCCAGATTAATTCCCATTATTAAGCAACTTGCTCAAATCCTTCCGAACTGATTTTCATTAAATCTCATTTTAGCAATTTTCCGATATTCGCTTTCTAATATAATTAACTAGTTCAAATTACTAACTTCCTTTCTTTTCATCATAACCTCAACCCGTGGTATTATACAATTCAACATACTTTAATCCTAAACCAATTTAATACTTGCAAGTATTTCCACTTATGTTATACTATAATATTTAGCTAAATATTCAATAATAATAATAATAATAATAATAATAATTTATTTATACCCCGCCCGTCTGGCTGGGTCCCCCCGCCACTCTGGGCGGCTTCCAACAAAACACTAAAATACAATAACCTATTAAACATTAAAAGCTTCCCTAAACAGGGCTGCCTTCAGATGTCTTCTAAAAGTCTGGTAGTTATTTTTCTCTTTGACATCTGGTGGGAGGGCGTTCCACAGGGCGGGCGCCACCACCGAGAAGGCCCTGTGCCTGGTTCCCTGTAGCGTTGCTTCTCTCAGTGAGGGAACTGCCAGAAGGCCCTCGGCACTGGACCTCAGCGTCCGGGCAGAATGATGGAGGTGGAGACGCTCCTTCAGGTATACTGGGCCATTTAGGGCTTTCAAGGCCAGCACCAACACTTTGAATTGTGCTCGGAAACGTACTGGGAGCCAATGTAGGTCTTTCAGGACCGGTGTTATGTGGTCCCCAGTCCCCAGTCTAGCTGCCGCATTCTGGATTAATTGCTGTTTCCAGGTCACCTTCAAAGGTAGCCCCACGGAGAGCGCATTGCAGTAGTCCAAGCGGGAGATAACCAGAGCATGCACCACTCTGGAGAGACAGTCTGCGGGCAGGGAGGGTCTCATCCTGCGTACCAGATGGAGCTGCCCTGGGCACAGAACTGACCTGCGCCTCCATGGACAGCTGTGAGTCCAAAATGACTCCCAGGCTGCGCACCTGGTCCTTCAGGGGCACAGTGACCCCATTCAGGACCAGGGAGTCCCCTACACCCACCCGCCCCCTGTCCCCCAAGAACAGTACTTCTGTCTTGTCAGGATTCAACCTCAATATGTTAGCCGCCACCCATCCTCCAACTAACATGGAACCACAAAGCTTTGGTGCTCAAGGACAAGGGTGCTCCTGAGCATGTACAGGGTGCAGACACTCCCTCACCTCAACCGCAGGTCTGGGAGGGACGCTGAGGCCACGACGCCTCAGAGAGGATATCCCGTGCCGGGAAAGGGGAAAGAGGAAGACACGAGGTGGGCGGACATGAAAAATGCCTCTCCTCATAACCAGAGGCCCCGAGCAAACAGGCCTGTGGGCTGTTGCCACGGCATGGGTGCGTGGGTGCCACAGCCCTGGCTTCTGAGAAACAAGAGGCCAGGATTTCCCTTCTTTGGGCGCGAGGGGCTCTGTGTGGTTTTCGCACTCGACGCCGCACCTTTCGGTGGCTGAAGCGCCGAGGCGTCTGTTGCCGACGTCCGTCTCAGCTCAGCTGAAGGCCCATTTAGCATCCTGTTTTCTTTCAGCAAGCAAACAGAAAAACCCACCAGCAGGGCAACAGCTGCCGGGGGCCCTGTTAATTTAGACCTCTGCCTGGTGCACCAGACTCTTAAGATTTCCGCATGGTCAGTGTAGACACTGGTGAGCTACGTAGGACTTGCCGATCAGAAGGTCGGGGGTTCGAATCCCCGCGACAGGGTGAGCTCCCGTTGCTCGGTCCCTGCTCCTGCCCACCTAGCAGTTCGAAAGCACAACAAAGTGCAAGTAGATAAATAGGTACTGCTCCGGCGGGAAGGTAAACGGCGTTTCCGTGCGCTGCTCTGGTTCGCCAGAAGCGGCTTAGTCCTGCTGGCCACATGACCCAGAAGCTGTACGCCGGCTCCCTCGGCCAATAAAGCGAGATGAGCGCCGCAACCCCAGAGTCGGCCACGACTGGACCTAATGGTCAGGGGTCCCTTTACCTTTAAAGGACCCCTGGATGGTTAAGTCCAGTCAAAGGCGACTATGGGGTTGCGGCACTCACCTCACTTTCAGGCCAAGGGACCCGGTGTTTGTCCGGAGACAGCTTTCTGGGTCATGTGGCCAGCAGGACTAAGCCGCTTCTGGCACAATGGGACACCGTGATGGACACCAGAGTGCACGGAAACGCCATTTACCTTCCCGCTGCAGTGGTACCTATTTATCTACTTGCGCCGGCGTGTTTTCGAACTGCTAGGTTGGCAGGAGCTGGGACAGAGCAACGGGAGCTCACCCTGTTGCAGGGATTCGAACCGCCGTCCTTCCGATCGGCGAGGCTTAGTGGTTTAGACCACAGTGCCACCCACACTCACAATAAGACAGCTTCATTGTTCTCCCAAAACACCTCAGTTGGCTGAGCATAAGACCGTTAATCTCAGGGTTGTGGGTTCGAAACCCAAGTTGTGCAAAAGACTCGGGGTTGGGCTAGAGGACCTTAAGGTCCCTTGCAACTCTACAACCTGGCTGGGTGCTGATGAGGTTGGGAGAAGCCCCCGACGTTCCCCAGCTCCCGTTTGACGTGTTCATTGAGCAGATGCGTTAAGGCACGGGTTGCAAAACCCCAAACTGCAGAGAAATGTGTGCAACTCCCCCAGCTCACGTTCTCCTTCGCCTTACTGGAAATGCCCACACATCTCAAGAAAACAGTCATTTGGGCCCCATGCGAAACAGCAAAGTTGGCAGGTTTCACATTTTCGGCAGGTCCAGAGGCCCCAAAAAAGGCCAGGTTAGATTGGTGCAACCTGTTATTCATAGAGCTGCCTCAGAAGATGGTTCGGAAACTCCAGCTGGGTCAGGATTTGGAAGCCGGGTTGCTTATAGGGGCAAGACGGTTTATTATAATAAGCAAAGATCACCAGTGTCTAAGCAATGATTCTTCAACATCAGCTTCGTTGGACTGGCCATGTTGTGCGGATGCCTGATGATCGTCTTCCAAAGCAACTGCTCTATTCCGAACTTAAAAATGGAAAGCGTAATGCTGGTGGTCAACAAAAGAGGTTTAAAGACTCTCTCAAGGCAAATCTTAAAAAATGTAGTATAAACACTGACAACTGGGAAACACTGGCCTGCGAGTTCTCCAGTTGGAGAACAGCCTTGACCAAAGGTGTTGTGGGCTTTGAAGACACTCGAACTCAGGACGCAAGGGAGAAACGTGCTAAGAGGAAGGCATGCTTGGCAAACCCTCACCGGGATCAACTCCCCCCGGAAACCTATGTCCCCACTGTGGAAGGACATGGGGATCCAGAATTGGCCTCCCCAGTCACTTACGGACTCACTGCTCATGGAAGACAATCTTACTCGGCTGCGAGGGATCGCCAAAGAAGTACTAGTATTTATTTTTTAGATCCCACCCATCTGGCTGGGTTTCCCCAGCCACTCTGGGTGGCTCCCAACAGAATATTGGAAACACGACAAAAGAGCAAACATTAAAAACTTCCCCGAATAGGGCTGCCTTCAGATGTCAGATAGTTGACATCTGATGGGAGGGCGCCACCACCGAGAAGGCCCTCTGCCTGGTTCCCCGTAACCTCATTTATCGCAGGGAGGGAACCGCCAGAAGGCCCTCGGAGCTGGACCTCAAGTGTCCGGGCTGAACAATGGGGGTGGAGATGCTCCTTCAGGTTTGACCGTATTCCCCCATCCTGGCCCGGCTGCAGTTTCTGGGGCCCGATTCAAAGTGCTGGTTTGGACCTTGAAAGCCTTCAATGGCTCAGGACCACCTCTCTCCATTTAAACCAACCTGGACTCCGAAATCGACACCAGAGGCCCTTCTTTATGTGCCTTCTCCACAAAAAGGGCTGGAGGGCGGCAACACAAGAACGGGGCCTTCTCTGCAGTGGCTCCCTGTCTGTAAAATGCTCTCCCCAAGAAAAATCACCTTGCACTTTCATTATACACCTTTAGGCACCAGGCAAAAATATTCCTCTTTAACCAGCCCTCTTAAATGTGTTGTTGGAGGGGATGGCGGATTATTGGTTTGTTGTTATTTTTGCAATGCATTTTGTGTCTTTTCTACTGTCATGTTGCAAACCTCCTGGATTTCTGCTAGATGGAAGTCAGCATACAAATGTAACGAATAATAAAATAAATAACCATTATTATATCTACTCAGCGGTCTGCCCCATGGACTTCAGCTGTCAAATAGGTCTACTTGGATTGATGCCCGACGCACAGAACCATTTGAAAACGTTCTCCAGTTGAGCTGAGGTGTGTACCCCCAGGATAGTTCTTGCACATGCTCAGTTGACCGCTTTGGTGAATTGGGGTTAAGAGGATTTGCTAGCACAGGGAAACCAAACAGGTAATGCTCAGACACCCCCAACCCACCCCTCTCATCCATAAAATATGAAAATTCAACTTGCGGCGGGCGGGGGGGGGGAGGGGAGAGTGAGGAATGATTTCCTTGCATTTTAAGCCACGAATATGTACATAGCCTCAGTGAGGTCAAAGGGGGTTACATGTATATAAGATCGCATCCTTAAGCACTCAAGGCAGATGCAAAAAACTGCAAATTTTGCAATCCTCCCCAAATCTTGGGTGAATTTGGCTTGTTCTATCCCAGCCCCCGTGACCGGCGCTGTGGGTTAAACCACAGAGCCTAGGACTTGCCAATCTGAAGGTCGGCGGTTTGAATCCCCGCAATGACGGGGTGAGCTCCCGTTGCTCGGTCCCTGCTCCTGCCAACCTAGCAGTTCAAAAGCACGTCAAAGTGCAAGTAGATAAATAGGTCCCGCTCCGGCGGGAAGGTAAACGGTGTTTCCGTGCGCTGCTCTGGTTCGCCAGAAGCGGCTTAGTCCTGCTGGCCACATGACCCGGAAGCTGTACGCCGGCTCCCTCGGCCTATAGAGCAAGATGAGCGCCGCAACCCCAGAGTCGGCCACGAGTGGACCTAATGGTCAGGGGTCCCTTTACCTTTACCTTATCCCAGCCCCCGCGACCTGCAAACTTGCATCTCGTTTTTAAACATGAAATAAGGTGATTTAGGCTAAAAAGTGTGGCTCAAGCAATCTTTATTTTGTGTTTATTATTTTTAAACCATTTTTAAAAGTTTCTTTTTTTTTAATACAGGTAACTTAAATGAGGTGATAAAACAGGTCTACGTATTCCCCCCCTCCCACATTCTTCCAACACACACACACTCAAGCACACAGAAGAGAGTTATGTTGTAATGCTTTTGGCTCTTATTTTGTTGTTTTATTATATAGACTTTATTTTGTATTTTTTTTTTAAAAAAAACCTGAACCAAAAAACAGACACACGCAAGGGAGGGGGGGCTGGGGAAATGCACAATGGGGGGGAGGAATCGATAAGATTACACTCACACACACCATACAAAAAAGTAGTAACATTTAAATATATAATTAAAAAAACCAACACATTTTCTTTCTTAAAAAAAAAAGAAATTAAAAACCCGCTACAGCGTCACATACGAAAGGAACTTCACATCTAGGGGAAGGAAACAGGAAGTGTAACGACATTATTTCGCCAGAGGGGGAGCAGCTTCCTTTCCCTCCAGCCAATGGGGGGGCTCTACAACCCGGATGGTGCACGAAAAGGCTAGAGGGCTATGGCGGTGGGTTCGGGGGCAGCTGCGCACCTTTTTAGAGACGTAAAAGTTATATTTTTTTTGAGGTGGTGTCCTAGCTCGCTACAAATGATTTGGGCAGGGTCAAGGGGAAGGCGATGAACTCAAGTTGCGTTGCCAAAATTGCCTTTTGTAGAGGTATTTTGGGGCTAACTCTTTAGGATCAGCCTAGGCTGGCTGGGAAAAAATATCTGGAGGAAGCGGTTTTCGGATTTCTTTCATTTGCAGGCGGAGGGGAAGATACACAGCTCTCCTTTTTTAAGAGACGCTAGACTGAAAAATGACCCATGCAGATTTATTGGGGGTGGGGGGGAGAGAAGGCCCATTGACAGAGGTCACAGCCATACAAATAGTCTGGGGTTTTTTTCTCCCCAGAGTGTGTTGGCATCTAACGGCTCCCGGTTCGAACCAGTGCAAAAAATCCCAGTTTATCAGCATTTTGGGGTTCGGTTTCAGAGGCTGGGAAAATTAAAAACGTATGAATTTAACGCACTGGCAACCAACACAGAAAGGAAATTCAGGAAGTCCTCTGGGGTCAGAGAGATCCTTGCCCACATCGCAGCATGGATATAGCTCAGCTGGTTAGGTAAAGGACCCCTGGATGGTTAAGTCCAGTCAAAGGCGACTATGGGGTTGCGGCGCTCATCTCGCTTTCAGGCCGAGGGATCCGGCGTTTGTCCGCAGACAGCTTTCCGGGTCATGTGGCCAGCAGGACTAAACTGCTTCTGGCGCAATGGGACACCGTGACGGAAACCAGAGCGCACAGAAATGCCGTTTACCTTCCCGCTGCAGTGGTACCTATTTATCTACTTGCGGTGGCGTGCTTTCAAACTGCTAGGTTGGCAGGAGCTGGGAGCTCACCCTGTCGCAGGGATTCGAACCGACGACCTTCCGATTGGCAAGCCCAAGAGGCTCAGTGGTTCAGACCACAGCGCCACACGCATCAGCTAGCTAGAGCCTGGTGCTGAAGATGCCAATGTTGCAGGTTTGAATCCCCGCATAGGACAGCTGTATATTCTTGCCATGCAGGGGGTTTGGGCGACATAATCTTTAGGGTACCTTTCCAACTCTACGATCCCCCCCCCAATGTCTCTCTGGATTTTCAAAAGCAGTGCTAAGGGCTAAGACGACCCCTTTTTAAATAGGGCGCCAATTTGATGGCTTGAGCGGAGGATCACGGATTCAGCGTAAGGCAAAGAAAAACCCAAAATGGCCAAACTTATGTGCAAACAATTCCAGAATGAGGCACTTGCTTCTAAAGTTCAGTCTGCTTTTTATCCCCCCCCACCTCCGGTTATTATTATTATTATTTTTATAATGTACATTGGGGCAAGCATGGTAGTGTTAGAATGTCCCTGGATTCAAACCTAATTCGGCTGCTTCGGCAAAAACCTCCAAGTGTCTCCTTACCAGACGTAACTGTGTGAACACACACACATACACAGGTCTCGATTCAAGGGCGTGGGAATGGTTTCGTCTGACACACAGAGACATACACACTTAGAAAAGAAAGGTGAAATAAAAGGAGGAGTCTCCAATGGAGGAAAGTCCGTCCGTAACTGCCCCATTGCTATCAGAGTCCAACCCTTTGCAAGAGGGTAAAATATCATCTCCCAGCTGTGCCCCTTCAGTACAAAATTCACCAGAAAACTTTGCAAGGCACGACCAGCTTTCAACTGGTTTGGATGTCCCGTTCTGTAAAACGGAGGCAAACCCCTGCAAAGTCTACAGACCCCCTGAAATTATTGGAGCAGTCGTTTCCGTGAATCGCAATAGGCCGTACTCAGACGTATGGGGCAGAACACAGATCAGGGTTTGCAGATGCAAGCCTTTATTTTACATCCACATTGCTGGAAACTTTTAAGGCCTAAATCCGAAGTTATCCTAGGTGTATTCCCACCCTCCACCCCAATTTATGTTAAGCTCCTATTGCTGACATTATCTCTCTCTCTCTCACACACACACACAAACACACTGTGGTTGCTAGATTTGCACAAAAAAAGGAGGGGGGGGACACAAAAAAACACACTACAGCCTATGAAAAATTACTGGCTCAGATCATTGTTAAGTCTATAAATAATATTTTTCTTTTTCTTTAAAAAAACCCCCAAGTATCTAAATAAGCATCACTAGATACTATTTTATGTCACTAAATCTTTATTTCCAAAAGCGCGCACGCACGCACACACAAACACACACACAGAGAAGAATCTGATTTTAGGGGGAGGAGATCCTGAAAAAATAATAATAATATTGGTCTCTACAACGGGGAGGTTATGTTTTTCTGATTCCCGCTCGGATGCGTGCGGAATTGCGGTTCTATCTGCGGAGGGAGGGGGCGCTTCCGACGCGTGGTGGAATGCGGATATTCTGGGTTATTGTTCCGGGCCAAGCTAATATCCCGGGCACATCCTCAAATGGGGAAGGAATTGGGTCAGCAGCCCGGAGCGATGGAGTCACAGGGAGATGACTGTACCACGAGGAGGAGCTATAGAGGATGGTGGCGGAGTGTTTTGAGTGTAAACTGGTGAGGAGGGGGCTTTGGGCGACACTGAGCAATGGTTTTGAGGTTCCTCTGACCCCCCAGAGGGTTGGTCTAGGGAGACATGTCTCGCCTTGCAAAAACTCACACTTATCTCCCATCGATAAAGGAATGGAGAAAAAACGCCCAGCGGCCTCCAATTTTTAATGCACGCGATTTAAAAAAAAATGCAGCAAAGAAAAGCGATGCGATGCAAAAAACAAAACAAAACAGGAAACTCTCAAGAGGGGAAAAGGAAGGCAGGATGAGGTCAAGATGGGCGTTCTCCCTGCCCTGCTCGTGTTTGTAAAAAAAAATATGAAAAAAACCAACACCAGGCTTCTACCACTTCACAATTCACACCTCTAAAGTGCATGGAAGGTTACTGGAAATGCAGACTGGATGGTGGGGGGAGGACAAGCGCTTTGATTTGACAGGACTGGGGAGGGAGGGGGTCGCCGAAATGCTATATTACTTAAGGATGTGGGACAGGGGGGAGAGGAAGAGAGACAAGGGATAGACACACATACATGCACACATCCTCTTAAAAAAATAATAATAACCAACCCCCCCCCCAAAAAAAATTCCAGAATCTGGGCCCTCCCCTCCTCCTGACAAATGCACAGCTCTTTCCGTTAGCACAGAAACCACCCAATCCCATTCAGAAGAGAGATAAACTTTTAAAATAAAAAAGGGCAAGCTTTCAGTATTTGTTTTTTTAAGGAACGAAACAGTCTCCAATTTTTCGGGAGGTACAACCAATTTCATAGGCAAGCGAGCAGCATTCGACACCCCCCAAAACAAGCGTTCGTCCTCCCCCCCCCGCATCTTTCCCCGAAATTAATGAAACCAGGAAAACCAAGAGGTTTGTAAAGTCCTCCGCACATCTCAAAGTCCAGCTCCCTTCACTGTTTTGCTTTTTTCCTCCTCCCTGGTCTGGGTCAGTCTTCCCTTCCACTTGTCGGTCTAAGGCAGCTAGCTGTTCGAAGGATCCTCATCGTTTTTTTTTAAAAAAAGAACCGCGAAATGAAAACGAGGGGGTGAAAAACACACACACATACACACCCGAGAGAGAGAGAGAAAACCGAATTTTTTTAAAAATAAAAAAGTTCCTTTCAAGTCCAGTTCCTGGGAAGGAAAGTCTCTTTCTCGCTCCGTCCCAAGCCGCTTCAGTCCTCAAAACGAAAAAAACAAGAGTTTCAAAAAGAATAGAAAATACTGTTCCAATCTGCCCAAGGAGATTTCCGTAGGGCTGGTCCGTCCGCCGCAATCCAATAAGCGTTTTTGTTTTTCGTGTGTGTGTGTATCTTTTTTTCTAAAAGGATCAAAGCACCCAAGGACTTTGCTCGCACGGACCCAAAAACGTATTATTAATTATTACTAAATGGTCTTTTCTCCCCACCCCTGGGTTTCCCGTTCGACGCCCCCTCCCCCCCCCAAAAAAAACTTCGGTCTCTTTGTCCTCCCCTCCCTGCGGTCTTGGTTTTTTGTTTTTCCTTTTATGCTACAACAAATTCGGATTTCATGTCCGCTTTGACTTCCGGTTTCCACACAGAGTCTTCGAAGTCTAGGTCCAGGCTCCCTTCGCTCGACATGCTACTGTTGCTGTTCGTGCGGCTGGACTTGCGGTTGGGGAGCCAGTGGTATGGGGCGCGGGCGTCGCGTCGCGCTTTCCGGCGCAGCCGCTTTTGCTGCATCAGAAGCTGCAGGCGTTCCACTTTGCAGCGGGTGGCGCGGTTCTCCGTCTGCCGCAACCGGTCGCCTGCGAAGGAAAAAACACAGAGACGTTAAACGAGGCGTCGGAAAACGGGGGCTTGCCAAAATAAAATGGGGGGAATTTGGAGAAATCCATGCAAAAAAACCAACAATGCTATTTCCCCGTCTACCAGCTTCTTTTATCTGCGGTCCCAGAATCCTGCTGGTCTAAGTGATCAGGAGACCCCAGAGATAGAAGCACTGTTTTTGGGGGGACAGGGTCCTGAATGGGGTGGCTGTGCCCCCAAAGGACCAGGTGTGCAGCCTGGGAGTCATTTTGGACTCACAGCTGTCCATGGAGGCGCAGGTCAATTCTGTGTCCAGGGCAGCTCCATCTGGTACGCAGGATGAGACCCTCCCTGCCTGCAGACTGGCTGACCAGAGTGGTGCATGCTCTGGTTGTCTACTGCTTGGACTACTGCCATGCGCTCTACGTGGGGCTGTCTTTGAAGGTGACCCGGAAACTGCAACTAATCCAGAATGCGGCAGCTAGACTGGGGAGTGGGAGTGGCCGCCGAGACCACATAACACCGGTTCTGAGAGATCTGCATTGGCTCCCAGGACGTTTCCAAGCACAATTCAAAGTGTCAGTGCTGACCTTGAAAGCCCTAAACAGCCTGAGGTCCAGTATATCTGAAGGAGCGTCTCCACCCCCATCGTTCTACCTGGACACTGAGGTCCAGCACCGAGGGCCTTCTGGTGGTTCCCTCCCTGCGAGAAGTGAAGCTACAGGGAACCAGGCAGAGGGCCTTCTCGGTGGTGGTGCCCGCCCAGTGGAACATGCTCCCATCAGATGTCAAGGAAATAAACAACTATCTGACTTTTAGAAGACATCTGAAGGCAGCCCTGTTTAGGAAATTTTTAATATTTAATGCTGTACTGTTTTTAACACTCAACTGGAAGCCGCCCAGAGTGGCTGGGGAAACTCAGCCAGATGGGCGGGGTATAAATAATAAACTATTATTATTATTATTATTATTATTAGGGACTCAGGTGGTGCTGCGGGTTAAACCACAGAGCCTAGGACTTGCCGATCAGAAGGTTGGCGGTTCGAATCCCCGCGACGGGGTGAGCTCCCGTTGCTCAGTCCCTGCTCCTGCCAACCTAGCAGTTCGAAAGCATGAAGTACAAGTAGATAAATAGGTACTGCTCCGGCGGGAAGGTAAACGGCGTTTCCTTGTGCTGCTCTGGTTCTCCAGAAGCGGCTTAGTCCTGCTGGCCACATGACCCGGAAGCTGTACGTCGGCTCCCTCAGCCAGTAAAGTGAGATGAGCGCCGCAACCCCAGAGTCAGCCACGACTGGACCTAATGGTCAGGGGTCCTTTTACATTTACCTATGTTTTTTATACAGCACACCACCCCGGGATACTTTGATGGGAGGGCAACCTCCAAATTTAATAAATAAAGCAAAATAGCTTGCAGCTCTGTCAAGAACCCCTCTCCTTTCCCACCGAGATGGGAGGCAATAAAAATAAAACCAGGGCATTCAACACACCAATGCCCTAGGGGGTGGTGTGTGCGTGTGGGGAGAGCAAAAACGCAGGGTGTGCGCCAGCCTCGAAATGGAGGACTTTCCATCACCTCAGCATGGGGGAAAAGCATCTGTGGAGAACCAGGACCCCGTTTCCATGGCAACGGAGACAGGAAGCCCATGGAGCATCAAAAAAACAATGGCTCTCTTGCACACTTCTTCTTTTTTAAAAAAAAAATGTATTTTCTCTTTCTTTCTTCTCATTCTAGCTCTCTCGCCTCCCCCCCCCAACCGCCCGCCCCCCCGGAGGGTTTCGAACACTTCCCGTCTCAGAGGAGAGAACAAGAAGTCACCCCTGACTCCGTGCCTCCCACTCGTTGCCGTCAACATTGGTGCCTTTTTCTCTATCTAAACCCCCCCTTTTCCGCGGCTTTGCAATAGCAGCCTGTGGGCGGGAGAACAATTGAGTGGTGTTTTTTTTTTTGCAAGAGCCGGGGGGTGGGGTGGGGAGAGATGGAGGTGCCAGAAAACGGCGAGGTTGGGGGGGGTGGAAGTGAAACGAAACAGGGAGCCTTGCGACAACATTATATACATTTATATCTCACTTTTCCTCTGAAGAACGCAAAGGTTTTCCTTTTCTTCCGTGCGTGCAAATGGTCGCCTCCCCAGGCTGTTTGCAGCCTTTTAAAATCCTCATGTCCTACCTTGCAGGGGGGGCGGGCAGTGATTTTTTTCTGGGGGGGGGACACACACACGCAGGGGTACGCATACCCCGAAACGTTTTGTGAATCTTTTGTAGTTTTGTCCATTTGCTGTATTTGCTTTCTGCAAAATGGTGATTTTCTTGAGTCGAAATGAGAGAATGTATTTTTTTTAAAGAAAAAAAGCACTGTAGAGGGGCCCCCAAGAGTCAGCTATTATTATTATTATTATTATTATTATTATTATTAGTCCAAACCCCTCCAATGCAGGAATATTCAGCGCATATCGAACCTGCAACCGTCTTGTTTTCAGCACGCACTCAAACCCGCTGAGCTATCCACCCCACTGGCTAAGAGTCCCGGATTAGGAGCTGGGAGAGTTCAGGGTTCGAATCCCGCCCACTGCCCACGAGCGACTTTGCCAGGAGGGTCCGCCATTCATTCTCTCTGTCCCCCCCTTAAAGGAATCAAAGCACCTTCCTCATTGCAGAACCAGGAAGGCAAAAGCCGATGGGTAGCCGAGCCGCCGATTCCACCCCGGTGCCTCAGTTCCCCCCCGCGTCAAATTACGTGGGGGAAGAGACCAAAGGAGAAGAAAAGATTGAGCGATGCGCACTAATGAGAGCGAAAGGGAAGCAGGAGGCGGAAGTTATGCGCCGCGCTGGTGACAGGCAGAACATAATCTGGGGGCGGTATTTATTCTAGAGGAATCCATCCGAGGAGACCACGATTGCACTAACGCCTCCAGATGAGAGAGAGGGAGAGAGACTGACTCTGTGGACAGGATGAGGACGACAAGACATGCCCGCCCCCCCCCCCAGCAAGAGAGTTTCATAATTGGGGAGGTCTATTCAACAATCCCTGGAGGAGACTCTTGAGAGTCCCATGGACTGCAAGAAGACCAAACCTCTCCATTCGGAAGGAAATCAGCCCTGAGTGCTCACTGGAAGGACAGATCCTGAAGCTGAGGCTCCAGTACTTTGGCCACCTCATGAGAAGAGAAGACTCCCTGGAAAAGACCCTGATGTTGGGAAAGATGGAGGGCACAAGGAGAAGGGGAGGACGGAGGCCGAGATGGTGGGACAGTGTTCTTGAAGAGACCAGCATGAGTTTGACCAAACTGCGGGAGGCAGTGGAAGACAGGAGGGCCTGGTGTGCTCTGGTCCACGGGGGTCACGAAGAGGCGGACACGACTAAACGACTAAACAACAACATTCAGCAATCCATGGGGTTTCAAGTCGGCCTCAACTCTCCCTGCAATTTTTGTTTTTTAAATTAGAATTAAATCAAGGGACGATCGCTATTCGTCGTTTTTATCTGTTGCATATCAACCTGTTGCATATCAACCTGCCAAGGCACGCGGGTGGTGCTGTGGGTTAAACCACAGAGCCTAGGACTTTCCGATCAGAAGGTCAGCGGTTCGAATCCCTGCCACGGGGTGAGCTCCTGTTGCTTGGTCCCTGCTCCTGCCCACCTAGCAGTTCGAAAGCACATCAAAGTGCAAGTAGATCAATAGGTACCGCTCTGGCGGGAAGGTAAACGGCGTTTCCGTGCGCTGCTCTGGTTCGCCAGAAGTGGCTTAGTCCTGCTGGTCACATGACCCGGAAGCTGTACGCCGGCTCCCTTGGCCAATAAAGCGAGATGAGCGCCGCAACCCCAGAGTCGGCCACGACTGGACCTAATGGTCAGGGGTCCCTTTACCTTTACCTTACTAGAGAACATGCAAAAATGTTTTCATCAGGGTGATCTCTCCGGGACAAAAGCCATCTGTAAACTAGCCAAGGTTTCCCATTTAAACGGTACGTCCCCCCCAACCCCCCCTGCACGGCTGCTCTTTTTTTGCCCCACTTCCTTCCGCATTTTTGGTCGGCAACTGGCGGCCTGCCCCCACAACCCATCCCCACCAAGACGTAACACACCAGCCGTCAAAAAAAAATTATGGTTCAGAAACGGGGGCAAGAAAGGAAGGAGACCTGTTTTTGAGCAGCGAGGAGAAAAAAAATAAAAGAGAATCTAGGAAACGGGGGGAGGGGGCTTGCTCCCTCCCTCGCCCCCTTGACGAATGCAACCGCCAACCTGCAGGTGCGCGCACAGAAATTGGGTGCAAAGCCACGCTTGACACACTTCGGCACGTTCTGACAGCCACGCCACCCCCCCAAAAAAACAGTTTCCACCCAACTCCCCCCCGCCCCCCAAAAAACAGAAAGGAAAGTGGCCAGTTTCGGGGAGAGGACGAGAAAATTACTCTGGAGATAGGCAGCGGATCGGGGCCGGCCAGCAAGCAAGCAAGGAACAGGTCTGGAGGGAGGAATCCGAAAGATGCACAGAACTCACGATTCATGCACAAGCGTAAAAAACTACAGACACGTCGCAAGGTGCCAGTCTTTTTGCAGGGGGGGCAGATTGGGGGGCGCCCACTCTGGCGGGTGTCGTGCGACGGATATAGGGCAGCGTGCGAAGAGGGGAAGGAAGAGGAGCTGAAGTGGCTGTCCGAGGTCCCCTAGCGAAAAAGTGATTCTTGCGAGGTGTTCCCAGGTCCCATCAAATTTGTGTTTTTGTACAGAGTCTCTAAGCCTGGAGCCATCTCCGGCCTCAATGAGGACTACGGACTTGACTCGAGGGCAGCAAGAACAGCCTCCCAGCTACTGCTTACGGCTGAGGCTTATCTGTGATCCCTTTCGTTCCTGCACAACAACACAGTTTGTTGTTGTTGTTGTTGTTGTTGTTGTTGTTGTTGTTGTTGTTGTTTTGTAGCCTGGCTGCGTGAAGTTCAACCCAAGAGGAAGCGAGTTCAAATCCAGCACGGCCTGCGTTCCCTTTCGTTCCTGCACAGCAACACAGCGCAGTTTGCTGTTGCTGTTTTGTAGCCTGGCTGGGTGAAGATCAACCCAAGTGGAAGCGGGTTCAAATCCTGCACAGCCTGGTCCAAAAGTCCAGGAGGGGAGCAGGGCAGGTGAAAGAGAGAGAGGGGGAGGAAAAAACCCCACACTCTTCTCCCACCCGCAATTCTCGCAGCAAGGAAAATTACAAACCCGATAGGGTTTTTTTGTTTAAATAACCCAAATGTGGTGGAGACACAGAGAGAGGCAGGGAAGGGAATTCGGAGGTTATGGCCAGATTTTTTTCGGGGGGGGGGAGGCAGCTTGTCCTCCCAGCCTGGAACGCCGCTTTGCCAGAACTTGGCTGTCAGACAGAAAACTGTCAACCTCTTTCCCGCAGAAGACGAGAGAGGAGCCTCCAATTTTCCATTTGTGCCACAGAGAGAGGGTGGCGGCGAGGAGGGGGGGAGTGGGCCGCCGAGGAGGAGAAAGAAAAGCAGGAACCGTGTCGGTTTTTCTTCTGCACCCCCGCCAACTCGCCTTGCTATTTTTGGGACGGGGGCCTTTGCCACACACAGCCTACGGGGTTTGGGAGAGGAAGAGGCGTGAAAGCAGGAAGAGAGAGAAAAAGAGAAAGAAAAAATGATAGAGGGAGCTATCGCCCCCCCCACTTCGTTAATCTACTAACTCGGCCCCACGGGGCTTGCAAAACAACACGGATAAGAGGAAAGGTGCCATTGCGCATGGGAACCCTGAAGGTCATCCAGCCCAACCCGCTTGCGATGTGGGAAACGTTCGCCCAAGGCAGAATTCGAACCCGCAAGCCTGATATGAAGAGCGCCTCGTGCTCTACCAACTGAGGATAAAATTGACAGTACACAAAAGGAGGGTGGCCAAATGGGTTTTACTCAAGAGTAGACCCAGCGGAAGGACCAGGATGTGAATTTCAATGGCTTTCCTGCAGCAGGGAGTTTCACAGTTCATCACTGCAATGGCGGTCCAGCAGCTAAAATGTTGGACTAGAAGCTGGCGGAGACTGGGGTTCGAATCGCGCCCTATTTGCCCATGAAGCTCACAGGACTGGGTTGTTGTGCGGGATTGAATGAGTGGCAGGGAAGGACGGTGTAAACGCCACTTTTGTTGTGGGATCCCAGCACCTCTGGAAGAACAAATCCAGATGTTCTTCTACTGCCGGCACCCCCAAACTCGGCCCTTCAGATGTTTTGGGACTACAATTCCCATCATCCCTGACCTGTTAGCCATGGATGATGGGTGTTGTAGTCCCAAAACATCTGGAGGGCAGAGTTTGGGGGTGCCTGTTCTACGGGGTCCTCATGCAACATTTGGTCAAGTTTAATCCTTAAACTGGATTTGGGATGGCATGGGATTTTTAAACCCACGTCGGGCAACACAGGTCCCTGCATTTTAGGGGGTTGGACTAGATGACTTTGGGGGTCCCTTTCCAACTCTACAATCCTACGATTCCCCCAAATGAAACTATGAGCTCACAGGGCATTCCCTATGTGTTTCTCGTCTGCAAAATAACTCCTTCAGTCCAATGGGACTTAGATAAGTAGGATAAAAAGGGCAGTCGTGGCCGACTCTGGGGTTGCGGCGCTCATCTCGCTTTACTGGCCGAGGGAGCCGGTGTACAGCTTCTGGGTCATGTGGCCAGCAGGACTAAGCCGCTTCTGGCGAACCAGAGCAGGGCACGGAAACGCCGTTGACCTTCCCGCCGGAGCGGTACCTACTTATCTACTTGCACTCTGACGTGCTTTCGAACTGCTAGGTTGGCAGGAGCAGGGACCGAGCAACGGGAGCTCACCCCATCGTGGGGATTCGAACCGCCAACCTTCTGATCAGCAAGTCCTAGGCTCTGTGGTTTAACCCACAGTGCCACCCATGTTAGATAAGTAGGGTAGGATTGCTCAAAAGTCATTTACGTACTTTCCCCCATAATTCCATAGCCCTGCGCCCTCTGAACGCTTCAAACTACAGTTCCCATCAGCGAATGGAGGAAGGGGGAAAGCGGTCAGGCTGCTCAAAACCTCTGGAGTGGTCTAAATCAGCTTTAATCTGTAAGCGCCTGGGGGCAGAGACCTTGGGAGTAAAGAGGGCACACATAACTGAACAGACGCACAAATGGAGATTCTCGCTTTTGCCAGAGGAAAGGGAACCCCCCGATTTGGCAGATCCAAACCGGGAAGAACGGGTCGTGAATGCAAAGTGGCCCATTAAAAGCACGCAGGAGAAAAAGCCGTTTTTTGGGGGGGTTTAGGCAAGAGAGTATGCAAACTGCACCCACGGAAACTGAACAGAAGAGGCTAAAACTGGAAGGGTTTGCAAAAGGGATTAATGCCACCTATTAGCCTCCAGACAGAAGCTGATTGCTTCATCCTTGGCAGAAAACAGGGTCACCCTGACCGAGAATATCCGAGCCAAACAGAAAACCAAGAGACATCTTTTTCTTCCTTGCTCTCTCTCTCCCCCCGACATCCAGACTTACTCTGCAGGGAGAATTTCTGCATGTAACACAAAACATCCCGTCGTGCTCAGCTGGGATAACTTATCACTTGGGGGGGGGAGTAAATAAAATAAAATAAAATATCAAGTCCTTTCCTTTTGCTGTACCTGATTCCACGCAGACGTTAAGAGGGCCTTCAACGCTGCATCTCCCTTTTTAAAGAAGGGTAAAAGGTAAAGGGACCCCTGACCATTAGGTCCAGTCATGGCCGACTCTGGAGTTGCGGCGCTCATCTCGCTTTCTTGGCCGAGGGAGCCGGCATACAGCTTCCGGGTCATGTGGCCAGCAGGACTGAGCCGCTTCTGGCGAACCAGAGCAGCGCACGGAAACACCGTTTACTTTCCCGCCGGAGCGGTATCTATTTATCTACTTGCACTTTGACGTGCTTTGGAACTGCTAGGTGGGCAGGAGCAGGGACCGAGTAACGGGAGCTCACCCCGTCATTGCGGGGATTCGAACCGCCGACCTTCTGATCGGCAAGTCCTAGGCTCTGTGGTTTAACCCACAGCGCCACCCGCGTCCCCTTTTAAAAAGGAGCAAAAAGGAACGCGTCCGATATCGCGCCCATCTGATTCAATACCACCTGCTCTGATCGGCAGAAGCGCTCCAGGGGAGAACTGAACCCAGGACCTTGTGTGAGGAAAGCTCCCTGGGGCTACGGCACTGCCTAAGTATATCCACGTACAACGCCGCCCCTTGCGGAGTCACGAAAGTCAAGATGCTAGCCCTCACTGTTCCAAATTTGGGACTTGGGGCTTATTCTGCGCATCGCTCGATTTAGCACAGCGCTGGCCGGCAGGGGTTTCAGACAGAGCCCTACTACCCAGAGAGGTCGGCTTTCGAACTCGGGCTTTTGCATGCAGAAAACGGCAGCTTCCTTACAGACCAACAGCAAAGCAAGTTACTAGACCTCATGACCCGAGCCACATTCTGGACTCTTTTTCAGACGTAGGAAGACCCCCCGACTCACCGGAAGGCTTAGACGCTGCCACTTGACTGGCGCAGGGAGCCCCCAAGTGTAAGGAGTGGCTAGCAGCTGCTGCGATTTTCTCTGAGGTAGTGTTGCTGGCGAGATCCGGGGATTGGGGCGGCGACGAAGAAGTCGAGGAAAGCGAGCACTGCGTCTGGCACCGCAGCTGCGTCAGGGACTGGGGCATGCCCTGGTAGTGCCGCGTGGCGCTCAACAGGTCGTTGAGGATCTGCAAGATGGTGCCGATGTCCCGCCGGGGCCGCCCGCTGCTGTCCTGGCAATTCGGGTGCAAAGTGCCTGCGAGAGAGAAGAAAGGTCAAGTCGCTAGCCCTCAAGGTTATCGATTCACAATCTAAACACATGAAGTTGCTTGGCTGGTT
The DNA here is from genome assembly GCF_964270895.1 of Podarcis filfolensis. Taxonomy (NCBI): domain Eukaryota; kingdom Metazoa; phylum Chordata; class Lepidosauria; order Squamata; family Lacertidae; genus Podarcis; species Podarcis filfolensis. The sequence goes on from NC_139622.1 coordinate 9,519,620, forward strand.
TTTCCTCCCCCCCTCCCCCGAATTTGTGTTTGTGGTCGGGTGCGGAGGGAGAATTTGGAATTGTAGAGCAGGCAGGGACACCCCAAAGGTCATCCAGCCCAACCCCGGCATCTCAGGAATCTCAACTTCCCCAAAAGCCTCCAAGGAAGGAGGAGAGGCCGCCACCTGCAGAGGGAGACTGTCAGAAAAGAGTCTTGTTAACATCCCTTTCCTGCGCTTGCTTAGGGTGAATGTTAAAGCTTTCGAAGGACAGGTTTCTAGTCCACATGAGAAGAGGAAGTGGCAATAATCTGGGCCAGGGAGCAAACTCTTGAAGTTTTGCTTTGGTTTTCTGCTTTTTTTAAATGCAGCTTGGCTGGGGTACGTCCCGCCCCTCTTAGAATCAACAGAAGCCAGTCCCAACCCCCTGAAAATTGGGAATCACAGCGAAATACCGTATTTTTTGCTCTATAAGACTCCCTTTTCCCCTCCTAAAAAGTAAGGGGAAATGTGTGTGCGTCTTATGGAGCGAGTGGAGGCTGCGCAGCTATCCCAGAAGCCAGAACAGCAAGAGGGATTGCGGCTTTCCCCGCGCAGCGATCCCTCTTGCTGTTCTGGCTTCTGAGATTCAGAATATTTTTTTTCTTGTTTTCCTCCTCCAAAAACTGGGTGCGTCTTGTGGTCTGGTGCGTCTTATAGAGCGAAAAATACGGTGCTTCCTGGCAGGTGGCCGTCCCAACCTCTGATTAAAAACCCCCTCTTCAATGTTGCCGGACGACAAGAGAGTATTCCAACCCTGGCTCTCCAAACTACAAGCCCCACGACCCCCAAGGCATGGTGAGAGATTCAGCCAACAATATTTGTGGGACCAAAAGTTGAATAAGTCTAGAATAGAACCCCAATTTATCCCTAAGCACTAGTGGATATTATCAGAGTCCTGCAACATCTTTTGAAGGGGCTGGGGGGTCACAGATTTCCCAAACCGCAACTAACAAGCCATAATAATAATAATAATAATAATAATAATAATAATAATAATAAATTGAATTTATATACCGCCCTTTACCCAGGGGTCTCAGGGCAGTTAATAAAATCAAGATATAAAACCACAAAATAACTAATAAGAATGAGAACAGCAACCCAATAGCCCCCACCCCTACTGGAAAAAAACCACATTTTGAAAGGGCATACGATGTAATTCATATCAACCAAAACCTGGTTAAAAGGGAACCTTTTTGCCTGGTGCCTAAAGGTGTATAACGAAGGCTCCAGGCGAACAGATACAATTTTTTAGAAATGTTGAGCTCCAAAATTCACTTGGGTTTCTCTTGTCGGAAACCGGCTCAGATCAGGTTCAGACCTGCTTTGTACAGAAACCCATCAGTTGGCTCCCACAGTTTGTTTGGGTCCATTTTTGATTGTAAAAACGGCACATGGACCTGCGCCAGCTTCAGGGCTCCACAGGGCTCTTCTTCAGCCAGCAAAAGCACCCTGTGATGTTCTGAAGCTTACACACACACACACACCGCAACACGAAGCTGTATTTTGTTCCCACGAAAGGCGGAGGGCTTGGAGGAAGAGGAGTTCAGGGCGAACCAAGACGTACCAGAAAACGTCCCTGAAAAGACCCCCGGAGCGTGGTTCACGAAGCTTTCGATCACAGCGCCGGGTTTGCGGGGTCGGGAAGGCTGCACGGGGCTGGCACTGGGCGAAGGTTTGCTCCGCGTGGCGCAATCGACCTGCGAAAGGAGGGCAGGGGGAAAAATTGAAGTCTCTGCAAGGATTCAGAAGGGACACCCCGCAGTCATCTAGTCCAACCCCGGAATCACCATATTCAGAAAAGGCTTTTTCTTTTAAAACCCCAAGAAAGTCTAATTTGAATTAAGGCCAAAATTGCGGCTTTCTGGTGCCAGGGCTGTGGGTTCAATGGGAGAGTATTTGCTCTGAATGAAAGCTCAATCTCCAGGGAGATCTGGGAACTGCCTTCCATCTAACCCCCCCTGATAGCTGCTGCCAGTCCGTGCAGACAATATCGAATGAGATGGACCAACGCTCTGGCTTGGCGTGCGGCAGATTTCTGGCCCTAAATGGTGACAGGCCACAGCTTGGACACCTGCCTTGCATGTAGAAGGTCCCCTCCCAATGTTTAATCCTCTGCGGATCGGGCCAGGAACATCCCTGGAGTGACGCTGCCAATCAGTGTAGAAAATACAGAAGCAGAAGGACTAGTGGTCTGTATAAGGGAGCTCCCTATCTACCGTATTTTTCGCTCTATAAGACGCACCAGACCACAAGATGCACCTAGTTTTTGGAGGAGGAAAACAAGAAAAAAATATTCTGAATCTCAGAAGCCAGAACAGCAAGAGGGATCGCTGTGCAGTGAAAGCAGCAATCCCTCTTGCTGTTCTGGCTTCTGGGATAGCTGCGCAGCCTGCATTCGCTCCATAAGACGCACACACATTTCCCCTTACTTTTTAGGAGGGAAAAAGTGAGTTTTATAGAGCAAAAAATTTCAGAAAAACCAGGCAGGATAGGAAGCAAGGATGGCTCTGGTTGCAAAACTGCCATGGATTTCTCCACCCTGCCTTGGGAAAGGAGACTTCCCCACCAGTGTGCAATGAGCAAAAGTAACGCAGACCCTCCCCAAGGGCCGAGTTCGGCAGCAGGACAGGAGGAAGTTTGTGCTGGAACCCAATATTGAGAACTGGGGGGTAGAGGTTTAAAAAGCAAGTTTCTAGTCCCCAGTGGTTGCAGAAGAGAGGTGTGTGGAGCTCATAAGCTGGAGGTGGGAGGGTCGCTCCTGATTTTCTTAGCTCGCCTCTCCGCAGCGGTTGCTCTCGCGAGCGGCTCGTGGCCGCTAAGCCCTGCTCTTAAGTAGGCCCGTTCAGCTGTTCTGGCTTCTGAGATTCAGAATATTTTTTTTCTCATTTTCCTCCTCCAAAAACTAGGTGCGTCTTGTGGTCTGGTGCGTCTTATAGAGCGAAAAATACGGTGTTTCTTCCTGTGGCGATGGACGATAAGATCCCTCAGGGTGCTGACCGTGAGAACCTTATTCCCCCAAAACAATCCCCCATTGCAATAGCTCAGACACGAGGCTCAGGTTCTGGGTTCAAGTCTCCTGCTGGCTTGGACTAGGCGCGGTTGAGGCCATGACTCACCTCCGAACACGACGAAGCGCTCCCTGCGGCGCCGCTCGCCTGGGCCCCGTGCGAGCGGAACATGCCGGCGGTGACGGGCGTCGGGTGGGTGGAGCTGCAGTACGTGGGCGGGGCCTGCGGCGGGGAGGTGGGGTTTTCCTGGCAAGCGGGCGGGGAGGCGGGGACCCGGGCGAAGTGGGGGGCGTGGGCGCCCCCGTGGAGAGCGGGGCAGTCGGGACCGGCCGGGGGCGCAGCGGCCAGGGGTTCGCCGCGGCTGGCGATGAGGTGGCGGTGCTGCAGCTGCCCGCCGTTCTGCTGGGCCGCCAGTTGCAGCTGAACGAACATCATATGGTCCCCGACGCGGAGGGCCAAGGTGAGAGGGGATCTTCCAGACAGGAAGTCGTTTACCTGGGGAGGGAAGAAGAGGAGGATGTGAGAGGCGGAGGTGGAAAGGAGGCAGGTATCGAAAGCAAAACAAAGTAGATTCATTTTCACATCTCGGAATTCGCAGAAAGGGGAGGAAAAAACCCACAAGCGCTGCCTTGAATGAATAATAATAAATAATAATAATAATAATAATAACAAATTATTAATAAATAAAATAAATTATTAATTAAAGGGACGCAGGTATTACTGTGGGTTAAAACACAGAGCCTAGGGCTTGCCGATCAGAAGGTCGTCGGTTCAAATCCCCGCGACGGGGTGAGCTCCCGTTGCTCGGTCCCTGCTCCTGCCAACCTAGCAGTTCAAAAGCACGTCAAAGTGCAAGTAGATAAATAGGCACCGCTCCGGCGGGAAGGGAAACGGCATTTCCTTGCGCTGCTCTGGTTCGCCAGAAGCGGCTTAGTCCTGCTGGCCACATGACCCGGAAGCTGTATGCCGGCTCCCTCGGCCAGTAAAGCGAAATGAGCGCCGCAACCGCAGAGTCGGCCACGACTGGACCTAACGGTCAGGGGTCCCTTTACCTTTACCTCGGGTTACAGACACTTCAGGTTACAGACTCCGCTAACCCAGAAATAGTGCTTCAGGTTAAGAACTTTGCTTCAGGATGAGAACAGAAATCGTGCGGTAGCAGGAGGCCCCATTAAGTGGTGCTTCAGGTTAAGAACAGTTTCAGGTTAAGAACGGACCTCCGGAACGAATTAAGTACTTAACCCGAGGTACCACTGTAATAATAATAATAATTTATTATTTATACCCCGCCCATCTGGCTGGGCTTCCCCAGCCACTCTGGGCGGCTCCCAACAAAACACTAAAATACAATAACCTATTAAACATTAAAAGCTTCCCTAAACAGGGCTGCCTTCAGATGTCTTCTAAAAGTTTGGTAAGTTGTTTTTCTCTTTGACATCTGGTGGGAGGGCGTTCCACAGGGCCGGTGCCACCACTGAGAAGGCCCTCTGCCTGGTTCCCTGTAACTTGGCTTCTCGCAGCGAGTGAACCACCAGAAGGCCCTCGGTGCTGGACCTCACTGTCCGGGGTGTACGATGGGGGTGGAAACGCTCCTTCAGGTATACTGGACCCGAGGCTGTTTAGGGGTTGAAAGGTCAGCACTAACACTTTGAATTGTGCTTGGAAATGTACTGAGACCTAATATAGGTCTTTCAGGACCTGTGTTATGTGGTCTTGGCGGCCGCTCCCAGTCACCAGTCTAGCTGCTACATTCTGGATTAGTTGCAGTTTCCGGGTCACCTTCAAAGGCAGCCCCACGTAGAGTGCATGGCAGTAGTCCAAGCGAGAGATAACCAGAGCATGCACCACTCTGGCCAGACAGTCTGCGGGCAGGGAGGGTCTCATCCTGCGTACCAGATGGAGCTGCCCTGGACACAGAATTGACTTGCGCCTCCATGGACAGCTGTGAGTCCAAAATGACTCCCAGGCTGTTCACCTGGTCCTTCGGGGGCACAGTAACCCCATTCAGGACCAGGGAGTCCCCCACACCTGCCCGCCCCCTGTCCCCCCAAAACAGTACTTCTGTCTTGTCAGGATTCAACCTCAATCTGTTAGCTGCATCCATCCTCCAACCGCCTCCAGACAAGCAGGGTGGGTAAAACTCAAAAGAAATAGGATTTTTTTTATTTTAATCAGATTTTTTTTTATTTCAGTCAGATTTCTAAAATAAAATGCTTTTGGGGGATTTTTTTTCTTCTTCTAAAGATAGTTTTCTGTTTAAGTTACATTATACTCCAAAGGCTTTTCATCAGGAAATGTTACAGGTAGATAGCCGCGTCGGTTTGCCATATTTGAAACAAAATTAAAAAATTCCTTCCTGTAGCACCTTAGAGAGCAACTAAGTTTGTTATTGGTATGAGCTTTCGTGTGCATGCACAATTCTTCAAACTTCAGACTGGTGACTTCTGTTTCATTATATCTGAAGAAGGAATTTTTTAATTTTGTTTCGACATCAGGAAACGTTTTAACTTTCTCATGTGTGCTAAAACTCAGTCCAAGTTTGCTTCTTGTTGCTTTTTAAACCCATTTAACCACATCACTTAGCAAACATGGATACATATGCTATAATGTTACCGTTTTGGTTAAATAAATTGTATAAATTGTTATTAAGGAAATGATTATTTTTCTCCTTCCAATAAAGTACAGCTGAAAAGTTGTCCAAATATAAACAGTAAACTTATTAAACTTCACAATAATGTCATAATCACCTGTCTATGTATTTCTAATAGTATAACCAAGTCAGTAATTTTTTATGTAACTGTAAAAACTGCTCTGAAAATTTATCATTCCAAAAATGAAACCTTCATCTGGTTGTAAAAATTAAGATTTTGCCAGCAAGAATGAATCTTTCTGTTTAAAAAGAGATTTAAATTGTCCTACTGACTAGTGATTAGAATCAAGTCATACTGACTAGGATTTAAATCTGGATTTAAATCGATTAGATCTAAATCAAATCCGCCCTGAAATCAAGGGGTCAAAATTGGCACAGTTATAGGGCCAAGTGGCCAAAATAACCACTGTTTGGAAGCCACAAGGTTAAAATCAGTGCCGTTTTGAGATCAAATCGTCAGATTCCATGCAGTTTTGGAATCAGTGGTCAAAACCAGCCCCTTTTGAGATTGTGGGGTCAAAATCGAGCCATTTCTAAAGGTTCAGCCCGCCTTCTTGAGTCCCCATCTGCATGCAAATGGACAAAACTCCTTGAGCAGTTGTGAAAACTCACGTCTACGATATCTCAAAAAGTGCCCAGATCCGTAGCAAACAGACAAACGTATGTAGTGGATTAATGGATTTCGATACGCTCCTCACATTCAGTCCCAGAGCAGCGTCCGATAACAAATTTACTTGGGGAGCGAGTGAAAATCAAGTTTCTAGACCTCAGGGCTGCAAACCTCAAAACGGAAACGGGTTCAGGATTCAGAGTCTGTTTTTGCTGGTTCCCTGCTCTCTCTCCCTGCATTCTCCCGAATTCTCCAAAGGAGGAACAGGGGAGGATTTTTTTTAAAAACTTCCGCATAGTCGCCTGGAGACACAGCCCGACTCTCCATAGGTGAGCAGCTACCTGGAAAAGCCTGGTTTCAGAGGCAGCTCACAGCTACAGCCTTACTTTTTAACTACCGTATTTTTCGCTTTATAAGACGCACCAGACCACAAGACGCACCTAGTTTTTGGAGGAGGAAAGCAAGAAAAAAATATTCTGAATCTCAGACGCCAGAACAGCAAGAGGGATCGCTGCGCAGCGAAAGCAGCAATCCCTCTTGCTGTTCTGGGTTCTGGGATAGCTGCGCAGCCTGCATTCGCTCCATAAGACGCACACACATTTCCCCATACTTTTTAGGAAGGGAAAAGTGAGTCTTATAGAGCAAAAAATACGGTAATTATAATAATAATAAAAAAATACGGGGTCTGTTTTTATGCATATTGTGTTGTTTTTATGATGTTAGCTGTTCTGAGCCTGGCCTCGGTCGGGGGGGAGGATACAACTAATTTTTAAAATTATTATTATTATTATTATTATTATTATTATTATTATTATTATTATTATTTTGCCTCCTCCAGTCCTTACAAAAACAGCAACCTAGGAACAGTTCCCCCTTGGCCCAGGTTTCCAGCGGAGGATGAGAGCACAGTCCTCATGCCGAAACCACACCACTCACAGTTCAAAGACTGGGGCACGTGGCAGGCAGCCCGTTCAACAGGTGCAGCTCTGCCGCCCATCATTCCAAGTTTGGGAGCAGCTACACCTGACGGATTTCCGCCTGCCGGGGGCTGATGCTCCATTGGGGTGGTGGAGAAAGTCAGCAGATTTGAGGGCCGGGTTTCTCAAAACACAGGCCCCGCCGCCCATTTTCCACCTCATTGCAGTCAATCACCACTGTGGGCAGACCATAATACCCAACACACCTGTGCGATCTGCCGGGATTTGGGTGGGGAAGCCCCAGAACAAGCCCTGGTCCCCGGGAGGGGAGGGTGTGGGGAGACAGCAGTAAATATTTGCTTAAGCAGGTGGGGTTCGCTGGTCTAGGGAGGAGTCTTTTAAAAAGACATAACTAGACATTTCGTCCTCGCCAACTTAAGAAGGTAAAGGGTATGAGAAGCAAACTGAATAATAATCTGGTTTTTCCTCCCTTCCATGCTGCCACTGAGATAAGGGTCTGCAAAGCAGCCGTGAAGTGGGTGGGTTTTTAAAACCACGAGACGCTTCTAATTCCAGAGTTCTGGGTTCGAGTCCAACGTGGAGCAAAAGGTTCTCGCGTTGCAGGCGGGTTGGGCTAGATGAGCCGCAGCGTCCCTTTCCAAAAATGGCTTAGGGAATGGGTAGGCAAACTAAGGCCCGGGGGCCGGATCTGGCCCAATCGCCTTCTCAATCCGGCCCGCGGACAGTCTGGGAATCAGTGTGTTTTTACATGAGTAGAATGTGCGCTTTTATTTAAAATGCATCCCTGGGTTATTTGTGGGGCATAGGAATTCGTTAATTTCGCCCCCTTCAAAATATAGTCCGGCCCCCCACAAGGTCTGAGGGACAGTGGACCGGCCCCCTGCTGAAAAAGTTTGCTGTGTCTGTTTGATAATGTGTGCTTTGCTGTGCCTAATAAAGGATATTTGATTTGGGAAAAAGTTTGCTGACTCCTGCCTTAGGGATTTGTGGAGAGATTATTCCTCCTGCAAACGCAGTGGAGGTTTTAGGAACAGAGTTTCCCTTCTGCTTTTCTCGCTGGTTGAAGTTGTTCAACCGACACAACTTTTTGCAATGCACACAGACAGAGAGGAATTCTCCTTTCTTGCTGCTGCAGAAATGTCAGCAAAAGGGAGAGAGAGAAAAGTAATAAAAATCTAGGTAAAGGTAAAGGGACCCCTGACCATTAGGTCCAGTCGTGGCCGACTCTGGAGTTGTGGCGCTCATCTCGCTTTACTGGCCGAGGGAGCCGGCGTACAGCTTCCGGGTCATGTGGCCAGCAGGACTAAGCCACTTCTGGCGAACCAGAGCAGCGCACGGAAACGCAGTTTACCTTCCCGCCGGAGTGGTACCTATTTATCTACTTGCACTTTGACGTGCTTTCGAACTGCTAGGTTGGCAGGAGCAGGGACCGAGCAACGGGAGCTCACCCCATCATTGCGGGGATTCGAACCTTCTGATCGGCACGTCCTAGGCTCTGTGGTTTAACCCACAGCGCCACCCGCGTCCCATAATAAAAATCTAAGCGCACCCAAAAAAACGCTCCTTGCGTCATCCGTGACCCTGATCGACTCCAACCCCCCCAGCACCTGCTGGGATCCTTTAGACACCCTAGACCTCCCCACAACTGTTCATGCCCCATCTACACACACAGAAGAAACGGAAGACCACCCCACACCCGAAGTTTCTGAGAAACTCGTGGGAACTGAGGGGGGCCGGATGCAGGCAGTGGGCGCAAAGCAGCGAAGTTGAGTTTCGGAAAGCCGGGAAGTTGAGCAGAGTGAGGTTTCGCAGGCTGCTACCTGCAGGAAGCAGACCTGAAACCACCTCTCGCACGCAAATTATTATTATTATTTTCGAAAGGTTAGAAGGCACCTAAACACGGAAGAAGTGGGACGTACCTCAGCACTGCTATTTTCTGCAGGAACAGCGCCATAAACAAAACAGATGCGGAAAGCATCAAGCAAAAAAAACCCCAGTTTGTTTAAAAAAACAACCCGTATTTTTTGCTCTCTAAGACTCACTTTTTCCCTCCTAAAAAGGGGAAATGTGTATGCGTCTTATGGAGCGAATGCAGGCTGCGCAACTATCCCAGAAGCCAGAACAGCAAGAGGGATTGCTGCTTTCACTGCGCTTCTGGCTTCTGAGATTCAAAATATTTTTTTCCTTGTTTTCCTCCTCCAAAAACTAGGTGTGTCTTGTGGTCTGGTGCGTCTTATAGAGCGAAAAATACGGTGAATTGATTTAACAAATCATGCATATTCAGACCTGGTAACTGTTTCTCTACTCTCTTCGCCAACACTGGGGTGGAAGTGGCTGAAATACTCAGGAGTGGTGACGTCAAGGGGTTCCTGAGCATGTGCAGAGTGCAGCCCCGCGAGCTAGTGTAAAGCATTCCTATCCCCAGGGAAGCGAAGACTGCGGACGTAAGTCCTCAGTCACATGGTCTACTCTTCCTGCCTTCATTTGCAGCTGGAACCCAAGACTCTAAGCGCCTGGAGGGCAGAGACTGGACTTCCTGGTCGCCACAATGCACCACATTTCCACCAGGGACGTGGGGCAAAAAGGAAGAGGACAAAGCACGCCTGTTCTGGTAATTACCCTACGGAACTCCCTGCCACAAGAAAGGTATGTGGAAAGACTGCTTGCACTGAAACCCAGGAATTTTTTCGGGGCGGGAGACACTCTGTCTCCTGCAGTGCAGGGGAGTCGGACCAGATGACCCCCATGGTGCCTCCGGAAGGGAGAATTCGAACTCAGACCCCACCCCACAGCCATGAAGCTCAGAGCCTCTCAAACATACCAGTCCAGGGTTGCAGCACGAATAAAGCAGGGGAGGGGGAGGCGACTCACAACCAACCCCCCCTCCAACCGAATTATTTGGAGCTAGTATATGGATCAGCCATGCAAAAGGGCAGTCTATCTGCAAGTGCGAAGGATGGTCTCTTCCATCAGGGCCAGAACAAATGCTTGCCTCTATGACATGGGTAGGCAAACTAAGGCCCGGGGGCCGGATCCGGCCCAATTGCCTTCTCAATCCGGCCCACGGACGGTCCGGGAATCAGGGTGTTTTTACATGAGTAGAATGTGTCCTTTAAAATGCATCTCTGGGTTATTTGTGGGGCATAGAAATTCGTTCATTAATTTTTTTGGCAAAATATAATCTGGCCCCCCACAAGGCCTGAGGGCCAGTGGACTGGCCCCCTGCTGAAAAAGTTTGCTGCTCTATGACAACCTCGAGCCCTCCAACAAGGCAGGTCTACAGGACTAGAAACTTGCCCTTTACTCCCCCCCAAGTCTGGAGAGCTGGGGGGGGGGGGCAGAGAGGAGAGAAGCCGCATTCTCCAAATCTCCAGGCGTCTGGCATCACTGCCCCCCCCCCGGCCTGCGCCAGTCACGAAATTCCAAAACCAGCCCAGCCGCAAGGGAGCCTCTGCCGTCAAAAGCACCTTCCCCCCCCCCATCCGCCGGCCGCAAGTCTCTCCCTGCAGCAACCGCCCCCACCGGCGGCACAAAAGATCGCTGGACACCTGCCAGGTTAAAAAACAACAACCACCCATCACCGTGCAATAGGCAGCAAGCAATATTTATTATTGATTTTGATTAAACAGCGGAGGGGCGGGGGCGTCTGTCGCACACAGCTGGAAGAGAATCTTTCTACCTCTCCACCAGGAAAAAAATGCATTTTTTTTTAAAGGCTCCCCCCCCCAAATAATAATAATAATATCGCTCTACCGGCTGAATGGAGTGAGTTCCTTTGTTCTCAAAAGCCTCACGCCAGCCCAGATGGCAATTTCCATATGCAGAAAAGGTCTGGGGGAGCCTTTCCTCCAAGGATAAATTCTCTCTGCCCCCCGCCCACCGCTGTAAATTCGCAAGCAGCCCCTCTGCTGGGATTTCAGTGGCGCTCAAGTATACTGTCCCCCTGGCAAAAAGGGGGATAATTTTTGTGGAGGGGGTGTATTCTGCCTGCCACCCCCCCCCAGGTAAACAGATTATCTGTTTATTATAGAAACTAGGCACCAGGGGAACGTGGGAGGTCAAGAAATGCAGAGACCTATTTTGTGGCCCCCCCCCCCACCAGCCAGCCGTTGAAAAATACAAAAGTAACACACACACCCATGGCAAATCGCAAGGGCCATAAACTTGACCATAAAGCGTTTTAATAACACAAAGCCGTAGGAGAACAAATGAAATAACGACTGCACATTATATCATCGCAGCCTCAGAGGATATTGCAAACCCATTTCACAGACTCTGTGACTGAGGGTATAGCACAGGGAGGAATGAGGCAAACAAACAAACAAACAACAACAAATTAATTTGGGATTGTGCACCAGTACGGGGGAAAATAGCTTGGAATCTACATGCATTTGATGCCAAAACCCCTCCAAAAAAATGCTGCCTTGCAAGGGGTTGGGCTAGATGGCCTTTGGGGTCCCCCCTGCCAGTTCCACAGCTCTTTGAAATAAGAACGGAGGGCTCTCCAGCTGGGAGGAAACTAAACCCACCCGTGACTCATAGCTCTGAGCCCCCTTAAGGCTCAACGCCCCCTCCTCAGTTTTTGGTGTTTTTTTAAAGCTGCCATCTGTTTTCCGCTTGGCGCTCTAACCATTAAGGAACTCTGCCCCTGCTGCAGAAGAGTCTCTCGCTCTGCCCTCCTCCTCGCGTTTCCTCTGACGTCAGAGGCCAGGCTGAAGATGGAGTGCCCTTCGCTGTCATTAACCGGTGGCTGATGATGCCCTGAGTACCAGCCACCTCCGTGCCACAGAAGGCTGGCACGACTAAAAATAAAATCTTCCCCTGGCGCTCGCTTCTTTGGAAAGAGAGAGAGAACGAAAGAAACAGAGAAAGGAGGAAGAGGCTCAATTATCTGCACGCAGGCACAGAAACACACAGATAGGCAGAAGAAGGGGCCAGATCCTGCGTAGATCTGCCAGCCTGTCATAGACAATGGGTCAAAGGAACCATGGATGAAGACACCCGCCCAACATCGCCCGCCAGGCGCTTCACGTTACAGTTCCCGGCCAGGGGGCGGGTGGGAACTGGGAGTCCCAGGACGACACCAGGTTGGCCAATTCACATGCCAACTTTATACCTCACTGGGCCTGGTTTAAAAGAGAGAAAGCGCTAATGCAAGTAATTTTGGGGGGGCATTTTAGGGGGGGGAGCATTCCCAGGTCTGAGGCATTGCAAAGGGTTGGACCAGAGGAACCTAGCAGTATGCTTCGCACTTTACAATTCTACGCACGAATACGTTCAAATACGCATCACGCAAGGAAAGAGCGCTGGGGAGGGAAGAGGAAAGTGAGCGGGCTCATAGAGATGCCACTTTTTTTTACAAATGGGAAGGAAGACGGCTTGAGGTCGCACCTTCCAGTGTGGATATGCAGTTCCCTAAATCCCTTAGCTCTGTAGGTCTGGTTCTGGTTGCCAGGCACTCTGCGCACGCTCTAAGGAATTGTTGCCGCTTCCTGCTTTAGAGCCAGGAATACAGGAAGCTGTTTTGTTACCTGGCTTATTTTTGTCTACCTGTAGGATGCTAGGAATCGGAATCTGGGACTTTCTACGTGCAAAACACCTGATTTACCACTCGGCTGTGGGTAGGCTGAGCTCACACTCTGGACAAAATTTCTCTTAACTTGTCAACTTGTAACGTGAAATACAGGTACACACCTCACACAAAACGCCCACTCCAAAGGCTCATGACAGAGGCGGGGGGGGGGGGAAATGAAACTCTGCGCATGCTCAGAAACCCTGCTGCCCTGGAAGCAGGGACAAACCTTTCTGCAAAACAGCAGAGAGGGAAATCAAAACTCAAAACCTGTTACCTGCTCTGGAGGATGAAGTTGCACAACTGCACACCCGCCCTGGGTGGGTGGGTGGGGAATGCACTCTGCACATGCTCAGGGAACCTGCCGCCCTCGACAAACGCGTCAAGGCCGCCGATAAGCCTTTCCACAAGCTAGGAGGAGGGCTGGGAACTTAAAAAACAAAACCCCGCCGTCACCGTGATTGCAACACAACCTCAGAGGGTTATCTGCGCCGGAGGACGCAAGTT
>NC_139622.1:9533125-9797511 GCF_964270895.1 Podarcis filfolensis
GATACACACAGACAAAAACCCAACTCCATGTTCTCTAGAGATGGCAATGGGTTTGGGTTGAGGGGGGAGAGAGAGAGAGAAAGAGAGAGACGTTCTTCTGTGCCAACCATCCGAAAAGGAAAAAAAAATATTATTTTCCTGCTTGGATTCAGAAAGCCTTCTGAAGGCAGAAATATAAATTGATTGCCTCTGAATCCAACTCAAGAGCTGAGCCCCAGTTCCCAGAAACCAGAGATGACTCAGAGTACACCGAATTCTTCCTTTCTCCGACGACGTGTTCAGAAAACTTGGCCCGAGGTAACCCTGGCCTTGCCCGCTTCCCCGCCGCTCGGGGAGGGTGGCACCGCGGCCACGCTCCGTGGGTGGGTGGGGCGGGCGGTTGGCGCCCTCCCTGAGAGGAGGGTGGCACGCATCACTGGAGGGGCGCCCCCCCAGACTTCCTAGACCACCCCACCCCTTGCAAAGAAAATAAACACACACACAAAGAAAACACCCAATGTCAGGAAGGAACAGGAAGCTTAGCAAAGCGTTACTCCGTCCAAACCAGGCTTTCTCAACCTGTGTGTTGTTGAACTACGACTCCTAGCTAGTTAGCAAGGCCAGATCTCAGGGATGATGGGAGTTGTAGTCCAACAACATCGTCCTCACCAAAAATGGCGCCCATCCTCAAAACCAAAACGCAACCCAGGAGAGGTTATGATTTCGGCCGAGCAAACCCACACAGGCTTGTAAACGCGGAGATTCTCAGCAGGGTAATACTACTATTAGGTTCTGGGTTCGAATCCCCACCATAGCTGTCAACTTACAGATTTGAAAATAAGGGACCAGCAGCCTCGAAAATAAGGGATCAGCAGCCTCGAAAATAAGGGATCAACAATTACTTTGATAAAATACATATTTTGTTGCGTGAGAATGGCTTTAGATACCTATTAGGTCCATTAATTACCATATAGCATATATTCAACACAAAAAAAACAGCAACAATTTGTTGTTGACAAAGGACAGCTGGACATAGAAAGGGCCCCATTACCTTCAGTAGCTTATTTAAGGGACATCTATCAATAAGGGACAGCAGCGGGACATGGCGCTGGGATAAGGGACTGCCCCACCAAATAAGGGACGCTTGACAGCTATGGTCCCCACTTGGCCATGGAGCTGAATGGGTGATCTCAGGGCAGGCGCTGGCTCTCTCGGCCCGGCCGACCTCGCTGAGGATTTAGAGGACGGGGAACTCGTGGGAGACTGGGGTTCAAACCCCACCCCCCACAATTGCACCCCCTCCAGCCTAATCTACCTCGCAGGGCTGTTGTGGGGGAGCGCTGCCTTGGAGAACGCAGCAACAGTAATTAAACAAAACACACACACCCGTCTCTCAACGAACGGAAGCGAGAGATTTCAGCCACCCGCCCTGCAGCCGGATCTCAGGAAAGGGCGTCAGATCTTTCGTAAGACCCACCCCAAACATCCGAGGAAGCAGATTTTTCTGCTTTTAGCAGAAGGAAAGCGGACAGCCGTTTGAGGCGAGCAGAACAGCCGCAGGATGAATGAGGGGTGGGGCTTCCGAGTTTTGTGTCTCTTTCTTCCCCACCCCAAGTAAATACCCGGACAGTAGCTGGGCGTTCCCTTCTGTGGAAAAGCTATGCAAAAAAGAGGTTTGCTAGGGGGAATGGGGGAGAGGAGAGGTTCAACACACACACACACCCCGCCACCATTTCCCTGTCCTAGGAAGAACGCAGAAGCGGTTTGGTGCCTTGAGCTTGCTTGGTTTCCTCTTCCCTCCCCAACTCTCTTTCCTCTCGTGTGTGTGTGTGTTTGTTTTTAAATAATATCCATAAAGATTGCAAGCTTTTGGGGGCAGAGCTTGCCATATAGACAGAGATCCATAGATATACTGTATTTTCTGGTGTATAAGACTACTTTTGAACCCAGGAAAATCTTCTCAAAAGTCAGGGGTCGTCTTATATGCCGGCTACAGCAGCTCCGGCAGCAACTCCCCACCAAAGAATAAAACGACAGCAAATTAAATCAGAGGACACCAAGATGAAGCAGAAATACACTTGAAAATTGGCCCCAGAAGCCCCCGGCTACTGGGAAGTGGAGCGGATTTCCAAGCTGGACTGGAGACTGTTTTTTTTTATTATTATTTGGTGTGCATTGGAAGAGGGGTAGTCTTCTACGGCGAGTATATCCCAAACTATATTTTAACTGGAAAAGTTGGGGGGTCGTCTTATACGCCCAGTTGTCTTATACGCCGGAAAATACGGTATATACATGCACATACACACATATACAGGGGACATGTGACAGATTCTAGGGAGCTTTATTACTTATTAAATTTCTTTATGGCCCCATAGATCTCAAGAGCGGTTCACAACATTAAAAACAATGCAACCTTTCACAATACGAAGACAGCGACGAATAATATCGACCCACTAAACAGAGAATGAATATTTATGAAGAGAGATGCACGAAATGGCAATTTTCACGGTTTCAAAGTTGTTTTACAAAGTTGCATTTTAAGGCTGACACCCAGACTGGGACCTTAGGATGGTTCCGTCCCTGCGAGAAGCGAGGTTACAGGGAACCAGACACAGGGCCTTCTCGGTGGTGGCGCCCGCCCTGTGGAACGCCCTCCCGCCAGATGTCAAGGAAATGAACAACTATCTGACTTTTAGGAGACATCTGAAGACAGTTTAGGGCAGCTTTTAACGTTTTGTCGTGTTTATAATATTCTGTTTGGAGCCGCCCAGAGTAGCTGGGGAAACCCAGTCAGACCCAGCATACAAATAAAATAAAATAAATAACGTGTACTAAATGCATACAAGGCTCGAAATTAAAGGGAAAGCATGTGGCTGGCCAGGATTCTGCGCCAAAACCATTGGGCTTGATTCAGCACAGCTGTTGTGACACAACTAAGACCCATTCACTTCAATGGAGAAAAACTTCGAAATCAATGCCAGGCCAGCATCAAAACTTCAGAGGAAGCCAAGGGCAAGCCTTTAAACCCGGCCACCCTCCGCACCCCCAACCCCCCCAGACATTTTTTTGCTACCAGGAGAAAAGTCTCCGCAAAGAGGAAGGAATGTGGGTTTAGCAGCAGCCAGAATAATCAAAGCCAGACCCATCAGAAACAGATGGCCGGCTGCCACTCGGCTCAGCTCCCCCCCACAAAAAATGCATGCATTCTTGGCGTGAACCCCCCCTTGCCATCAATAGGCCAACCCCCCCTCAAATTCCACCCTTGCCTCTTCCCGAGGCTCCTACTCTCACGAGGGCTGAGAGAGAGAAAGAGCGCAGCAAATAAATCAAAATTCCCCGCCCCTCTCTTCTCCATATAATGATCAGGCTGTGGGGTGGAGGGGGGGGAGAGGAAGGAGAAATTGGACTCTTTCAACCCCCCCTTGCTGCTACTCTGCACCCCAAATCTCTCTCCCCTCCGCCAGCCAAAAGCCTCTCTGCGCTTGGGCAGGAGACAAAATAATAATAATAATAATTAAGTGGCCGTCCCACAACATTGCCCTAGTATACATTCATTTTTTAAAAAAAATAAACGTGGGCCTAGTTTTTTTAAGGGACGCAGGTGGCGCTGTGGGTTAAACCACAGAGCCTAGGACTTGCCGATCAGAAGGTCGGCAGTTCGAATCCCCGTGACGGGATGAGCTCCCGTTGCTCGGTCCCTGCTCCTGCCAACCTAGCAGTTTGAAAGTGCAAGTAGATCAATAGGTACCGCTCCAGCGGGAAGGTAAACAGCGTTTCCGTGCGTTGCTCTGGTTCGCCAGAAGCAGCTTAGTCCTGCTGGCCACATGACCTGAAAGCTGTACGCCGGCTCCCTGGGCCAGTAAAGCGAGATCAGCGCCGCAACCCCAGAGTCGGTCACGACTGGACCTAACGGTCAGGGGTCCCTTTACCTTTAGTTTTTTTAAACCCTGCGAACCACGTAGTAAATTCGAGGCGCCTTAGAAGTGATATAAATGCTCTGGTGAATCTGGCATTGGGGAATAATCGCAAACAACAAGAAAAACCACCCCAAACTGGGTGAATACTACAAGTTGTGGGTCTATTGAAATTAAATGACAGGTGTCCGGTTTGCTATTGTGAGAATGCTTTTTACTTATTGGGGCTGCGGGGGGGGGGGGGACAGGACGACTGGAAAGGGGCTCACACCTTGATTTTAAATCACATTATCAAAATGCACGTTTTGCTCACACAAGGATTATAAAACAATAGGTTTTCATCCAGCTATGTTGTACTCACAGAGTAGGCTGCCCCCACCCCATGAATTCACGGAGCCCCCCCCCCAGTTCACCTTATCCATTAAGTTCAACAAGACCTTAGCCATTTTAAGAATCGGTGCCCGCTTGGTTTCCTCTTCCCTCCCCAATGCTTTTTCCTTTTGTGATGTGTTTTAAATTGCGGCCGGTTCTGCTCGTTCATTTCTGTGGCTAGCAGACTAATGGCGAAGGACAAAGCCAGAGATATGAAACAGTGGCAGCTGGCAGATGAAGGGAACTTCTTTGCTTGCAAGGGGGGGCCATAAAGGGGAGATATTTCTCACCCAACCCCATGGCCCAATTCCTGGCCTGCCACAATTTTCTTTTGAGAGCAATTTAGATCCATTCGCCGTGGAAGACCAACAGACCAGGACTCATTTAGGTAATTTAGAATGCCATGAGCCATGTGCAATGTTAGCCCTACTCGGAGTAGACCTATAGCTGAGAGACCCTCATCCCGCTGCCTTTTTCTTCTAGCTTTGAAGGATTACCAACCCAAATCAGTGTTAAGCAGCCTTCCTTGAAGACTCCTCAAATATTATTATTAACTATTATTATTATTATTATTATTATTATTATTATTATTAATGACAACCCTAGCTTTCCAAGGGTCCTGAACCCCCCAGCTCTGAAAGCCCATCGTGATGTGGGAGACAAATCCACACCTTTAATAGTCTCAAGTTTCCCTTACAGGATTCAGTTAAATCCATCAAAAGGCTAGGCTTCTAGGTTCTCTCTAAAGGCAGCGGTTGCCAACTTATCAGGCCCCCACAGACGCATCTGCATTTTTAGAGCAAGCCCCACGGCAACACCTCCCTCTAGCCCCTTCTGCCCTCCGTCCACCAGATCAGGCGAAAATAAAACGAAAATTCAGATTTGGTGCAATTCATCCAGAGCCTCAAAAAGCCCATAGAGATGAAAGAGGAAGTGGGAAAGAGCGGCACTCTTTCCTACTTCCTCCTTCAACTCTATGGCCTTTAAGCCTCACGAAAAAACGAGATCATACAAAGCAGTCACTCCCCCTTCTCAAGTTCCATCCCTCTACATTTAAAGCAGTCACGGTGCACCAAGAATTCTGGGAACTGTAGTTTCAGAGTGCTTAAACTATAACTCCCAGGATTTTCTGGATTTTTTTATTTTTATCCCTCCCTCCCCGGCCAAAGCTGGCTAACAGGTAAAAATAGCACAGCGTACATAAAATATGTACATTAAAGGTCATTAAGGAGATGCAATTTAACAAGGAATAAATTAAGACCCTCACGGAGGGGAGGGAAGCAAGATAAATGGCGACAATTAAAGATGTATTAAAGATACGTCAAATCTATAAATAAAATAAAATACACACGGAACCAAAGATGTCCTGGACCACAGATTGGGGAAAGGAAAAGGAGAAGATGTACAATCGAGCTACAAAATTAACCGCACTAAAGTTCCCAAGTCAATATGGCGGCGATCAGGGAAGTGACCCGAAAGGAAAGAAGGAAGTTTTACCCAAAGGGAGAAGCGGAGCTTGTTTTTGTTTTGAAATCCTTATTTTAAATGGGGGGGGGGGTCCAAATTTTTAGGAAAACCAGGCATTTCCAGATCTGGAGGTCACCAGGGCTGAGGCAGGCCGCCACTGACCAAGCCCTGTAGTCCTCGCAGGGCGATTTCAGGCAATGGAACAAAATAAGATTTTGGGAGAAATTTTCACAGACACACACACGTCCCGAGCCGAAAATGTCCTTACCTGAGTTTCTGTTAAACTTTCCAACGCTTGCATTACGGACTGCTCCGGTCTGGATGCTTGCGACTGTAGAAGGTGGGTTTTTGGGGGGAGAAACAAGGAAAATAAGATAAATCTCTTTTTCCAAAAATCGACACTTTGCCTAGTCCAGTATATCTGAAGGAGCGTCTCCACCCCCATCGTTCTACCCGGACACTGAGGTCCAGCTCCGAGGGCCTTCTGGCGGTTCCCTCCCTGCGAGAAGCAAAGCTACAGGGAACCAGTCAGAAGGCCTTCTCGGTGGTGGCGCCCTCCCTGTGGAACGCCCTCCCACCAGATGTCAAAGAGAACAACAACTACCAGACTTTTAGAAGACATCTGAAGGCAGCCCTGTTCAGGGAAGCTTTTAATGTTTGATGTATTACAGTATTTTAATATTTTTTTTGGAAGCCGCCCAGAGTGGCTGGGGAAGCCCAGCCAGATGGGCGGGGTATAAATAATAAATTATTATTATATTATTATTATTAGTCGCCTACAGAGCATTCCGAATCGCCTATAGGCGAGCAAGAAGGAAATGAGCCCAAGGGGGGAGGCTTGCAGAGGGTCTCCAACAATTAAATTAAAGGTTAGGGAACCTTTTCCTAGCCGGGGGACTAATGGGCCCAGGGCCAATCTTCCGGGGGCCGCATGGCAGAGGTGTGCAGGGCCAGACCAAAAAAGCACGCAGAATTTTACTAGTTTCTGCAGAGTTTGGGTAGCCGTCTGCCAGGGATTCTTTTAGCTTTGGTTCCTTAGAGCAGGCATAGGCAAACTCCGCCCTCCAAATGTTTTGGGACTACAACTCCCATCATCCCTAGCTCACAGGAGCAGTGGTCAGGGACGATGGGAGTTGTAGTCCCAAAACACCTGGAGGGCCAAGTTTGCCTGCCTTAGCGGATGACTAAGACATCCATCGCCATACTCAACGCCTTCAGACTACAGCTCCCATAATCATTGGCCATTCACACACACCCAGTTGCAGCAGATGGGAGTTATAGTTCAAAGCACCCGGTGGGCGCCGCATCTTGGCTCCTCCTGATGCTGGGGAGATAATAAACGAAACTTATTTACCATTAAGCCAGTTTCCACCGTTGGCACCAGAGTCAACTTGCTCCCGTCTCCAACGCCCAGATCTTGAAGTTTGCCCGAATTAAGTCGACTAAAAGGATATTTTTTGGGGGGGGGAGCAGGGGGGAGAGAAAGAGAGGGAAGGAGGAGGGATAACGCATTGTTACTTTTTTTAAAAAAAAATACAAATGGTAATTAAATTGCTTTCAGAACCTCAGATTATTCGTCTTTTCAGTATTTTTCTTTTTTTTACGAATGGGGAGTGTCTTCCTTCAGCCTCTCCCCTTTCCGCTCCTTTTATGTAAACACAATATAATGTCAGTCTCTCCCCCCACACACACCCCAGACACAGGGCAGCTGGTATTCCGCAGTCATCCGTCAAGCAACTATCTCTTTGCACAAACCCACTCTGCCAGACGATTTCAGCGACAGATCTGGGTAGATTATTTTATCCATTCATTCATTGCAAAAAAACAAAACAAACCCCATTGTATCTGAAGAGAGAAATGGCCATATTTTTCCAAGGGGAGAGACAGCAAGCGATACATTTATGGTTGTAAAAAGGGGGGCTCCCCCCCACATTATATTGCAAGGCCCAGTACCTAAAGGGGAAAATATAGAATAAAATGACATTACTGTTCCCTTTGAGTGGGGGCACCTGATTTTTAAGTTTGAAATGTCCCCTACTTTTACCTAGAAGGGAGAACATAAAAATGCATTTTTTTGGAGATTTATGCTTTAAAAAAATAATAAAAAGCAGATCAGACAGGGGGTGGGAGGGAAGATAGACAAATCTGGGGGGGGGAGATTGCCTTCCCCCTCAAGGGCTGCTCACATAAAGGCAACGTTTCCTTGCATCTTAGGAACTGATCTGCCTTTCTCTACCCTAACAAAGCTGAGATTTTGTTAAACAAAGGGAGAGAGAGGAGGAGGAGGAGGAGGAGAACCTTTATAAGCTACTGTTGCAATTAGATTTCCACAAATCCTCTGTAATAATTACAAATAAATAAATTTTTAAAAATGGGAATACAATGTTTCGGATTCCCTGCAACGTAGGGATGCTCAAATATTGATTGATTGATTTTTAAGCAGGTACGGTTTGCACAGAGACGGGAGTATATTGGGGGGGGGCGCGTCCTGCAATTGCAAGAATCAACCTTCCGAACAAAGGACAGGAGGCCAGGATTTGGGGGGGGCAGGTAGATTTGGGGGCCACATTGAGAATTTACAGCTATGCCCCAGACAAACCCTTTTGTGGGAAGCAAAAAAAAAAAAAAAAAGGGCCAGGACAGATTTTTTTCCTGGGGGGGGGGGGAATAGGTATGAATATGCCCCCCCCCCGGAAAAAAACCCAGCCATCCCATGCAAGGACCCACACAAATATCCTCACCAAATATCTCAAGGAAATTGTAATTTAAAAGTGTGGTTTTTCGAGACACCCCCCCCCCCGTTCATAAACAGGGGGAGAAATGGAAATGGGGGCTAGTTGGGGACAATAAATATTTTGGGGACACACCAGATCTAGGCTGAAGGAATCTCTTTTATAAACACACCCCTTTTACACATCCTAGTCTGGTGCTATCAAAGGAACCCGACAATATATATACATTTTAGGCGATTTTAGGCAAATATGCACCAACACGTATCAAAAGACAGGTTTATAGCAGGGATGTATAAAAAGCGGGGAGGGCCACGAGTGTGTCATACGTGTGAACACGGGTGCAAACACACCCACCCCACAAAAGCAAGCAGAAGACATGATTTTTATTTTTATTTTTGCCCGAAATCCAGCCATTGAAAGGAACGGACCCAAGTCTGCAACTCACTTCCACTCATTTCAACGGGTCTACTCTGAGCGCGATCCGCTACACTTTCCTGCCCTTCTGAAAAAAGTTGCACGGCGAAGCTTCCCGGCTGAGCTTACTCCCGAGTAGACCATTTCTTCCCCACCCCAAACCCTCACACACACAGATCCCACCAGGCCCTGTTTGCTCTGGGATTAAGCCCTCTTGCATACAGCTGCAGAAGCCTACTCCCGAGTAGAACAACGCCTCGGGCTCCGGGATGCAGGTCGAAAAGCGAGGCGCTGGAGCCCAAGCTCTCCTCCGGATCTGACCCTGTGCAATTAAAGGGGCGCGCAGCTTCAAGCCCATTCCTTCCAATAGGTCTACTCCCGTGTAGAGCTCGTACACCCCCCCCCAACCGAACGCAGCGAACTCGGGCACATCCCTTTCCCACGGGTCTCCTCCCGAGCAGGGTTCACAACCACCCGACACGGAGACGCTCTGTTAGCGTCAGCGGGTCTACTCCCGAGTAAAACTTCGCAGGCTGCAACCCGAACTTCTTGCTCCCTTTGCGAGCTCCCGATTTAAGCCTAGCTCCTCTACACGGGTATTCGGGATGGGGAGGAAGAAAGTAAAAGGAAGGGGGAATTAGCAATATAATACACACACGCGCGCGCGCGCGTACACGTGTAATTACCTTTCTTTGTGCAGCAGCGCCAGCCTCTCCCGCGGGACCTTCAGCCTCTGGGACAAGCGCCGCTTCAGACCTTCCACCGTCTCTTCCACGGGCACAGACAGCTCATACCGGGCCCCGGTGGTCGTGTGAACGAGTACATTCATGGACGGCTCGCTCTGAACGGCGTCGCAGGCTGGAGGCCCCCGGCTGCAGCTCCTGGGGGTGGGTTGGTGGTCCATTCGATTACCTAGAGTTTTTTGGGGGGTGGGGGTTGGGGAAGAAAAGGAGACGCGGGTCAGACAAAAGGAGCGCTTCCCGCGAGAAACCGGAGCGACTCCGCTTCGAGCGTTCACACGACGCCGGAGTCAATCCGAATGCAAGCTTTCCAGACGTCCTCCTCTCCGCTCTCTCTTTCTCTCTCCCCCGCCCCCCCCCCCGCCCCACGCCGCCGCTCGCGTGCAAAGATCGCGTAGGGAGGCGACGTCCTTTGTCCTCCTCCCCCAAAACTCACCATCAGTTCTCCCCTCCCACTTAAAAGACAATGGGAAGGCGACTTTGTAAAAAAACATACACACAACCCCCCCCTCCAAAACCTGTCTCCTGGTTGAAATATAGTTTAAAAGGCTTTTAAATATATATATATATATTTAAATTATTTCCTCCCCACCTGAGGCTCGAACTTGCGGCCACACAGACGGAGCAGCGAAGCAGCCGGCGCCGCCGCCGCCGCCAGGGCTGCTCCTCCCGAGGTCTGGCTTGAAACTAACCAGCGCAGAAGAAAGGAGGAGGAGATGAAAGAGGGGAAGAGCCAGAATGAGAAAGAGAGGGAGGGAGGGGGCGGGGCGGCGGCGCCGAGCGAAAGTTATAATGTATCAACGTTCCAAAGGGGGGCGGAGCCTCTCTCCCCTCCCCATTCATCCTTTTCTCCTGCTCTTTCCCCCCCCCAGCCAATCCCAGCCCTCCGAACGCCCAGACGCCCAATGACGGCCGGCGGGCGGCTCTCCCCCCACGTGGAAAGGGAGACCGGATGCCCCGCGCCATCAAGCCATAGGGGGAGGGGCCAAGATGGAGGTTTTTTTTTAAACCCCCCCTTCTCCGCCCACACGCCTTTTTTTTTTGGAGGGGGAGGGGTAAGAGCCGGCCCCCCTATTTCCTCCCCCTCCCCGATCTTTTTTTTTAAAGGGCCATTCATAATATATTCTTCCTACAACAAAGAACGTTACAGTATTAAAGAATGAGACGTGTGTGAGATCGATTGTACTGTGTGTGTATATATATTGATATAGATATAAATATATATATATCTATATATAAATATATAGATATACACACACACACACACACACACACACACATATATATAGATAGATAGATAGATAGATAGATAGATAGATGTATATGTAGATATCTATAACTGTTTATACACACACACACACACATATGGATTTATAGATAGATTATATAGAAGCCCAAATGGGGAGGATGTTAATTGCAAGGACGCAGGAGCGTCGGTCTTTTTTGTCCTAATTAATGCTTTTTTAAAGAAAGAAAAATAGTGGGTTTTTCTTTTTTTAAAAGGGAAGGGTTGGAGCCCTGAGGTGCACAAAGAGCTTCAGAGGAAGAATGGTATATAAATGTAATAAGTGATGATGATAAATTAATAATAATATCAATAAGTAACGATAATAGCGTGCAATTTACAATAGCAATATTGCATCAAGTTTTTTTAAAGATTTAGTATAGCTTTTCTTGCGTACGACCAGGCCAATACATATTATTATGTTATTATCAGTTTGTTACTGTTATTAACAATATTATTTGTACATTGCTAATTGGACCAAATTGGGACGCGAGTGGTGCTGTGGGTTAAACTACAGAGCCTAGGGCTTGCCGATCAGAAGGTCGGCGGTTCGAATCCCCGCAATGACGGGGTGAGCTCCTGTTGCTCGGTCCCTGCTCCTGCCCACCTAGCAGTTCGAAAGCACGTCAAAGTGCAAGTAGATAAATAGGTACCACTCTGGCGGGAAGGTAAATGGCGTTTCCGTGCGCTGCTCTGGTTCGCCAGAAGCGGCTTAGTCCTGCTGGCCACATGACCCGGAAGCTGTACGCCGGCTCCCTCCGCCAATAAAGTGAGATGAGCGCCGCAACCCCAGAGTCGGCCACAACTGGACCTAATGGTCAGGGGTCCCTTTACCTTTACCTAAGAGGCAAGTGGGCACCTGGGAGTACTGGAGATACCTTTACCTTTAACTGGACGAAGAGCCCCACAAAGAGGTGAACGAGGTATCAAAAGACAAAACGGTATCTATATCAAAAAGCAGAAACTCAAATCACTCAAAATTATGAACCAAGTACAGTGGTACCTCGGGTTACATACGCTTCTGGTTACATACGCTTCAGGTTACAGACTCCGCTAACCCAGAAATAGTGCTTCAGGTTAAGAACTTTGCTTCAGGATGAGAACAGAAATTGTGTGGCAGCGGGAGGCCCCATTAGCTAAAGTAGTGCTTCAGCTTAAGAACAGTTTCAGGTTAAGAACGGACCTCCGGAACGAATTAAGTACTTAACCCGAGGTACCACTGTACGTCTGACTATTATTAATTATTATTATTTTATTATTATTATTATTATTATTATTATTATTAACCACCCGACATCTGTAAATCTCAGGGCAGTTCGCAACATAAAATAGGACTCACTCCACAGGGATATATCACAGCAAAATGCTAGAAAGTTAATCCTATAGGCGTGGTCACTACAGAATGGCCCCAACTGAACTGGTCAGCTGGTCAGGGTGTGGTTTCATCTGAATGAGAGCGACTTGACATTACCATCACGGGAAAAACCCCAGCCGGGACTAGGTACTCAAAAACTGGAAATATAATTCTCCTTTATTTATTTCTTGTAAACAGGCATTATTTATTGTCTTGATTTATGAAGACCGGGATAATTGAAATTATGATAGTTGTTTTAAAGTGGTTATTATTATATTATTATTATTGTTATTAAGGAATGCCCTCCCTGTCCCATTCATTTGGGGGAGGAGAAAGTTTGAGTTTTCACAGGGTAACTTGAAATTCTTCACATGCCTTCCACATTTGAGCAAGGGGTATTTATAATTAGGTTTTTTTCAGGAGACATCTGGCGAGGAAAACTCAAAACTGACTCCCCTCCTTTTCATGTCTTCCCATTTCTGTCTATCCAGACTGATAGAGCCTTGCAGAATATTCCCTTGCTCACTGACCCACCCACCCTAAACTCCCCGATCAAGGTCTTGCCCCTAAGACCTGTTCTGAATGAGTATTCACTGATTAACAGTGCCTCTGAGCATGCGCAGAGTTGGTTCTGCTAAACCTCTCGTGCAAATACACGGAAGTCCAGAAGGGGAAAACCGGCTTCCTGGTTGTATCCAGACAAACCCAATCCCTACTCGTTATTAATTAATCCCAAATTATTCCCCTGCAACAAAATAATACAACAGCCCTGTACTGCAGTCCCCTCTGCTTTTGCAGAGTTAATCAGAAATAAATACATCTGTGCCCCACAGAACTGTAGGGTCCCAGAACCATTTTTTAAAAAGTAGAGCTCTATCATGGGACGTGGGTGGCGCTGTGGGTTAAACCACAGAGCCTAGGACTTGCCGATCAGAAGGTTGGCAGTTCAAATCCCCGCAATGACGGGGTGAGCTCCCGTTGCTCGGTCCCTGCTCCTGTCAACCTAGCAGTTCGAAAGCACGAAGTGCAAGTAGATAAATAGGTACCACTCCAGCGGGAAAGTAAACGGCATTTCCGTGCGCTGCTCTGGTTCGCCAGAAGCGGCTCAGTCCTGCTGGCCACATGACCCGGAAGCTGTACGCCGGCTCCCTCGGCCAGTAAAGCGAGATGAGAGCCGCAACCCCAGAGTCGGCCACGACTGGACCGAATGGTCAGGGGCCCCTTTACCTTTACCTTATGTTGATAAAGCGATCAAATCAATCTAGTGGTTGCTGAGCTGAGCTCCCCAAATGAGAGCAACATGGGGGTTCCTTTGCTGGGACTAATTGGTGTACAGAACAGGCATGCTTGGCGGTTTCACAGGGCTCTTCGTCGCCAGCACTCTGTTAATACCCGCAAGCTTGCACTTCTCCTTCGCCAAACCCGGCTGCTTTGCATCCAGAAATACTTCCTCATCTTAACTTTCCTGTTAGGGGCAGAAAGGGATGCTTTAAATAAATCAAAACTCTTTTTGTTGTTGTTGTTTAGTCGTGTCCGCCTCTTTGTGACCCCCTGGACCAGAGCACGCCAGGCCCTTCTCTCTTCCACTGCCTCCTGCAGTTTGGTCAAACTCATGTTTGTAGCTTCGAGAACACTGTCCCCCCATCTCGTCCTCCGTCGTCCCCTTCTCCTTGCGCCCTCCATCTTTCCCAGCATCAGGGTCTTTCCAGGGAGTCTTCTCTTCTCCTGAGGTGGCCAAAGTCTTGGAGCCTCAGCTTCAGGATCTGTCCTTCCAGTGAGCACTCAGGGCTGATTTCCTTCAGAATGGAGAGGTTTGATCTTCTTGCAGTCCATGGGACTCTCAAGAGTCTCCTCCAGCACCAGAATTCAAAAGCATGAACTCTTTGGTGATCAGCCTTCTTGATGGTCCAGCTCTCACTTCCATACATCACTACTGGGAAAACCAGAGCTTTAACTATACGGACCTTTGTTGGCAAGGTGATGTCTCTGCTTTTTAAGATGCTGTCTAGGTTTGTCTGGGGCTGATGGGGACATAGGAAACTGCCTTTTACTGTGTCTTTTACTTTCACTGCGCAGCGATCCCTCTTGCTGTTCTGGCTTCTGAGATTCAGAATATTTTTTTTCTTGTTTTCCTCCTCCAAAAACTAGGTGCGCATTGTGGTCTGGTGCGTCTTATAGAGCAAAAAATACGGTATTTGCGAGGACTATTTAAAATGTTGCGATAACCACTTTAAACGCAGAGTGCACATGGGCTCCGGGGGTCTTAGATAAAACGGCAGCCCCCCCTCCAGCTCTGCAGATGCCCAGGATAACGTAAGAAAACTGAAACAAAACAGAACAAAAATTCCTTCCAGTAGCACCTTAAAGGTAAAGGTAAAGGGACCCCTGACCGTTAGGTCCAGTCATGGCCGACTCTGGGGTTGCGGCGCTCATCTCGCTTTACTGGCCGAGGGAGCCGGCGTACAGCTTCCGGGTCGTGTGGCCAGCAGGACTAAGCCGCTTCTGGCGAACCAGAGCAGCGCACGGAAACGCCGTTTACCTTCCCGCCGGAGCGGTACCTATTGATCTACTTGTGCTTTGATGTGCTTTCGAACTCCTAGGTTGGCAGGAGCAATGGGAGCTCACTCGGTCGTGGGGATTCGAACCGCTGACCTTCTGATCGGCAAGTCCTAGGCTCTGTGAATTAACCCACAGCGCCACCCGCGTCTAAGGTAGCACCTTAGAGACCAACTAAGTTTGTTATTGGCGTGAGCTTTCCTGCACATGCACACTTCTTAAGAAAACTGAGTTGGAGTGATCTAGAGACAACCGGAACAATTTTACCAGCAGGGGGAAAATTATTCTCTAGGAAAGGTGGGTTTTGGTGGAAGAGACGAACGCAAGCAGCAAGATGACGAGGAACCCCTACGAAGCCATGTCATCTATAATCTGACACCCACAGGTTTAAAATCTGGGGTCCTTTGAGGTCGTGACGCACAGTGATGGAGAGATTTTGGGGGTTTTTTCCCCCCCAACGCCTCCTCCCTCTTCTTTTTGGGAAGCTTATGAAGCTGCTGAAGGGTGGCCTGATCCTGTCTGTGCTGAGCAAAGCCCCTTTGGGTCCTGAACGGGCAAGGACATTATTCCGCTCTGTTGTCTTATGGTCAGCCAAAACAGAATGGGGATCTGGAGCGGCTCTGGTTTGAGCCAGCAAAGCAAGGGCACCCCCTGGTGGAGAAAGGGGAGATTTCAAAGCCCCAGGAACAATAGGTGCATTTGGGGGGGTTAAGGCATATTTGGGGGTGGGGAGACACAAGGGGTGGCCGGGCCAAAGGGCTGAAATCCCCTCTGTGGTGGTGAACCGCCTTGGGCGATCCCAGAATTTTTTTTTAAAAGGGGGGGCTATATGTCTGCTTAAGAGAGTTTCATAAGCAAAAACGGTACATCTTTGATGCAGATGTTTTTAAAAGAATAATGTCCCCCCCCCTTTTGACCTGTTTTTCAGAGGGAGGTAGATTTTTTAAAGATCCAAAATACCCAAGTCATATATCTAATTCCTACTCACAGGTTTAAATTGACGGGCATGGCTGGTTTAAGTCCTTTAATTTCAACGGGCCTGCTTAAACCTAACTCTGGTTAAACCACAGAGCCTAGGACTTGCCGATCAGAAGGTTGGCAGTTCGAATCCCCGCAATGACGGGGTGAGCTCCCGTTGCTCTGTCCCAGCTCCTGCCAACCTAGGATTTCAAAAGCACGCCAGTGCAAGTAGATAAATAGGTACCGCTCCGGCGGGAAGGTAAACGCCGTTTCCGTGCGCTGCTCTGGTTCGCCAGAAGCGGCTTAGTCCTGCTGGCCACATGACCTGGAAGCTGTACGCCGGCTCCCTCGGCCAATAAAGCGAGATGAGTGCCGCAACCCCAGATTGGTCACGACTGGACCAAATGGCCAGGGGTCCCTTTACCTTTAACTCTGCGTATTGGGGTTTAACACGTAGTGAGTGCCCTTTCAGGAAAAGGCTTGCAAGGGGTTGGGAGCAAGAGATGCTCACCTACCCAAATAAATCTACGCCTGAATATGTCACAGGGCTCTGCTCTCTTCAGTCCAAAGCGGGCTCAGCTGGGCGAAAGGAAAAGGGGCATGTGCAGAGTGCCGTTTGCTGTTGAGGAAAGGCATTGCGGAGAGATTCCAAAACAAAGGCCCTTGCCCTGTGCATTTTAAGCACCCGACCCCCCCCCCACCAAAGAATTCTGGGAACTGCAGTTTGCTCCGCCACCAAGCCTCAATCCCCAGCGCCCTGGAACTACAGTTCCCACGATTCTTTGTGTGGCGCTGAATGTGCTTTAAATGTGGGGTGCAGATCTGCAAGGCAGGCCAGAAAGAGAGAGATCCTTATTCGGCAAAATAAAGGGAAGCAAGAGAATTATGGGATGTACACTGCCACCGCTGGAAGGCGTGGAAAGAGTTAAGCGGAAAACACAGAAGCCGGGAAATGCCACCCCTATCCCCATGGGAGAGTGCTTTTTTACACCGGTCCTACCTCGCAGGAACAGAAGGCTACCGCGTGAGGAAGACCTCCTAGCCATTCTAGAGACCCTCCCTTTGCCCCCAACTTTGGCCTAGTATGCCTGAGGTCCTAGCAGGCTGCGAGTGCCACACTCAGCGTACGTGGAAGATTGGCACCTATTTGGCCTAAGAGCAAGCTTCTGGGTCACACCGGGCTCTTTGTCTCTGACGAGGAGTCCCCAGCCACCCGGAAGCTTGCGACGCCTGGCAAAAGGGGGCCATGCCAGCCCCACCGTTGCCAGCAGCGCGAACGACCTTCCGCAGAGCGTCGTCGCGGCTTTGCCCCCCCCCCGGCGCTCAAGGTGTGCGTGGGCCCGAAAGCAGTGAGGCAGGAGGGTGCCCTGTGCCGTACTCCTCAACAACCTCTGCCAACCGCACAGGGCGTTTTGGAGGGGGAAAAGAAAATAAAACGAACCCGATTGCCCGAATGACACATTCTTGGCTCGCCCACTCGCCTCCTTTCTTAACCAAAGGCGCAGGGAAAGATTTATGCGATACTTCCCACCTCCAGAAGTCCTCAGAGCGAAGAGATCCCAGCCTCCAGCCTCTCCTCTTTCTCCCACGAAGGTTATTAGATAAGGGAGTACTCTGGCTTATTTCAGCAGGGAAAGGAAACCCGGTGCCTCAGTGGAACAGGTGTGTGCAATGGGCGCAACAGGCTCGCGAAAGAGGCAGTCGCAATGGTTGCCTGGAACAACAGAGAGCCATTGCGGTGTGGTGGTTAGGCTGGGAGAGACCAGGGTTCGAAACCTCGCTCAGCCACGGAGCTGAGGGGCTTGGGGTGGGGGCAGCCGCTGCCTCTCAGCCTGATCCACCTCACAGGGTTGTTTTTGGAGATTAAATGAGGAGGCGAAGAACTAGGTGCTCTACCTTGAGAAGAAGGTAAAGGGACCCCTGACCTTTAGGTCCAGTTGTGGCCGACCCCAGGGTTGCGGCGCTCATCTCGCTTTATTGGCCGAGGGAGCCGGCGTACAGCTTCCGGGTCATGTGGCCAGCAGGACTAAGCCGCTTCTGGCAAACCAGAGCAGCACACAGAAACGCCATTTACCTTCCCGCCAGAGCGGTACCTATTTATCTACTTGTGCTTTGACGTGCTTTCGAACTGCTAGGTGGGCAGGAGCTGGGACCGAGCAATGGGAGCTCACCCCGTCGTTGCGGGGATTCGAACCGCCGACCTTCTGATCGGCAAGTCCTAGGCTCTGTGGTTTAACCCACAGCGCTACCCGCGTCACCTTGAGAAAGGTGCCGTATAAATGCAATGAATAAAAATAAGAAATAAAGTCTGGAAAACAACACACACACACAAACACACACACAGGGCCAAGGCTATTCTCCACTACTATCCAAACACAGGTCTAGTTTTCTTGCAGGCTTTTGAATACAAACAGACTGCATTTGGCCGGGAGCAAACAATGGTGGTTCTCATGCGGCTGGGGTTCAAAGTGCAGGGTGCTTAGGTCAGCCAGGTGGGGGCTGAGCCCCTGCCCCTTTCCAGAACCGAAATTAAGGTGCTGCCACACTCTCTGCGGGTTCCCAGCCTCCCCACTGTGACATATGAGCCCAGCAACCCTTCCTGGAAGGGGCGCCCTCGAGGCATAAGGGGGGTCTTGTGTCCTTGGAGGCTAAAGTAGCCCCCCCCCTTTGATCGGGTTATAGAAATACGGGGTGGGAAGAGGAAGAGGGCGGGGGGAACGGGAGACCAGATGAATGGGCAGCGTTAACAATGCGAGCGGGTGGGAGACGCACGGAGAGGAATATCTACGTGGGCAGAATACATTTCAGGGTGTGGGTCCTCTGTAGGGTTTGTGTGGCTCCTCCGCCTCCCCAGTTTTTGGCAAAGCAAAAATCCGGCCCCCCCCCCAAACCCCACAGCTGAATCGAGCAATGGGAGATGCCCTTCCGTCTTGAAAAAATAAGCCAGTTAGATTACGGACTCGAGTTCCCATATCTTAATTTTTTCCCCCAAAAGTGGTTTTCTTTCCACCCCGTTTCATGGATTCAAGGCACAAATTTGCCTTCCATTTCCGTAGATGGACAGCTAAGTCCACGGAAAGACAAGAGGAGAGAGGCGGCGTTATAACAACCCCCCACCATGAAGAAAACACCCACCCACACAAACCCGAAAATTGTTCAAATAATTTTGCAGTTTTGCAGCTTCCCGAGAAACACCCGTGTGCGTGTGAATTAAGCCTCTAGCCCTCAAGGAACGGAGCTTAGGCTGGGCTGTGTTGGGAAAGCTAAAGAGCAAACAAGGATCTCTTTTTGGGCACCCCCGACAGAACAATCAGACCAGGACGATTATTATTTTTCTCGCCACCCCCGCGCCCCAATAAAATCCCAAATGGTTTTGGTCTCTCGTGACCACAGGGCTCTCTGCATCTGCACTTAAAACAGGATAAATGGATGCTGAATATATATATTTTTTCTAGTGGTGTGTATTGGGGGGGTTAATCTTGTTTGGGCGGAGGGGGCCACCCGCACCCCACCCCGGAATTTGGCTGAGTCTCTTATCCACAAGAACAGAAGATTATTCTTGAGGAGTCCTTGGCTTTCGCCTCTCTCTAACACGGCAAGGGCGGGTAGGAGGCGGGGGGGGGGGGACTCGGATGCAAAAGAAAGGAGCTTTTGATGAATGGTGTGAGTCTCCTCCCCCCCCCGCCCTCCGCAAGAGCCCCCTCTCCAAAAAAATATCAGGGTATCCTTCGGAGAGCCTTCCCGATAACCCGGTGAAATTTCTTTATAAAGGGGGGGGGGGCAGAGAGAGAGAGAGAGAGAGAAATGCAAAGATCCATTTGGCTGCTAGTTCGTGGGACTTCAGGAGGCCCGATCTGAGGCGCTTTCCCCGCTTACTCGGGAGTAAGCTCCACGGCGGCGCGCGCTTTGCAAGCTTACTCTCTGAAGCAAGTCTCATGGGTTACGGGTGTGTGTGAATTGACGCTCTGTGTGCTTGTAAGGCAGACGTGTGTGTGTGTGTGTGTGTGTGTGTGTGTGTGTGTGTGAGAGAGAGAGAGAGAGAGAGAGAGAGAGAGAGAGAGAGAGAGAGAGAGAGAGATAGACCCGTGTGTGCACGAAACAGACGTGCGTTCGTGTACAATAGACCCGCGTGAGTCTGTCTGTTCGATAGACCAGTGCGTGCGTAAAAACGCACAGCCGCAGTGGCAATTGGAACTCAAACGCTTGACGGATTTTTCTTGGTGGAAAGACTGGTTTTGATTTCTGCCTGCCTGCCCCCACCCCCCTACCCCTTCTCCTCACAGAAGCCCCAGCGACGACATGGAAAATGTCAAAGGGATCTTCTGAAATGTGATCCACGGAAAGGAGGTTTGAGCGAGGCCAGACGTTTCCCTGGGAACTCTTTTGTCTAGCCGGTTTGGAGAGGAGCCCCTTGTAAAGCATTTCCCTTCGAGATGGGGGGTGGGAATGGGTGGGGGAAGGAACTGCCGAAGCGGCGCAGGATTCGACCCCGGAGGAGCAAGAGCCAGGCACGGACGGGCCCCACCGGGTGTGGGGTGTGGGGAAAAGGATCTCCTTACGAGAGAACCCAAACCGCGTCGGGCCATAAAGGGACTCACCAAAATCCGCCAGGAGACGCCGCCTTCTCCGCCGAATCGCTCCCCGAAAACGAAATAAAAAACCCTTTCAGGAAATTTCTCCCCAAAGCGGAAAATTGTATCCTTTGTCTCCAGACGGGTTGGCAGGTCCTCACGTGGCGGGGAAACCCTTCGGGAGAGGAAAAGATCCTTTCTTGCGGATGTGGCAAGGGAAAAAGAAGAAAAAAGCACAAGGTGAATCTCGCCCCTTCCCTTTAAAGAGGGAGGAAAAATATGTATGTAATCCTTCTCCAGAGGCGTCGTCCGCTTTGCCTGTGGTGCTCAGCCGAGTCTCTCCCTCCTTCCAGCCAGCAGCGCTGCGGTTTTGCGTTGGTTTTTTTTTTATTAAATGAAATGTTCGGGAGGTGCGCGAAAAGTTTTTATCCCACACAGAACCCAAGGGCTGACAGTCACATTATGCTGGGTGGGGCTTGGGAGAGGGAGGAGGAGGAGGGAGGGAGGAGGAGGAGGGAAAGAATGAGAGAGAAAAGAGCCCTGCTGAGCACTGCAGACTCAGCAAAGGGATTTGCACACCGACGCTGACGCAACACTGAGCATAGACGGCCGCTTGCCAGACTTTGGCTGCCACTCTCAATCTCTCCCTCTCCCTCCCTCCCTCCCTCTTTCTGGGCCAGTTGCCCGTGGCGGCCGCTCCATGCTTCCCCCTCGGCGTCCTGCCACAGGCCCCCAAACCAGACAACCTTATGAGTTGCAAGGGAACCCCAAAGGTCATCCAGCTCAACCCCGTGCAATGCAGGTAAAAGGTAATGCTGTTTACCTTCCCGCTGGAGTGGTACCTATTAATCTACTTGCACTTTGATGTGCTTTCGAACTGCTAGGTTGGCAGGAGCTGGGACCGAGCAACGGGAGCTCACCCCGTCGTGGGGATTCGAACCGCCGACCTTCTGATCAGCAAGTCCTAGGCTCTGTGGTTTAACCCCCAGCGCCACCCTTGTCCCCTCTCTCATGTAAAGGTAAAGGGATCCCTGACCATTAGGTCCAGTCGTGGCCGACTCTGGGGTTGCGGCGCTCATCTCGCTTTCTTGGCCGAGGGAGCTGGCGTACA
Organism: Podarcis filfolensis; assembly: GCF_964270895.1. NCBI lineage: Eukaryota > Metazoa > Chordata > Lepidosauria > Squamata > Lacertidae > Podarcis > Podarcis filfolensis. The sequence goes on from NC_139622.1 coordinate 9,554,581, forward strand.
GCTTCTGGGTCATGTGGCCAGCATGACTAAGCCGCTTCTGGCGAACCAGAGCAGTGCACGGAAACGCCGTTTACCTTCCCACCAGAGTGGTACCTATTTATCTACTTGCACTTTGACGTGCCATCGAACTGCTAGGTTGGCAGGAGCTGGGACCGAGCAACGGGAGCTCACCCCGTCGTCGCGGGGATTCAAACCGCCAACCTTCTGATCGGCAAGTCCTAGGCTCTGTGGTTTAACCCACAGCACCACCCGCATCCCTTATATGCAATGCAGTTATGTGCAATGCAGGAGTTGCAGCTAAAGAATCCCTCTCTGGCCACACAACCTCTGTTGTCCAAGGAAGGAGAGATCTTTGCCTTTCAAGGGACTCTGTTCCACCGCTGAGTGGCTCTTATGGGAATCTCATTTGCTGTCAGAATCCATCGGTTTGGGTCCTCCCCTCTGGAGCGGCAGAAAAATAGTCTGGGTCCATCTCCCATGTGACAACAGTCTTTCAGATATGCTATCGCCTCTTCAGGCTAAATATACCCAACCCAGATATTGCAGTTCGTCTGTCCTCATTCCACCCCATAATAATATTAATGTGGTACCTTGGTTCTCAAACTTAATCCGTTCCAGGTGCGTTCCAAAACCAAGGCGTTCCAAAACCAAGGCGCGCTTTCCCATAGAAAGTAATGCAAAACAGATTAATCCGTTCCAGACTTTTAAAAACAACCCCTAAAACACCAACTGAACATGAATTTTAATATCTAACGAGACCATTGATCCATAAAACGAAAGCAATAAACAATGTACTGCAGTCACACAATCAATCTATCAGTAGCTGAACTGGGTTCCACGCAGTCACAAAAACAAAACGAAAAAGAGCCGCAAAAACAAAAACGCAAAATAAATAGCAAAAAGAGACAGACCTCAGCGTCACACTCTGATCGGAAGCGTAAGACTCAAAACGGAGCACGTTCGGCTTCCGAAAAAAGTTCGCAAACCGCAACACTTACTTCCGGGTTTGCAGTGTTTGAGTTCCAAGTTGTTTGAGTACCAAGGCGTTTGAGAACCAAGGGACCACTGTAATAGATTATCAGGTCTGTGAGGACAGGATGCTAGACTTAGAGGGACCCAGCCTTTGAAATCTGCCAAGCCAGGATATCAGCCCACTTGCGAACGGGTGAAGATGCCCGAGTGCCAGGATGGCGTGTGAGATCTCTGCCACCTGGAGGTGCATGCCTGGGGATCCTTGGATCGGGACCGTTTCCACACACTAATACCCCACCCTGTAGAATTCTACCCCTTATATTTTATATTTTATCTTACGAATTTCAGGAACCAAAATGCTGCTTCTGTGCAGCCGGAGCGGGAAGCGATGAAGGACGTTATTGTGAATTGTCATCGCTTGTCTTCGCTTCCCCAACCCACTGCCCTGCTCAGGGTTGTGAAGAATATTCTTAAGTTATGAATGGGCCGTGTCACCATTAAGAAAGAGAGGTCAATAAATATGTGGTCTGTCCCTGGATCAAGGGACTTTTATTCTTTCAGTTCTCAAACAGCCAGCTTTGACAAATAGGACTTTAGAGCTGTTTTACGCCCCCCCCCAAAGGCAACTAGACATTCCATTCTTGTGAATCATGCCTAGTGGGGGTCCGGCAGCCCCAGAGAGTCACCACCAGGGCCTTTTTAGTGGTGGCTCCCCATTACTAGAAATGTGTGCCGAATGCAAGCTGACAGGTGTCCCAAAGCAGTCTTGGTCGCCGCATAAGCCACACGGGTGGGCCAGGCTGCTGAGGGGATTGCTCATGCGCTGAGCTGGCCTCTGACCCCCCTGTGACTCAGTCGTCATCAACCCATTACTCAGAATTCTCCCCTGTCCGCCGCCCCCTTCCAATAGCTCATCTTCTGCATCAGGACAGCAAAATCCCAGCCAGCGCTGACATCACCGAACTAGACGCATTCATGGTCTGACTCTGTACGAGACCCCTTCTGCAGCTGGCAGAGCAAGGGACTCTTCATCTCAGGGTTGCAGGTTCGAATCCTGAGTTGGACAAAAAAAAAATTCCTGCATTACAGCGGGTTAGACTACATGACCCTGGTGGTCCCTTCCAACTTGACAATTCTAGGATTCTAGGATTCTGTTTCTGTTTAAACCAGCCCTTTGTTAATCAACTTGAGGACTAGAGTTTTGTCTTTTTGTTTTTAAAAAGAGGGAGTTTTCCATGCAGAAGGCACCAGATGTAGGCTGGGCAGGGAGAAGGGCCCAGTGTAGCTAATACCGAGATAATGGATTAGTAGTTTGCCTTCACAGAAAGCAGCTTCCCTTGAAAAATGAGGGCCGGATTCTTAGCTGTTCTTTAGGAAGAGCTCACCTCTGTTTCGCATGCTGGAGGGAAGCAAATCTAGTAGGTGAAAGCCATGGGTAGGCAAAATAAGGCCCGGGGGCCAGATCCGGCCCAATCGCCTTCTCAATCCGGCCTGCGGACAGTCCAGGAATCAGTGTGTAGAATGTACACTTGAGTAGAATGTGTCCTTTTATTTAAAATGCATCTCTGGGTTATTTGTGGGGCATAGGAATTCGTTCTTTTCAAAATATAGTCCGCCCCCCCACAAGGTCTAAGGGACAGTGGACCGGCCCCCTGCTGAAAAAGTTTGCCGACCCCTGGTGTAAGCAGAGACCAAGCAGGAAAGCGTCCTCTGAGCATATCCAGAGTGCCGTTTGCACAACAGGGCTGTCCTGAAAACGGGCGAGGTTTCTTGGTCTTCCGAGGCTGAGATGCCTGGCGTGAGTTGTTAAAGGTAAAGGTAAAGGGACCCCTAACCATTAGGTCCAGTTGTGACCGACTCTGGGGTTGCGGCACTCATCTCGCTTTATTGGCCGAGGGAGCCGGCATACAGCTTCCAGGTCATGTGGCCAGCAGGACTAAGCTGCTTCTGGCGAACCAGAGCAGCGCACGGAAACGCCGTTTACCTTCCCGCCGGAGCGGTACCTATTTATCTACTTGCACTTTGATGTGCTTTCAAACTGCTAGGTTGGCAGGAGCAGGGACCGAGCAACGGGAACTCACCCCGTCATTGCGGGGATTCGAACCGCCGACCTTCTGATCGGCAAGTCCTAGGCTCTGTGGTTTAACCCACAGCGCCACCCACGTCCCGGCGTGAATTGGATCCTGCCCTTAAAAGGATTTTAAAAAAACAATAGTGGCCAGGCAGGCAGAAATCCAACAGGTGAAGCTCCCCCCCGCCCCTTGTTTGCCCGGCCGAGAAACATTCCCTTTGTTTGTTTGCAGCCCTCGCCCAGAAACACTCAGCCGATGCCTCAGAGCTCAACCGTGTTTCTGGGTGAATCAAAAAGTCCAAACAGAAAATGACAAATGACGGCTGTTTTTTTCTTGCGGGCTGAGTCACTGAATCTCAAGGACAGGGAAATGAAAACATACGGGCAGGGAAAGAGGAAATAGTAGCAAGGAGGGTGAGGGAGAATTCAGGTCACCTTGTCTCCTTACAGAGGTGTAGGGGCTTGGCGGCTGGGCATTTGTTTGGCATGCAGATGGTAGTCAAGGCGCTAGTCCTCAAGGCCATCTCCAGTAGAGACTCCTGATTTGAGACAAATTGTTGTTTAGTCGTTTAGTCGTGTCCGACTCTTCGTGACCCCCTGGACCAGACCACACCAGGCACTCCTGTCTTTCACTGCCTCCCGCAGTTTGGTCAAACTCATGCTGGTAGCTTCGAGAACACTGTCCAGCCATCTCGTCCTCTGCCGTCTCCTTCTCCTTGTGCCCTCCATTTTTCCCAACTTCAGGGTCTTTTCCAGGGAGTCTTCTCTTCTCATGAGGTGGCCAAAGTCTTGGAGCCTCAGCTTCAGGATCTGTCCTTCCAGGGAGCACTCAGGGCTGATTTCCTTCCGAATGGAGAGGTTTGATCTTCTTGCAGTCCATGGGACTCTCAAGAGTCTCCTCCAGCACCAGAACTCAAAAGCATCCATTCTTCGGCCATCAGCCTTCTTTATGGTCCAGCTCTCACTTCCATACATCACTACTGGGAAAACCATGGCTTTTGAGACAAATACCTGGGCAAAATGAGGGGGGTCTGACTCAGGAAAGCTGCCCCGGAGCCCTCCCCTCTTAACTACAAAAATGCGTTGACTTTGGCGGGGAGCAAAAACTCTGTGTGTGCGTCTTCTTCTTTGGCAATCTTCTTTAGCCGAGTAAGATTGTCTTCCATAAACACGGTTTTAAAAGTGAGTCCGTAAGTGACTGTGGAGGCCAATTCTGGATCCCCACGTCCTTCCACAATGGGGACATTGGTTTCCGGGCGGGAGTCCATCACAGTGTGGATTTACCAAGCGTGCCTTCCTCCGAGCACGTTTCTCCCTTGCGTCCTGAGTTCGAGTGTCTTCAAAGCCCACGACACCTTTGGTAAAGGCTGTTCTCCAACTGGAGCGCTCGCAGGCCAGTGTTTCCCAGTTGTCAGTGTTTATACTACATTTTTAAAGATTTGCCTCGAGAGGGTCTTTAAACCTCTTTTGTTGACCACCAGCATTACGCTTTCCATTTTTAAGTTCGGAATAGAGGAGTTGCTTTGGAAGACGATAATCAGGCATCCGAACCACATGACAGTCCAACAAAGTTGATGTTGAAGAATCATCGCTTCGACACTCGTAATCGTTGCTTCTTCCAGTACACTGGTATTAGTTCCCCTGTCTTCCCAAGTGATGGGAGAGGTTTATCTCCATTAAAGGTAAAAGGTAAAGGGACCCCTGACCATTAGGTCCAGTCGTGACCGACTCTGGGGTTGGGGCGCTCATCTCGCTTTACTGGCCGAGGGAGCCGGTGTACAGCTTCCGGGTCATGTGGCCAGCAGGACTAAGCCGCTTCTGGCGAACCAGAGCAGCGCACGGAAACGCCGTTTACCTTCCCGCTGGAGCGGTACCTATTTATCTACTTGCACACTATTTATCTACTTGCACTTGACGTGCTTTCGAACTGCTAGGTTGGCAGGAGCATGGACCGAGCAACGGGAGCTCACCCCGTCATTGCGGGGATTCGAACCGCTGACCTTCTGATCGGCAAGCCCTAGGCTGTGGTTTAACCCACTAGTGGTTAAAGCATCGCATTAGGAGCGGGGAGAGATCAGGGTTCGAATCCCCACCCCTTGGCCCGAAGCTCGCCGGGTGACCTTGGCCCAGTCGCTGCCTCTCCCAGCCTAACCTCCCTTGCAGGGATGTTGTACCGATTCAGGTGGGGGAAGAGAGCGAGATCAGAACCAGGCCGGCCACCTCGTTGGTCAGAAAAAGCTGGAATATAAATGCATTAATGGATGAGACTAATACGACGTGTCTCCTTTGAAAGGAAGGGTCTGTGCCGCTGCGGCGGCGCAGGATTGGGGCTTCAAATCCCTTCCACCGATCCCTGGACCGCGATCCCGCCAGGACACTTTTTCTCAGCTAAGCAGCCTCCACTCCCTGCAAACTCTTGACGTAGGCAAGGCTTGCAGATATATTTATCTCTTCCTCTGTGTAAACGCTCGACGACGCACACAGGCCCCTGCCAGGAACGGCGTCGCAAGGTGGGAGGGAGCTGTGTTCGGATTGCACAAATAGATTTGTATGCGTTCAGTGTGTGTGTGTGTGAGAGAGAGGGCTGGCGGCAGAGCAATCACAGCGCTGGCAAGTCGAGGAAGCGGTGACCTTTCGTTTCTCCCTCTCCATCTACGTAACCTGAGTCACCTTCCCTGACAGTCAGGAGGCGCTGCCCTGGTTTCCCGGCCCAGGCTTTCGAACAACAACAACAACCACAGGCACAAATCCAACCGGTAGAGCGCCGCCTCGCCACTGCACTTAGGTTCTGCACTTAGGTAAAGGTAAAGGGACCCCTGACCATTAGGTCCAGTCGTGGCCGACTCTGGGGTAGCGGCGCTCATCTCGCTTTATTGGCCGAGGGAGCCGGCATACAGCTTCCGGGTCATGTGGCCAGCAGGACTAAGCCGCTTCTGGCGAACCAGAGCAGCACACGGAAACGCCGTTTACCTTCCCACTGGAGCGGTACCTATTTATCTACTTGCACTTTGACGTGCTTTCGAACTGCTAGGTTGGCAGGAGCAGGGACCGAGCAACAGGAGCTCACCCCGTCGTGGGGATTCGAACCGCCGACCTTCTGATCGGCAAGCCCAAGAGGCTCAGTGGTTTAACCCACAGCGCCACCCACGTCCCTAGAGACTACCTTACACTGTGTTTAAAACCAAAATCGCATTTGGATAGAAACTGTTTCTCAGGCGGCTAGTCCTGGTCTTTATAACCCTGTAACTTCTTCCAGAAGGCAGAAGCTGAAAGAGATCATTTCCGGGGTGTGTACTATCCTGCGCTATCTCTGCAGCTTTCTTATGGCATCTGGAAGCATAGCTAATAATAATAATAATAATAATAATAATAATAATAATAATAATAATAATAATAATTTATTATTTATACCCCGCCCATCTGGCTGGGTTTCCCCAGCCACTCTGGGCGGCTTCCAACAAAACACTAAAATACAAGGTAACCTTGATCCCAGGTAGGGAGATGGCTAGTCCGTAGGTGAGGAAGGGAAACAAAAGGTGGTCTCAAGAAGAAAACCTTTTCCTGCTAGTTCAGATTGTTTGCAGAACCTTGAAGCCTGCCAGGGTTGTGTGTGTGTGTGTGTGTGTGTGTGTGTGTCAAGCTGGGCTGCTGAGTTGCACCATCTCCCTGTGGCCTTTGCACTCAGAGGTGTGGGTCGTGTCTCCAGGCAGAACTTGGGTGAGGAATGTTTGCAAAGGGCAGGAGGCAACCATGCCATGGAAGAATCCCAAAGTCTGAGAAGCTTGCTGGGTGGGGAGCGTGAAGGAATCTGTGCTAGGCTGACCCAGAGATGGAAAGAAGACGAAGTCCCTACAGAGAAGAATGGCAGATTAAATCGATGGATTATGCCAAAATGGACGGGAAGAATCAGAAACCGGGGGGATCAAAACTTTAATAAGGAATGGATAAAATCTTTAAAAACCATTGTAAACAGCTAAAATCAATACAGTGGTACCTCGGGTTACATACGCTTCAGGTTACAGACTCCACTAACCCAGAAATAGTACCTCGGGTTAAGAACTTTGTTTCAGGATGAGAACAGAAATTGTGCTCCGGCAGTGGGAGGCCCCATTAGCTAAAGTGGTGCTTCAGGTTAAGAGCAGTTTCAGGTTAAGAACGGACCTCCAGAACGAATTAAGTTCTTAACCTGAGGTACCACTATAGTAGGGTTGGAATAACACTTGTTGTTTAATGTTGAGTTTTGGCTATAATCAGTGCCGGATTGATGTATAAGCTAAACAAGCTATAGCTTAGGGCCCCAATCTCTTGGGGCCCCCAAAAAAAATTAAAGAAAAGAAACCTGGATGTACATTTCCAAAATATAAGATAAAAAACAAATAAAATAAAACCTACATCTAGCAACAGTGTTTTGTGTTGTGTAGGCTCCTCTCGTGTAAGACATGCCCCCCCCTGCTCCCTAAAATATCCCTGGTTTGCTCCTTTCTATATATAGGGTGCCTACATTCTGCATGGACTGGCTGCATGGCCACATGTGCAAATGGCTTGAGATACCTATTAGGTCCATCAATTACCATATAGCATATATTCAACACAAAAATGGCGGCCATTTGTTGTTGACAAAGAACAGCTGGACATAGAAAGGGCCCCATTACCTTCAGTAGCTGAGGGCCTCATCAAACCTAAATCCGGCCCTGGATATGACGGAAATGTCAAATATTTGGATTATTATAATTGACAGCAGCAGGAGACGGTTAACGAAAGGACCCACAAAGAGCAGGAGGAAAGTCCAGGAGATTCTCTGGAATCTTGTTTCTATGTTGTTTGTTGGATAATTAACATTAAACCGAAAAACTAATTTTTATTTTTATTTTTTAAGGGATCTGCGCTAGGCAAAGTTGTGTGGGATTCAAGGGGACGAGGTGGGAGAGACAGACAAACCATGCAAGGAGGAGTCCCATAGTCTGCGTGAAAAGGGGCTTTCTTTTTCCTCTGTCCCGAATGTTCCAGCATTCGGCTCCGTAGGATCCTAACAGGAGGAGAGAGGGGAGGAAAAGTTTGGATGGAGTCGAAGTTGAGTGGACTTTCCCCTCCTGGACTTATCTCGCTTGACCCGGAAACTACAACTAATCCAGAATGCAGCAGCTAGACTGGTGACTGGGAGCGGCCGCTGAGACCACATAACACCGGTCTTGAAAGACCTCCATTGGCTCCCAGTACATTTCCGAGCACAATTCAAAGTGTTGGTGCTGACCTTGAAAGCCCTAAACTGCCCAGTATCCCTGAAGGAGCGTCTCCACCCCCATCATTCTGCCCGGACGCTGAGGTCCAGCGCCAAGGGCCTTCTGACGGTTCCCTCCCTGCGAGAAGCGAGGTTGCAGAGAACCAGGCAGAGGGCCTTCTCAGTGGTGGCGCCCGCCCTGTGGAACGCCCTCCCACCAGATGTCAAAGAGAAAAAGAAGTACCAGACTTTTAGAAGACATCTGAAGGCAGCCCGGCTTAGGGAAGCTTTTAATGTTTAATAGGTTATTGTACTTTAGTGTTTTGTTGGAAGCCGCCCAGAGTGGCTGGGGAAACCCAGCCAGATGGGTCGGGTATAAATAATTGTTGTTGTTGTTTAGTCGTGTCCGCCTCTTCGTGACCCCCTGGACCAGAGCACACCAGGGACTCCTGTCTTCCACTGCCTCCCGCAGTTTGGTCAAACTCATGCTGGCAGCTTCGAGAACACTGTCCCACCATCTCGTCCTCTGTCGTCCCCTTCTCCTTGTGCCCTCCATCTTTCCCAACATCAGGGTCTTTTCCAGGGAGTCTTCTCTTCTCCTGAGGTGGCCAAAGTCTTGGAGCCTCAGCTTCAGGATCTGTCCTTCCAGTGAGCACTCAGGACTGATTTCCTTCAGAATGGAGAGGTTTGATATTCTTGCAGCTATTATTATTATTATTATTATTATTATTATTATTATTATTATTATCCTGCTAAGCAGGGGCGAGAGGGATCTCGAGGCAGCATGGAAATGTCAGGGAGGGGTCCCCCCCCCCGGCTGCAGGTTTCCACCCAGGCGGGAGGTGCCAAGTCCCTCTTGACTCTGTGTGTGGGAGAAACTCAGGCACAGCCCAGGAATAGCCAAAGGAGGTTTGTAGCAGGTCAGGGTGTGCTGAGAGGCGTCTTTTGAGCCAGGCAAGCTGTGTGGGAGAAAGCCGGAGCCAACCGGAGCCATCCCTTACCTGAGATTGAAGGATTTAAGAGGCATGTGTAGGAGACAGCTCGCGGCCTAGGAATAGCTGGAGGAGCCACAGGTCGGGGTATTAGCACAGCTGTGTGGGAGCGTGGCGAGAGATTGAGGGCATGTGCGTGACCCATAGCTGTCAACTTTCAGATTTGAAAATAAGGGATCAGCAACCTCGAAAATAAGGGTTCAGCAGCCTCACCTGTCCTGGGGACAGTCTATGGGATATCTAACAATCCGGGATATCAGCTGGAAAACACGCTGGAATAAGGGAAGGTTGACAGCTACGGTGTGACCCTGAACAGATCGGAGATCTGTGCCCGAAACGAGCAAAACGAATTTCGACAGGGAGCGGCGTCAGGTCCCGCGCTGGAAGAACCAGATGCGCAAATTTTAAGATGCCTGGCTCGTTAGCAGTACAGCGGTACCTTGGTTCCCGAACGGCTCGGCTCCTGTTAACACTGTAAATCCGGAAGTGAATGTTCCGGTTGGCGAATGTTTTTCAGAAGCCAAACGTCGGACGCGGCTTCCGATTGAACGCAGAAAGCTCCCACAGCCGATCGGAAGCCGCGCCTTGGTTTTCGAACGGTTCCAGGAGTCAAACGGACTCCCGGAATGGATTAAGTTAGCTATATAAAGGTAAAGGGACCCCTGAGCATTAGGTCCAGTCGTGGCCGACTCTGGGGTTGCGGCGCTCATCTCGCTTTATTGGCCAAGGGAGCCGGCGTACAGCTTCCGGGTCATGTGGCCAGCAGGACTAAGCCGCTTCTGGCGAACCAGAGCAGCGCACGGAAACGCCGTTTACCTTCCCGCCGGAGTTGTACCTATTGATCTACTTGCACTTTGACGTGCTTTTGAACTGCTAGGTGGGCAGGAGCAGGGACCGAGCAACGGGACCTCACCACGTCACGGGGATTCGAACCACCGACCTTCTGGTCGGCAAGTCCTAGGCTCTGTGGTTTAACCCACAGCGCCACCCACGTCCCTTGGTTAGCTATATGCTATAGGCTAAATTTATGGACCTAATAGGTATCTCAAGCCATTTGCGCATTTTGCCCTGCAACCTGTCCATGCAGAATGTAGGCACCCTATACATAGAAAGGAGCAAACCAGGGACATTTTAGGGAGCAGGCTAGTAGGCCTACACAACACAAAACACTGTCGCTGTATGTAGGTTTTATAACTGCACTGGGCTGGATGAACAAATACTATGGCTTTTATTCTTATAATGAGAATAAATAAATAAGAATAAAATGTTCACCCCATCACCGAGACCATTATATCATAACTATCCCAAAATTTCGACACCTCTTGCGATAGTTTGACCCCTTTCCGTTTTAACAGTACAATTTCTACAAACACCTTCTACATCTCCTCCAAAATCATTTCTCCTGCATGTTCCCCATCTTATATAAACGACACGTGTTGACTTATCATTAATAGCTATATCCCAACCATTACTATGGCTTGATAGGAGCCAGCCACCTCTAATTCACAGGTAGGGAACCTGAGGCCTGTTGTTGTTGTTTAGTTGTTTAGTCGTGTCCGACTCTTCGTGACCCCCTGGACCAGAGCACGCCAGGCACTCCTGTCTTCCACTGCCTCCCGCAGTTTGGTCAAACTCATGCTGGTCTCTTCGAGAACACTGTCCCACCATCTTGTCCTCCGTTGTCCCCTTCTCCTTGGGCCCTCCATCTTTCCCAACTTCAGGGTCTTTTCCAGGGAGTCTTCTCTTCTCCTGAGGTGGCCAAAGTCTTGGAGCCTCAGCTTCAGGATCTGTCCTTCCAGTGAGCACTCAGGGCTGATTTCCTTCAGAATGGAGAGGTTTGATCTTGCAGTCCATGGGACTCTCAAGAGTCTCCTCCAGCACCAGAATTCAAAAGCATCCATTCTTCGGCCATCAGCCTTCTTGATGGTCCAGCTCTCACTTCCATACATCACTACTGGGAAAACCATAGCTTGAACTATACGGACCTTTGTTGGCAAGGTGATGTCTCTGCCTAGAGCCCCCCAAATGTGGCCCCCATGCCGCTCTATGTGGCCCTTGAAACTATCCCCGGGCCACACTCCCCGCCCTCCTTTGCACACAGTGTTTTGGCTCAGTTGGGATGTGCTCTTTTTGAACCCTGTGCCAAAGGGAGGGCAATGGAGAGGTTTGTGTGTGTGCAGAAACTGGGACTGGAAGGGAACTCCAAAGGTTATCCAGCCCACCCACCCCTGCAACGCTGAAGAACTCCTAGCATCAAGATCTCGGGCGAAGGAGAGGCTTCTCTTTTCAGAGGCAGCCCTTCCCTCCCGTCGAACCAACTTTACGTTGGGTTTCCTGCCCTGCTTTTGCCCCGGCTCCACCCACCACTGCCCAGTGGCCCTCAGAAGGTTGCCCAGGAGGGAATTCGGCCCTCGGGCAACAGGAGGTACCTGCCTCCCTCTCTCCTGCTGCTGCAAACCCAGAAATCCCAGCTTCTTCTTTTTCCCAGAGCCGGCTGAAACCCCGCAGCCAGCAAGTTGTAGCGAGCCAGGGTTTCTAGACTCGCGGCAGATGGTTCTGTTTGTCTAGCTGGGCTTGTTTGGCCTGGAATGATCGGGAATGGCAGATGCTCCTGGCGCTGGCATCGCCCTCCTCCTTGGCATGAGGCTCCCTTCCTCCCAAACCAGCCTCGAATCCTAGAACGCCCAGAGAGACGCGGAAAGGATTCGAGAGAGCCCTGCGTTGTGCCCACGAATAACCTCAGCGCCAGCTCCCTGGAGGGCTGGATAATAATAATAATACTACTACTAATAATAATTTATTATTTATACCCCGCCCGTCTGGCTGGGTTTCCCCAGCCACTCTGGGCGGCTTCCAACAAAACACTAAAATACAATAACCTATTAAACATCAAAAGCTTCCCTAAACAGGGCTGCCTTCAGATGTCTTCTAAAAGTTTGGTAGTTGTTGTTCTCTTTGACATCTGGTGGGAGGGTGTTCCACAGGGCGGGCGCCACCACCGAGAAGGCCCTCCGCCTGGTTCCCTGTAACTTGGCTTCTCGCAGCGAGGGAACCGCCAGAAGGCCCTCGGAGCTGGACCTCAGTGTCCGGGCTGGACGATGGGGGTGGAGATGCTCCTTCAGATATACTGGACCGAGGCCGTTTAGGGCTTTAACGGTCAGCACCAACACTTTGAATTGTGCTCAGAAACGTACTGGGAGCCAATGTAGGTCTTTCAAGACCGGTGTTATATGGTCTCGGCGGCCGCTCCCAGTCACCAGTCTAGCTGCCGCATTCTGGATTAGTTGCAGTTTCCGGGTCACCTTCAAAGGTAGCCCCACATAGAGCGCATTGCAGTAGTCCAAGCGGGAGATAACCAGAGCATGCACCACTCTGGCCAGACAGTCTGCAGGCAGGGAGTGTCTCATCCTGCGTACCAGATGGAGCTGCCCTGGACACAGAACTGACCTGCGCCTCCATAGACTGCTGTGAGTCCAGAATGACTCCCAGGCTGCACACCTGGTCCTTCAGGGGCACAGTTACCCCATTCAGGACCAGGGAGTCCCCCACACCTGCCCGCCTCCTGTCCCTCAAGAACAGTCCTTCTGTCTTGTCAGGATTCAACCTCAATCTGTTAGCCGCCATCCATCCTCCAACCGCCTCCAGACACTCACACAGGACCTTCACCGCCTTCACTGGTTCCGGTTTGAAAGAGAGGTAGAGCTGGGTATCATCCCAGGATCATCCCAGGATCCCGGCAGAGGGCTGCCGGCTGTTTTAATATTAGGCTGCCACAGCGGGGGCTACTGCTGATTGCAGCAAGCTAAGAGGTCAGCTTTGCAAGACCTGAGTTGCTTCTATGGGGCCAGAAGTCCAGGACAGATGCTTAGGCGTTTTGTCAAAGGGAGCTGACCAAGATCTGAAATGCTGGATCAAAAATAAATTCATTCATTCATTCATTGAATTTATATACCGCCCTATACCTGGAGGTCTCAGGGCAGTTCACAAAAAAAGATCATAACACATAAAATAAAAACAATAATCCAATAACCGCCCCTCCACCAAAAAACCCACATTTTAGAGGGTATAGGGTGTTGATCAGGTCAGCCAAAGGCCTGGTTAAAAAGGAACGTATAAAGGTGTATAGTGACGGTGCCAGGCGAACTTCCCTGGGGAGAGCGTTCCGCAGACGGGGAGCCACTGCAGAGAAGGCCCCGCTCTCGTGTTGCCACACTCCGGACCTCTCGAGGAGGAGGCACACGAAAGAGGGCCTCAGAGGATGATCTCAAGGTCTGGGTGGGTTCATATGGGAAGAGGCAGTCCTTGAAGAACTGCGGTCTATTTAAGGCTTTATAGGTCAAAAACAGCACTTTGAATTGGGCCTGGAAACTGATCGGTAGCCAGTGCAGTCAGACCAGGATCGGTGCAATATGCTCAAACCGTCTAGTGTGAGCAACCTGGCCGCTGAATTCTGCACCAGCTGAAGTTTCCGAACAGTCTTCAGAGGCAGCCCTATGTAGAAGGCACTGCAGTAATCTAACCTTGAGGTCACCAGAGCACAGACAACAGTAGTTAGACCATCCCTGTCCAGACAGTGGCGTACCTGGGCCACCAGCCGAAGATGATGGAAGGCGCTCCGGGCCACTGAGGCCACCTGAGCCTCAAGCGACGGCCAAGGATCCAGGAGGACCCCCAACCTACGAACCTGCTCTCCCCCTCTCTCTCTGGACCATGGCTAGGCAAACTAAGGCCCAGGGGCCAGATCCGGCCCAATCGCCTTCTAAATCCGGCCAGCGGATGGTCCGGGAATCAGCGTGTTTTTACATGAGCAGAATGTGTCCTTTTATTTAAAATGCATCTCTGGGTTATTTGTGGGGCATAGGAATTCGTTCATTTTACAGTGGTACCTCGGGTTAAGTACTTACTTCGTTCCAGAGGTCCATACTTAACCTGAAACTATTCTTAACCTGAAGCACCACTTTAGCTAATGGGGCCTCCTTCTGCCGCCGTGCGATTTCTGTTCTCATCCTGAAGCAAAGTTCTTAACTTGAGGTACTATTTCTGGGTTAGCAGAGTCTGTAACCTGAAGCGTATGTAACCTGAAGCGTATGTAACCTGAGGTAGCACTGTATTTATTTTTCCAAGATATAGTCTGCCCCCCCACAAGGTCTGAGGGCCAGTGGACTGGCCCCCTGCTGAAAAAGTTTGCTCTGAACGAATGCGGCAACTCATCTGCCCCTTTTAATCAATGGACCTTCAGGAGTCGAAACGGCAAATATCGAACCACGTGACCTAACTTGTTTGCCTTTTGGGAAGAGCTCGGAGGGTGGCCGGGAAAAGGGCGCAGAGTCCTAAGTCCTTAAAACCCTCCTGGCTTTGGGGAAGGGGCAGGGTGCTTTGGTGGCAGAAAAACACACACACACAGACGCCGACCGACTAAAGGCAAGATTGCAGGATGAGCAGGCGGTGATTAAGGGTGATGGGATGGCATGACCTTGAGTCAGACGTCCTGCTGGGTTAACGTTCCGCCCCCAAAAGGTGTGGCCCCAGAGGCCCGTGACGTGCCATGACTGTCACGCAGGAACATGGGGGAAGGCTCACAGCATCCGCATTCCCACGCCAGGGACTAGTTGCAAAGCCAGGCGATCTCCCACTTGGACTGCGGCCAGGAATGCAACCTTGCCCGCCCAGCCCTGAGGAGCTGGGAAATCTCTCTCGCGCACACACACAAAACATGCCTTTGTGTGTGTGTGTGTGTTTGGCGCACACATGTTTTCTTAATATTCCCGGGACGGCGGCCAGGAGATCGCTCAGCCGGGTGTTGTTAGACTGCGGAACTCCCTGCCACAAGAGACAGGGACAGCCACCAATGGTTGAAGGCAGAAATGTTTCTGAAACTACAGAGCGCGGAATTTCCTCTTGTGCTCGGATCCCGGTTGCGAGATTTACGGAAGAGGCATCTGGTCGGCCGCTGCGATAGCAAGATGCTGGACTAGGTGGTCCGCATTCGGCCGGATCCAGAAGGCTCTTCTTAGGCTCTTGGCGGGAATAATGATAATAATAAAATAATAATATATTTATACCCGCCCATCTGGCTGGGTTCCCCCAGCCACTCTGGGCGGCTCCCAAAAGAATTAAAAGCACAATAAAACATCAAGTATTAAAAACTTCCCTAAACAGGGTTGCCTTCAGATGTCTTCTAAAAGTCAGGTAGTTGTTTATTTCCTTGACATCGGATGGGAGGGCGTTCCACAGGGCGGGCGCCACCACCGAGAAGGTCCTCTGCCTGGTTCCCTGTAGCTTCTCGTCTCACAGGGAGGGAACCGCCAGAAGGCCCTCGGAGCTAGACCTCAGTGTCCGGGCTGGACGATGGGGGTGGAGACACTCCTTTAGGTATACAGGGCCGTTTAGGGCTTTCAAGGTCAGCACCAACACTTTGAATTGTGCTCGGAAACGTCCTGGGAGCCAATGTAGGTCTTTCAAGACCGGTGTTATATGGTCTCGGCGGCCGCTCCCAGTCAGCAGTCTAGCTGCCGTATTCTGGATTAGTTGCAGTTTCCAGGTCACCTTCAAATCTGCGACATGCTAAAAAGATCCACAAAGCCTTCGATTTCGCCTTGGAAGTTTTTGCTTCGGTCCCTGCTCCTGCTAATCTAGCAGTTCAAAAGCACGTCAAAGTGCAAGTAGATAAATAGGTACCGCTCCGGTGGGAAGGTGAACGGCGTTTCCGTGCGCTGCTCTGGTTCGCCAGAAGCGGCTTAGTCCTGCTGGCCACATGACCTCGGCCAATAAAGCGAGATGAGCGCCGCAACCCCAGAGTCGGCCACGACTGGACCTAATGGTCAGGGGTCCCTTTACCTTTAAGGAAAATTGGGATCAAATCACAAACCGGGACGGTTTCTGTAAACTGGGGACTGTCCCTGGGAAATAGAGATACTTCGGAGGGTCTGGAAGCAGGATCAATAACAATACACTCCAGAAAGTGGTCTTTAGAAGCTGGCTAGATGGGTTTTCAGAGAGCTTCGGAAAGAGGAAGGGAAATCTGTATTTCTCTGCCTCCCGCCCGGGTCGTTTATGGACCCCAAACACATATTTTGAAGCTTGAGGTCTAGGGAGCTTGCGCCCTTCTGAGTAGACATGCCCCGGGCTTCTATGTTGTGCAAGAGGCACAAACCTGAGTCACTTGCAAACCTCCAACGCCATTCCTGACCCAGCTCCCTGTTTGAGACCTGATGATCCACCCGCCCAGTCGCCGGTCACCCAGGAAGTGTGGCTCAGTGGTTAAAGGAATCTCGGCCGCCTTGTTTCTATTCTCGGCCCTTGACGGGTGCCTCCAGGAATCTCTTCCTCCTTGCCTTTCTAATCCTGCGAAATTGAGATAATGAGGGCCATTATTTCGGAGGAGAGGGTGGAAGAACCAGGGAGTCTCCAGTCACTGGGGAGGAAAGCAGAGGGGGCAAGAAAGCAGGATGGGGGCTGCGGGAGAGGAGACAGGCAGGCTGACTCATCCCCAGAAATGTTATGGGGGGTGGTGAGGCCTAAGGGTGGGTGGGGGGCAACCAAAACCCACCATAAATCAGGAAGCAGCTGCCTGAGGCCAAATGAGAGCCCGCTGGTTTACTTCCGAGTAAGCCCATCCAGGAATATGCTGCTGAAACCCAAACTGCAGCCAGGGCGGATTCTCGATTTGTTTTCTTTGAACGGAACTCCCTTCCAACACAGTGGTACCTCGGGTTACACACGCTTCAGGTTACAGACTCCGCTAACCCAGAAATAGTGCTTCAGGTTAAGAACTTTGCTTCAGGATGAGAACAGAAATCGGGCGTCGCGGTGGTAGCGGGAGGCCCCATTAGCTAAAGTGGTGCTTCAGGTTAAGAACAGTTTCAGGTTAAGTACAGACCTCCGGAACGAATTAAGTACTTAACCCAAGGTACCACTGTACCAGAAATCGGTTTCAAAGGCATTCCAAAAGGAGTTTGTTACCCAGTCTGTTACCATGCCCTCCAACGTTTCTCCGATGAAAAGAGGGACGTACGATTCCACAATAATATTTTTGTGATTCACACCCCACCCATCTGATCGGGTTGCCCCAGCCACTCTGGGCGACTTCCAACATATATAAATCATTAGACGTTTAAAAAATAAAACCAGTTCCCTACACAGGGCAGCCTTCGGACAGCTTGGGAGGTCGGATAACTCCATCCCCTATAACATTTCTCCGATGAAAATAGGGATGTCCTAAGGGAAAGCTAAAAGGGACGTGGGTGGCACTGCGGGTTAAACCACAGAGCCTAGGACTTGCCGATCAGAAGGTCGGCGGTTCGAATCCCCGCAATGACGGGGTGAGCTCCCGTTGCTCACTCCCTGCTCCTGCCAACCTAGCAATTCGAAAGCACGTCAAAGTGCAAGTAGATAAATAGGTACTGCTCCGGCGGGAAGGTAAACAGCGTTTCCGTGCACTGCTCTGGTTCGCCAGGAGCGGCTTAGTCCTGCTGGCCACATGACCCGGAAGCTGTATGCCAGCTCCCTCGGTCAATAAAGCGAGATGAGCGCCGCAACCCCAGAGTCGGTCACGACTGGACCTAACGATCAGGGGTCCCTTTACCTTTAAGTGAAAGCTAAAAGGGACGTGGGTGGCGCTGTGGTCTAAAACCACTGAGCCTAGGGTTTTAGGGAGATTCCGATTCAGGAAGAACGTTCTGCTTGACTGCGGAACGGTTTCTCTCTCGGCAATGTGGCGGCCTCTCCTTCCTCGGAGGTTTTTAAGCAGAGGTTGCGTGGCCGTCCGCCAGGGATGCTTTAGCTGAGATTCCTGCCTGCCGGGGTTGGACTAGATGGCCGCTGGGGGGCCCGTCCACCAGCTCTACGGTTCTATGGGACCTTGAACATTCTGCATTCAAAACTGAGCTGCAAGCCTCCCCGGATTCAAGTGCTGGCCTGCTGTTGACTAGGTGTGCCCCGCTTTGGCCTGATCCTGCCCCGAGGCTCTTTTGACATTCTTTCCTTTAATTTAATTCAGGGCAGGGCCTTGGTGGGCTTCTGGTGAGGGGTGTGTGTGTTTGTGTGTGTGTGCAGGGAGCAGATAGGTCCAGCAGTCACCCACCCCCTTGATTAAACACACAAGAATGCAAACCCTGCTCTGTTTTATTATTTTACAAATCCCTGAATCACCTTTCTGCCTCGGAGGGGGATGTTGCATCCTTGCAAAACAACAGATGCAAATCGATGCAAAACACCCATTAAGCACCTTTAAGGGGAGAACAAAAAAAAGCCAGGATTTAACATCCATTCAGGAAACAAAAGACACTCCTTTTTTTTCTTGTTTACATCTTGCCTGAAGCTAGGCAGGGTGGGGGTTTGCACTGACCCCACCCCACCCCGGGGGGGGGGACACCAGCGGGGAGCACTTTCCACTGCTGACCCCCAACCCCAAAAATCCACCCGGAATTCTGAGATGTTGTTGTTGTTTAGTCCTTTAGTCGTGTCCGACTCTTCATGACCCCCTGGACCAGAGCACGCCAGGCACTCCTGTCTTCCACTGCCTCCCGCAGTTTGGTCAGACTCATGTTTGTAGTTTCGAGAACACTGTCCCACCATCTCGTCCTCTGTCCTCCCCTTCTCCTTGTGCCCTCCATCTTTCCCAACATCAGGGTCTTTTCCAGGGAGTCTTCTCTTCTCATGAGGTGGCCAAAGTCTTGGAGCCTCAGCTTCAGGATCTGTCCTTCCAGTGAGCACTCAGGGCTGATTTCCTTCAGAATGGAGAAGTTTGATCTTCTTGCAGTACATGGGACTCTCAAGAGTCTCCTCCAACACCATAATTCAAAAGCATCCATTCTTCAGTGATCAGCCTTCTTGATGGTCCAGCTCTCCCTTCCATACATCACTACTGGGAAAACCATGGCTTTAACTATACGGACCTTTGTTGGCAAGGTGATGTCTCTGGAATTCTGAGACCAGGTAGTTCAGGGACCTAGCTGCTCAGGGTGCAAAGCAGCAAGGGTATGATGTTGGATTTGGTGTGGTGACTGGGAGCGGCCGCCGAGACCACATAACACCGGTCTTGAAAGACCTACATTGGCTCCCAGTACATTTCCGGGCACAACTCAAAGTGTGGGTGCTGACCTTGAAAGCCCTAAATGGCCCAGTATCCCTGAAGGAGCATCTCCACCCCCATCGTCCAGCCTGGACACTGAGGTCCAGCTCCGAGGGCCTTCTAGCTGTTCCCTCCCTGCGAGACATGAAGCTATAGGAAACAAGGCAGAGGGCCTTCTTGGTGGTGGCGCCCTCCCTGTGGAACGCACTCCCGTCAGATGTCAAGGAAATAAACAGCTACCTGACTTTTAGAAGACATCTGAAGGCAGCCCTGTTTAAAGGTAAAGGGTAAAGGGACCCCTGATCGTTAGGTCCAGTCACGGACGACTCTGGGGTTGCAGCGCTCATCTCGCTTTACTGGCTGAGGGAGCCGGCGTACAGCTTCCGGGCCATGTGGCCAGCAGGACTAAGCCGCTTCTGGCGAACCAGAGCAGCGGACGGAAACGCCGTTTACCTTCCCGCCGGAGCGGTACCTATTTATCTACTTGCACTTTGACGTGCTTTCGAACTGCTAGGTGGGCAGGAGCAGAGACCGAGCAACGGGAGCTCACCCCGTCATTGCGGGGATTCGAACCGCCGACCTTCTGATCGGCCAGCCCTAGGCTCTGTGGTTTAACCCACAGCGCCACCCGTGTCCCTGTTTAGGGAAGTTTTTAATGACTGATGTTTTAATGTATTTTTAATCTTTTGTTGGGAGCCACCCAGAGTGGTTTGGGAAACCCAGCCCGATGGGCGGGGTATTATTATTAATAATAATAGTAATAATAATTATGAAGGTGAGGAGGAGGCAGGAGACAGAGATGCAGGAGGAAGATCGTGGGACTAGACTTTGACCTTGAATAAAAATGTGTTTGGAAGAACTTTTGGTGCTTGCTTTTTGCAAGACAAGTGCTTTGTTGGAGCAGATGCATGAGAAGATGGATTTGATGACTGTTGCAGTCAAAAATTTTGGACAAACAGTGAATATCTATACAGAAACCATTCAGGAGCCAACGCAGGAACCTGTTTTGACAGGGCAAGTGCAAATGCAGAAGATAATGGAGGAGGTTGTTGTTGAACCTCAAGTAACACAAATGGAGAGACCTGAGGCCCTGCAGGAGCATAAGCCGCTGTCCTTGAAGTCTGAATTTGGAGTGGGCCATGGGGGGTCCGGAGATGTGGGGGCCCTTAATCTTGGAGGGACTTTGAAACATGCTTTTAAATATTTTCTGGACTACACAGCTGATTGTGGGGAATGGGACTGTGGGGAATGGGCTGATCTGCTGAGGAGAGACGGAGTTATTTTTGAGTTGGTGTATCCCCGAGACCTACTCCTCAACGAGAGAGAAAAGAAATTAAGAAAGAGATCAACAAAAGACAAGGTAAAGTGCAGGTGCAAACAAGAAGAAGATCTGCAGAAGGGACATGGAAAAGACTTAAGAGCCTCGGACATTAGATTACCAGGTTGATGGACTAGATGGAATGGACAGGAAGGACTGACATAACCCGAGACCAGGAAGAAGAGACGTTGGAGGAAGATTGGAAGAATTTTTTTTTTTTAAAAAAAATTATTTTGGGAATTAGTGCAAAATTAATGAGCATTAGGAAAAATGTTGGAATGAAAATATTTGGTTTTAGTAGAAATGATATAAGGAATTATGTACAAATAAACATTAAGTTTTAAGTTTTAAGGTATTTTATGGTAAGATAAGGTTAAAATAAATTAAGGTAAATTGAATGACAGAATATAGTGAAAGATGGAAAGGATTTGCTGAGTTAATTAATAGGTTAGACTGTTAAGTTAAATTACTCAATAAAAATTGAGAAAGATGGAAAGAATTTGCTGAAACAAATAATTAAACTAGAATACAAAAAGGGAGGTGTGAGGAGCTCGATGAAACAAGTAAATGAAAGATAAAGTTATGGAATATTGCATGTGTGTTTTTTCTTTATTATTATTCTTATTGCTGTACTGATTTTTATGTCTTTTTTTCTTGTTTTTTTCCCCTTTTTTGATGTATTGTTATGTATGTTTTGTTAAAATCTTTGTTGTTTCCTTTTTTTCTTTTTTCTGTAATTTTTGAAACTCCTAATAAATATCATTTAAAAAAAAAAATAGATGCAGGAGGAGGAAACTGCCAGAGCAGCCCAGGTGAGTAGATCCCTTCCGCGATCCCAGGGGAAAACGGAACGGAAAAACAGAATCATTTGGCAATTCTTCTGGAGGAGTCCTTGCAATTAACAAATGTGCGATCGGTTATTCATCCGTCATTTTTTCGGGAGGCTGTCACACGCCGTGCCTCGCTTGGCAGGCCTCTTGGCCTCCTAGTCCGCTCGCCCTGCTGGAGTCTGAGTCACCGGAGCGGGTCTCACAAAGTGGAAGTCAAGGTCTGCGGAGACGAATCTCTCGCTCTCCTTTCCTGTACAGGCAGTTCTGCTTCCCTGAGTCACACGCAGAACACTTTGTTCTAAAGAGCCTTCCTCTTGCCCGTTAGCTGGGCGCACGCTTCGGGCGCGAGCCTCAAGGGGCCCACCGAGCGCCCGCAACCACTTGCTCCTTGGGAAAACTGCTTTTGTTGCATAGCTGTCAACTTACAGATTTGAAAATAAGGGACCAGCAGCCTCGAAAATAAGGGATCAGCAGCCAAAATAAGGGATTTTCCGGGCAACTTCTGAGCCCCTCCGAGCCAAAGGCAGAAAGCCCAGCCAGCAGCCAAACGAAGCCTCACCAATAAGGGACAGCAGCGGGACATGGCGCTGGGATAAGGGACTGTCCCGCCAAATAAGGGACGCTTGACAGCTATGTTTTGTTGTCGCTTCCCTCTACGGCACGGGCAGAAGCTGCCATCTTGACTGCTGGACCCACGCTTGGTCTCGTCCGCTCAATCCACCGAGCCGTGCAGCAGAAGTCCCTGACTTATGGAGGGTTTGAGACCCACACATTAAAGAACTGGTGGACTTGTAAAAGGGTAAAAGAGTACAGTGGTTGTTGTTGTTTAGTCGTGTCCGCCTCTTGGTGACCCCCTGGACCAGAGCACGCCAGGCACTCCTGTCTTCCACTGCCTCCCGCAGTTTGGTCAAACTCATGCTGGCAGCTTCAAGAACACTGTCCCACCATCTCGTCCTCTGTCGTCCCCTTCTCCTTGCGCCCTCCATCTTTCCCAACATCAGGGTCTTTTCCAGGGAGTCTTCTCTTCTCATGAGGTGGCCAAAGTATTGGAGCCTCAGCTTCACAATCTGTCCTTCCCGTGAGCACTCAGGGCTGATTTCCTTCCAAATGGATGGGTTTGATCTTCTTGAGTACAGTGGTACCTCGGGTTAAATACTTAATTCGTTCTGGAGGTCCATTCTTACTCTGAAATTGTTCTTAACCTGACGTACTACTTTAGCTAATGGGGCCTCCCGCTGCCACCGAGCCCCCGGAGCATGATTTCTGTTCTCATCCTTAAGCAAAGTTCTTAACCCAAGGTACTATTTCTGGGTTACCAGAGTCTGTAACCTGAAGCGTATGTAACCCGAGGTACCACTGTATTGGGAAATGATCCATAATGAATTGGGGAAAAAAACTGTATAAATGTAAAGGTAAAGGGACCGCTGACCATTAGGTCCAGTTGCAGATGACTCTGGGGTTGCGGCGCTCATCTCGCTTTACTGGCCGAGGGAGCTGGCGTACAGCTTCCGGGTCATGTGGCCAGCAGGACTAAGCCGTTTCTGGCGAACCAGAGCAGCGCACAGAAACGCCATTTACCTTCCTGCTGGAGCGGTACATATTTATCTACTTGCACTTTGACGTCCTTTCGAACTGCTAGGTGGGCAGGAGCAGGGACCGAGCAACGGGAGCTCACCCCGTCATTGCGGGGATTCGAAGTGCCGACCTTCTGATCGGAAAGTCCTAGGCTCTGTGGTTTAACCCACAGTGCTACCTGCGTCCCGGGCGGGGTATAAATAATAAATTATTATTGCTATTGCTATTGCTGTTGTTATTGTTATTTTTATCAGTCCCAAACTTTCTGCGTACGCTCAAGCCTCTGAAGCCTGGTTTGCCACTCTGCGCATGCTCAGAAGCCTCCCACTCCGTCGCCTTCCTGCCCTCTCGAGAGCGGCTCTGACATCAAAAGGCAACTCCCTGCATCTCAGCCAAGCACCTTCAAGGTGCAATCGATGAAACATCATCCTCTGCCACCCACCCGCCTGGCCGAGATGACTCAGTTCACACGTGAACGGTGGCATATCAATGCTGGGAATAATTGGCACCTCACAAGACGCCAGCCTTATCCCTCATCTACTCCTCTGGGAGAGGAGAAGGCGTGAAATCGCTTTGGCAAATACCCTGAGGAAGTATGTTCCACTGATTAATTGCCCTGGGCAATTCAGTTTGTTTTTTTCCTTCCTCCGCCCCGCTGGTCCAGAACCGCCTTGTTAAATGACTCAACCTCTACACATCTTCCTCCTCTCTGCTAAGTGCTCTTAATGACAGAAGCGCAACCGACTTCCTGGTGTCTCGCACGGCCATCCCCTGTCGGGCTAATGGAGTATGTTGGGCAGGAAAACAAAGTTGTTGACTCTCAGATTGCCCTGAAGCTTTCCAGCAAGAAGGAGGCCGGGGGTGTTTTGCAAAGCTTACGCCTTGCCTTAAGCTAACAAAGTTTATTTTTTTTAATATAGGGGTCCTTCTTTTTTTTAAGGGACGCGGGTGGCGCTGTGGGTTAAACCACAGAGCCTAGGGCTTGCCGATCAGAAGGTCGGCGGTTCGAATCCCCGTGACGGGGTGAGCTCCCATTGCTCGGTCCCTGCTCCTGTCAACCTAGCAGTTCGAAAGCACGCCAAAAAGTGCAATTAGATAAACAGGTACCGCTCTGGCAGGAAGGTAAATTTACCTAATGGTAAATAAGTTTTAATGGATGCAATAATGGAATACCGAGTGGTATAGTTTTTGTAAAATATTCAGGGATTTATGATATGTAAAATGAACCATGGAAAGAGAAGAAGGGATGTCATGGATATCTTAAGGATGTAAAAATGAATACTTTAAATTGTAAAACAGAAAATTTAATTAAAAATTGTATATAAAAAAAGAAATTAAAGGTAAAGGGACCCCTGACCTTTAGGTCCAGTCGCAGATGACTCTGGGGTTGCGGCGCTCATCTCGCTTTATTGGCCGAGGGAGCCGGCGTACAGCTTCCGGGTCATGTGGCCAGCAGGACTAAGCTGCTTCTGGCGAACCAGAGCAACGCATGGAAACGCCATTTACCTTCCTGCCGGAGCGGTACCTATTTATCTACTTGCACTTTGACATGCTTTCGAACTGCTAGGTTGGCAGGAGCAGGGACTGAGCAACGGGAGCTCACCCCGTCCGGGGATTCGAACCGCCAACCTTCTGATCAGCAAGTCCTAGGCTCTGTGGTTTAACCCACAGCGCCACCCGCGTCAGTAATAAAAATAATAAGAAGTGCTCTTTTCTGGGGTTACACAGGAGTACGCATCCCCTAAAGTCCAAAGTCCATTTTGGTGGCCCATGGCAATTTATTTCCTGGGGTAAAATCCTAAAAAAAAAGGTTAACAACTTTGGCCGGCCTTCACGGCCCTTCGCTTCATCAGATCTGGCCCTCTCTGAAAAAAGTTTGGGCACCGCTGAATCTTTGTACTTTTGTCCATTTACTGTATTCCTTTTTCCCGATTTCTGCGAAATGGCAATTTTCTTGAGTCAAAATGAGAGTACCCCTAAACATTTTTTTCAGAAAAAAAGCACTAATAATAATAATATGATGATGATGATGATGATGAAAGGAACTTGCTGGATCTGCCCAGTAGTCCAACCAGTCCAGGCCTCACAGTGGCTAAACAGGCAGCAGGATTCGAACCCACATCTTCCAAGTTGCAAGAAAGGAGATTCCGATATCAGGAAGGACTTTGACAGCGGAACGTTCTCCCCCTCGGTTCCTTGTAAATACACACCCCACCCCGTGTTTACTCTAGAGAAACACCCCCCTCCAGATCGCCCTTCCTGCCAGGAACCAACAGCAGGCCTGAAAGACCATTCCCCTAGATCCAACATCCTGCTTTCTCCCTCCTCAGGAAGTCCAGCCATTGTTTGGGTCGGCGGATGGGCTATGGGGCGGGAAGCATCTGAGGGGGACAGGCGGCCCAGGGGTGGCCATCCGTCACAGGCCGCCGGGAGGTCAAGGCGCTCCTGCCGGGATGGAGAGAGGCGGCGTGGCTCTGGGTTCGAGAAGCGCAGCAACCACCCTCATCCTCCCGTGTCCCGGGCAGCGTGAGAAACTCAGATAAAGAAGCTCACCATCAAATGGCACCTTAGACCATAGCTGTCAAGGTTTCCCTTTTTTTAAGGGAAATTCCATAATTCTGAATAGGATTCCTCAAAAGAAAAGGGAAAAGTTGCAGTGGAAGACAGGAGGGCCTGGCATGCTCTGGTCCAGGGGGTCACGAAAAGGCGGACGCGACTAAATGACTCAACAACAACAGCAACATGTATGCTACTACCGCGGCTCATGTTTCGTTAGCCCCAAAATGGAAAACGAGCAAGTTCCCAACCAAAGAAGAATAGCAACTTAAGCTGATGGAATATGTGCAGACCTATAATATAGAACAGAGCCTAGGACTTGCCGATCAGAAGGTCGGCGGTTCAAATCCCCACGACAGGGTGAGCTCCCATTGCTCGGTCCCTGCTCCTGCCAACCTAGCAGTTTGAAAGCACGTCAAAGTGCAAGTAGATAAATAGGTACCGCTCCGGCGGGAAGGTAGACGGCGTTTCCGTGCGCTGCTCTGGTTCGCCAGAAGCTGCTCAGTCCTGCTGGCCACATGACCCAGAGGCTGTACGCCGGCTCCCTCGACCAATAAAGCGAGATGAGCGCCGCAACCCCAGAGTCGGTCACGGCTGGACCTAATGGTCAGGGGTCCCTTTACCTTTTTTATTATTATTGGTAGTAGTTAAGTACCCTGTCCATCTGACTGAGTTGTCCCGACGTTCTCAACACTCTCCTTTTGTTCCTGGAGGAGAAATTCTAGGAATGGGAGTTGGGTGATTCAGCCCTGGCTGGTTTTCTCTCTTTTTTTGTGGGGGTGGGTGGGAATGTTAATTGTTGGGGGGCAGGCGACTTGCAGAAGGCACACCACATCTCCCTGAGCAGCGCCCACGGAAGGGCGAGTCGGAGCAGGAGGCGTTGGAGGGTGGGAGAGAGAGGCAGGGCAGGGGTTAAATGGGTTGGGAGCGCCGAATCTCTCCCAGCCAGTTCCTACTGGGTGGCAGCTGTTCAGGGCTCAGCCGGCAGCACCCACACCCTGTGGGCCGCGGAAGGGAGAGGGCAGAGGAAAAGGGGGCGGGGAGAGAAAGGGGGAGAGGGAGCGTGCAGAACGCTCCACCTTCAACCCCCGCTGGCGTCTTGGAGAAAGCTCTCTTGTCTGGAAAGGGGAGAGATGCTGCCAGCCCGTGCAAGCCATAGCGGCCGCCGAGACCACATAACACCAGTCTTGAAAGACCTGCATTGGCTCCCAGTACGTTTCCGAGCACAATTCAAAGTGTTGGTGCTGACCTTTAAAGCCCTAAACGGCCCAGTATCCCTGAAGGAGCGTCTCCACCTCCATCATTCAGCCCGGACACTGAGGTCCAGCGCCGAGGGCCTTCTGGCGGTCCCCTCCCTGCGAGAAGCCAAGTTACAGGGAACCAGGCAGAGGGCCTTCTCGGTGGTGGCGCCCTCCCAGTGGAACGCCCTCCCACTAGATGTCAAAGAGAAAAACAACTACCAAACTTTTAGAAGACATCTGAAGGCAGCCCTGTTTAGGGAAGCTTTGAATTTTTAATAGGTTATTGTATTTTAGTGTTTTGTTGGAAGCCGCCCAGAGTGGCTGGGGAAACCCATCCAGATGGGCGGGGTATAAATAATAAATAATAATAATTATTATTATTATTATTATTATTATTATTATTATTATTATTATGAAGTGAAAGGATAAGAAAGAGGGATTTATATCTAGAGGCTAGGATAGAGATGATAAGGAAAACCAGGAAATCAGAAGATGGGAGGTGGTGCTGTAGGATTTGTGGAAGTCAGTGATTTTTGTTTTTTTAGTGTTTATATTATTAACTTGTAAGATATGGATTTGTGTTTAGTTTGAGCGTTTTGTGTTTTGCTATTTTCTGCTATTTTCTGTGTTGTTGTTGTGTGGAAAACACTAATAAGATTTAGTATTTTTTTTAAAAATGGAAAGGAACTCTGCACGTGACCCGCGACACCCTCTTTGCCACCAACGCAACAGAGCGACAGGTTCTCAGCGGCCTTTGCAGCAACCCCGGCTGGGGAAAAAAGGAAACCGCGTTCGGAGGAGAGGGAGTGGGGGTATTTTGGATGGGAGAATACAAAGGCCCCTTTCAAGCCCTCCCCCAGAGAGGAATTTTGGGTGGTGGTGGTGGGGAGAGTGCCGAGTTCAGGAACCGCAGGCTGCCCTTTACGGCTGTCTATTTATATCTGCCCTTCTGGTCCCATCACCTCCTGGCAAATAGAAGGGGAAGAAATGGAGGCAGTGAGAGATCTTACTTTCTTGGGCTCCATGATCACTGCAGATGGTGACAGCAGCCACAGAATTAAAAGACGCCTGCTTCTTGGGAGAAAAGCAATGACAAACCTAGACAGCATCTTAAAAAGCAGAGACATCACCTTGCCAACAAAGGTCCGTATAGTTAAAGCTCTGGTTTTCCCAGTAGTGATGTATGGAAGTGAGAGCTGGACCATAAAGAAGGCTGATCACCGAAGAATGGATGCTTTTGAATTATGGCGCTGGAGGAGACTCTTGAGAGTCCCATGGACTGAAAGATCAAACCTCTCCATTTGGAAGGAAATCAGCCCTGAGTGCTCACTGAAAGGACAGATCCTGAAGCTGAGGCTCCAAGACTTTGGCCACCTCATGAGAAGAGAAGACTCCCTGGAAAAAACCCTGATGTTGGGAAAGATGGAGGGTGCAAGGAGAAGGGGATGACAGAGGACGAGATGGTGGGACAGTGTTCTCGAAGAGACGAGCATGAGTTTGACCAAACTGCAGGAGGCAGTGGAAGACAGGAGTGCCTGGCGTGCTCTGGTCCAGGGGGTCACAAAGAGGCGGACACAACTAAACAACAACATTTATATCTGCTGATGGCTGGGGAGAAGGAAGGTCTTGTGGCCTCTGCAGCAGAAAATCTTCCTGCACCCTATGGCACGTCTATAGGGTGCCCTACAACCTCGCCTGCCCCCAAACCTTCTCGGGTCGGCCTTCTTGGATCGCAGGCTGGGTGCGGTAGGTGGAAGGAGAGGAAGAGAAAAAGAACTGGCTGTAAAATGAACAGCCTTGGCATCTTGCCCGCGGGGAACAGGATCCGCCTAAACCCGTTGCTGGCCCGGCGGCCGGCTGCCAGTTTTGGCTGGAAGCCCCAGAGAGGCGTTTGGGTGCGCCGAGACTCTGCTTGCCCTGAGAAGCTGACCTATACCTCTCGGGGTGCGCCTAGTTCAGTGATGCCAACCCTGACTGGCAGCCGCCGCAAAGGGTTGCCGGCGGAGACGTTGCCAGTCTTCCATGGAGGTGCAAAGCCATCGCCCCATCGCTGCCTTTCCCTTGAAAACAAAGGTTCTAGACTTCATGGCCGGGAAGGCTGATTTAAACACAGAATCGCAGGATTGTAGAGTCGGAAGAGACCCTGAGGGTCATCTAGTCCAACCCCCTGCAATGCAGTGAATCTTTCGTCCGGGGTAGGACTCGAACCCGTGACCTCAAGAGTCTCGACCAACGGAAGCTGCCAAATAAGCAGAGCAGGGTTCTAGCCCTCATGAGGTTGGTGGAAAGTTTTTGTGTACGAAGCTGACATATGCACACAGTCCATCTAATACCGGCCGCCCTGACCGGCAGCAGCTGTCTGGGGTTCCAGGCCGGGACGTTTGCAAAAGGGCGTTCGCCGCCGATCCCTCAAATCAAGACTCTAGTCTTCATGGTTGAGAACAAAGGGCTGATTTATTAAACAGGGAGCTGCCTTATGCTGAGACAGTCCCACCGCCTGCACTGACTGGCAGCATCAACTAGGTAGGGTTTCCCCTACGCCACCTACCAGAAATCGAACCCATGCCCTACTGCAGCCAAGTCATATTTTGGGGCGCGACTGCAGGTCTCGCTCAAACGCTGTGGCGCCTTTCCTAGAGCGATGTTTGCACTTTAATTCGGCATGCGCAAGGAAGCAGACCTAAAAGGGCCTCTGCGCATGAGAACGGCCCATCAAGCCGTCGCTACTGTGGCAGGGAGTTCCGCCGTTCAACCGTGAAGGAGGCCTGTGCATGCGCCGTCGCGAACCCCGCAAAGGGGGTTGCGCTAAAGGACTGGTCCCTTCCCACTCTGACGATGCGGCAATTCCGCGGAATAAATAGCAAGGAATCAAAGCTATGCGCACCTTTCCCTCTCTCTCTGCGATGCGCAAACCCACCACCCCTTGCCACAGCCCTGTCCTCGAACGCACGTCGCCCTTCCCTGGTGAGGATTGCGCATTCCTCCCTGCGCCAGTTTCTCCCCCACAAGCGCACGGCTGCGCCTCCCCCTCTCTGTTTCCACTGCGCACACCTGGGCCCGGCCTCCCTCCTGCGCACTCCCGAATGTGGCAGCCGGCCAGTTGCCGCGGCAACCGCCGCCAGCCCGGGATGCCTCTGTGGGAACCTGGCCTGTGGCCAAATACTCCATGCGCCACCCTCCCGTCTGTGGCAGGCTGTCAAGAAAGGAGGAGAGGCCGCGGCAGAGATGTTCCCCACACACCTCTCTCCCCAAAGCCTGCCGTTTGCGCCTCCGCCATGCGCCTCCAACGCCCTCCCCTCGAGGTAGGCCCTGCGCAAGTGGCGTCGGCTGCGCGTCTCCGCCTGCCCTATCTGGGGCCTGATCTGACCCCCCTCTCGCTTCTGCTCTTAATGAGGGATCTGCGCCGGGTGTGCTCCCGTTCCCACTCCCTCGCGCCTGGTACCAGCTGGGCACAGCCCTGCCAGCCACTACGAACGCCACGCCAACCGGGCGCCATGCGCGGCACACCCAGGCCCGGCCTAGGCGGGCGGCGACTTCAGAGGCTGCCCTCGCCCGGCCCGGCGGGTCCCACGATCCGGCCTGGGCCTTCGGGGAACGAAGCAGAGCCAAAAAACCCAGTTTCGTTTGTGCCCGACGAAGCTTGCTTAGCTCGCTGTGGCTTTTCGGCGCACGACAGCCCTGCGGGGTAAGCCGATAGAGAGAAGAAGAACGTGCGGGTGGATTCGAACCCGGATCCCCCTCGGGTTGAGCCACCGCTGGTTGGCCGCACGACAGCCCTGCGGGGTTAGCCGATAGAGAGAAAAAGAACGTGCGAGTGAATTCGAACCTGGGTCCCTCTTGGGTTTAACCACCGCTGGTTGGCCGCACGACAGCACTGCGGGTTAGGCCGATAGAGAGAAAAAGAACATGTGAATGAATTCGAACCCAGGTCCCGCTCGGGTCTAACCGCTGGTTGGAACCACAGAATTGGAAGGGACCCAGGGTCATCTAGTCCAACCCCCTGCTACACTCAATGTGGGGTTCGGACCCACGACCTTAAGATCAAGAGGTTTATGCTCTGTCCCGCACAGGGCCTATAAAGCCCGTATTTTAGGGCCGGAACACAAGCCTGGGTCTGTATGAAGCATATTGTACAGTAGGAAGTTCCTCTGGGCATATGCAGAGAGCATTTTCATGTCCCTGTTTCCCCCCCATCCCAAGGCTCCTGTGTCCTTCCTGTCTGTGCAGCAGGCAGGGATTCAAACGGCGACTCCCCGGAAAACATCGAGGTGCGCCTAGGAAAACTGCACCGGTTGGATTCCTGCCTGTTTCCTCTTTTTTATTTTTGAAAAATGACCTATCTTTTTTTGGGTGTGTTTTGCCTCCAGACGAGGAGATCGAGAGGAGATAGGATGCCCATCTTCAAATATCTGAAGGGGATGCTTGTTTCTTCCTTCCCCAGAGGGCAGGGCCCGATCCGGTGGATTCAAATGACCAAAAAGCAAGATTCTGGCTGAAAATTAGGAGCAACTTAAAAGTCTGGCGTTTTGACAGCGGACCGAACTCCCTCGGAAGGTGGTGGGTTCTCCTTCCTCGGAGGTTTTTAAGCAGAGCTTGGATAGGCCATCGGTCATGGATGTTTGAGCTGAGATTCCTGCATTTCAGAGGGTTGGGATAGATGGCCTTCGGAGGGTCCCGTCCAACTCCACAATTCAAAGAAAAAGGGGCAAATTTTGCGGGGGAATTCGCAACATCTGGAAAGCGGAGCCACGGAGGGCTAGCTTTGCCCTGAGGCGACAGACTCTGGAAGGTACTGAACCGTAAGGTAAAGGT
The DNA here is from genome assembly GCF_964270895.1 of Podarcis filfolensis. Lineage (NCBI taxonomy): Eukaryota > Metazoa > Chordata > Lepidosauria > Squamata > Lacertidae > Podarcis > Podarcis filfolensis. The sequence goes on from NC_139622.1 coordinate 9,586,238, forward strand.
AAAGGGACCCCTGACCATTAGGTCCAGTCGTGGCCGACTCTGGGGTTGCGGCACTCATCTCGCTTTACTGGCCGAGGGAGCCGGCGTACAGCTTCCGGGTCATGTGGCCAGCAGGACTAAGCCGCTTCTGGCGAACCAGAGCAGTGCACGGAAATGCCGTTTTCGTTCCCGCTGGAGTGATACCTATTTATCTACTTGCACGTTGACGTGCTTTTGAACTGCTAGGTGGGCAGGAGCAGGGACCGAGCAACGGGAGCTCACCCCGTCATTGCGGGGATTCGAACTGCCGACGTTCTGATCGGCAAGTCCTCGGCTCTGTGGTTTAACCCACAGCGCCACCCGCGTCCCTACAAAACCAATACAAAACAGAACTGTAAAAAACAGAACACAGAACCGTAGAATCATTGTGAAATTGGAAAGGGACCACATGGGTCATCTAGTCTGACCCCGCACAATGCAGGATTTTATTTTGCCCAAAGTGGGGTTTGAACCCACAACCCTGTGATTAATAGTCTCACACTCTACCGACTGAGCTATCCCAGAGAACTATCGAGCTGGAATGCAGGAACCGTAAAGAATCGTAGGGTTGCGGAATCGGAAAGGGCCCTCCAGCACTCATCTAGCCGAACCCGCAGGCCTGCGACGCAGGCATAACCAAGATTCTTCCATGACCTTTTGCGAGGCCGGAAAGAGGTGCAAAAAAACACCATCTACTGTTACCCAAAAAAGATGTCAGATTGTTTTTGTACGCCACAACTGCAGCTAGAATTTTGTTGGCCAAAAATTGGAAATTACAAGAAGTACCGACAGTGGAAGAATGGCAGATGAAGATGATGGACTTCTGGGAGCTAGCCGACCTGACCAGAAGAGTCCGCGACCAGAAAGAGGAGGAATACCAGCCTCGGTCCAGTATACCTGAAGGAGCGTTTCCACCCCCATCGTTCTGCCTGGACACCGAGGTCCAGCACTGAGGGCCTTCTGGCGGTTCCCTCCCTGCGAGAAGCGAAGTTACAGGGAACCAGGCAGAGGGCCTTCTCGGTGGTGGCGCCCTCCCTGTGGAACGCCCTCCCACCAGATGTCAAAGAGGACAACAACTACCAGACTTTTAGAAGACATCTGAAGGCAGCCCTGTTTAGGGAAGCTTTTAATGTTTGATGTATTACTGTATTTTAATATTTGGTTGGAAGCCGCCCAGAGTGGCTGGGGAAACCCAGCCAGATGGGCGAGGTATAAATAACAAATTATTATTATTATTACAGTGGTACCTCGGGTTAAGTACTTAATTCGTTCCGGAGGTCCGTTCTTAACCTGAAACTGTTCTTAACCTGAAGCACCACTTTAGCTAATGGGGCCTCCTGCTGCTGCCGTGCAATTTCTGTTCTCATCCTGAAGCAACGTTCTTCACCTGAAGCACTATTTCTGGGTTAGCGGAGTCTGTAACCTGAAGCGTATGTAACCTGAGGTACCACTGTATTATGATGATGCTGATGATGATGTTCATTATAAATTTGGAAAATTAACAAAAAAATTTGGGAAAAAACCACACCATCTACTGGGTGATTTGGGGTTGGGGTTGGGGACAGATTGGCAGGGAAAATGTGCCGGGAAAGAATGCGAAAGGGCAACTTTGCGGTCACGGGATCTGCTTTTACGCACGAGTCGCCACCTTTTCCTTTTGTCCGGCAAAACACACAGCGGATTGAGGCCGAATAGCCGGTTCTAGCCAGCGGCTGCAGGGGCCCCGGTGGGAATGAGGTTATCTAAGCCCAAGGGCAACAGGGCGCAGAATAATGTCCTTTCCGCCCCCGCGGGGGGAAGTTGCGCGATCAGAACAATTAGCAAAGCTGAGGGTTACTCATTAAAAGCTGGGAATAACAGGAGGGAGGAGGAAGAGGAAGGGAGGGGGCGGGAAATGTCCTTCAGAGGGCCTGCAAGGTTGGCTTTCCTGCTCGGACCTGAGCAAACGTTTGCCCCAGGGCAGAATTCGGCCAAATGTGGCCCTCGGGACCTCTCTCCCCGGCCCCAGGAAACCTCCCCAGGCCACAGGCTCTCTAGACTGCCTCTGTGTGTTCTGGCCTGGCTAGGATGCAGTGAGAGATTTTACTTTCTTGGGCTCCATGATCAATGCAGATGGTGACAGCAGCCACGAAATTAAAAGACGCCTGCTTCTTGGGAGAAAAGTGATGACAAACCTAGAAAGCGTCTTAAAAAGCAGAGACATCACCTTGCCGACAAAGGTCCGTATAGTTAAAGCCATGGTTTTCCCAGTAGTGAAGTATGGAAGGGAGAGCTGGACCATAAAGAAGGCTGATCGCTGAAGAATGGATGCTTTTGAATTCTGGTGCTGGAGGAGACTCTTGAGAGTCCCATGGACTGCAAGAAGATCAAACCTCTCCATTCTTAAGGAAATCAGCCCTGAGTGCTCACTGGAAGGACAGATCCTGAAGCTGAGGCTCCAAGACTTTGGCCACCTCATGAGAAGAGAAGACTCCCTGGGAAAGACCCTGATGTTGGGAAAGATGGAGGGCGCAAGGAGAAGGGGATGACAGAGGGCGAGATGGTGGGACAGTGTTCTCGAAGCTACAAACATGAGCTTGACCAAACTGCGGGAGGCAGTGGAAGACAGGAGGGCCTGGCATGCTCTGGTCCAGGGGGTCACGAAGAGGCGGACACGACTAAACGACTAAACAACAACAACAACAAATAACCCAGAGATGCATTTTAAAGAAAAGCACACCTTCTACTCATGTAAAAACACACTGATTGCCGGACCATCCGCGGGCCGGATTGAGAAGGCGATTGGGCCGGATCCGGCCCCCGGGCCTTAGTTTGCTTACCCATGCCCTTGATCAGTCGCCCTCCTCTACACACCTTCCAGCTTGTCAGCGCCCTCCTTCAAATGTGGTACCCACAATTGGGCACCTTATTCCAGGTGTGGTCTGACCAAGGCAAAACAGAGCGGACTATTGCTTCCCTTGATCTGGACACTAGACTTATTTCTGTTGATGCAGCCTAGAATAGCATTAGCCTTAAACCAAAAGCCTTTCTACTTGGAATATTAGGATCAGAATTGGCCCAAAACAGATGTTAGACTGTTTTTGTATGCAACTACAGTGGCAAGACCTTTATTAGCCCCAAACTGGAAATCGCAAGAAATACAAACAATAGAAGAAAGGCAGATGAAGATGTTGGAATTTTTGGAGCTGGCTGACCTGACTGGAAGAATCCGCGACCAGAAAGAAGAGGAGATACAAGAGGATTGGAAGAAATTGGAAGAATATTTAGCTAAATATTGCGATATAAATAGAAAATCATTGGAAATAATAAACAGGCTTAGGGGTAGAACAAGAATATATGATAGTAAACGTTAAGGATTAAAATATTAATAAAGGAGAAGAGGTTAGTAAATGAAAGGAGTTAATATCATTAGAAATATGAATTTGGAGAACTGTTATATAGGTGATATAATGAGAATCAGTTTGAGGGGATTCGAGGAAGTCAAATGAGAATTAGATATTTGAAGAAACAATTTTGTGTGTGTTTAGTTTATTGTGTAATGCGTTTTTCTTTGTTGAGTGTTTTGTTATGTCATTTTTGCGATAAATGTGGAAAATCAATAAAAAAATTGGGGGGGGGAAGAATGTTGGCCTTTTTCGCTGCTGCATCACCCTGTGGGCTCATGTTTGGCTCGAGACCCCCAGATCCTTTCCACATGCCCTGCCAGTAAGCCAGGTGCCCCCCCCCAAATCTTATATATGTGCATCTGGTTCTTCCTGAATTAAGTGCAGAACCTTACATTTTGCCCCGCCTGAAATTCATCTTAGCTTGGGCCCGGTTCTGCCATTTGCACAGGTCATTTCAAATCTCCGGCGGTGTTTGCTTCCCCCCACATCAAAAAACCGCAGATGTGTACAGCTTTCCCCCTCTCTCTCTTGGCTCTGCACCTGAAAACCTTCTGTTTTGTCCAGCGGCCAGGAAGCCGAAATCCTAGCCCACCCTGCGACGTCCCGGCCAAGCGCTATCCGCCCCCCCCGGGCCCGCAATGCACACAGACGCATTCCTGCGCAAACGTGAATTTGCCAGCCTGCCGCCCTCCAAGACGATGGGGCTCCTTCTCTGCAAAGAAGATAGGCCAAGCCAGAGAGGCAGGGAGAGGACGCCTTAAAAGGAAAAGGAGAGGGGTGTTTTTGAGTGTGTGGGGCTTGGAAGAAGCTGCTGTTTCCAGGCCCCATCCGGCCTCTCGCCCCCCCTTGCCAGCCGCCCACATTCCAAACTTCCTACCTCATTAGCCGGAGAAAAGCCATCTTAGATCAGCTGAAGTGTGGGGAGGAGGGGGAGAGCCTGATTCCTGGAAAGATATTCTGGGTGGGGGGCAGTGTGGGGCAGAGAGAGGCTCAGTCTGGATCGGGGCTCCTTTTGTGAGTCGTGGCGCTGTGGGTTAAACCACAGAGCCTAGGACTTGCCGATCAGAACGTTGGCGGTTCGAATCCCCGCAATGACGGGGTGAGCTCCCGTTGCTCGGTCCCTGCTCCTGCCCACCTAGCAGTTCGAAAGCACGTCAAAGTGCAAGTAGATAAATAGGTACCGCTCCGGCGGGAAGGTAAACAGCGTTTCCGTGCGCTGCTCTGGTTCGCCAGAAGCGGCTTAGTCCTGCTGGCCACATGACCCGGAAGCTGTATGCCGGCTCCCTCGGCCAGTAAAGCGAGATGAGCGCCGCAACCCCAGAGTCGGCCACGACTGGACCTAATGGTCAGGGGTCCCTTTACCTTTAGGGTCCCCTTAAAACTCCAATCCTCTTATTCTAACAACATCTGAGCTCCTCTTGGATATAAAAGGTGGGATATTCATAGAAAACAACTTTAGGTAGATGTAACCCCATTCAGAATATTTTTTTCACAGCGGCAGAACTGTGTCTAAACTCACTGAGGCTGGGGTGGGGGCCACACACAATCAAATTCTTCCATGTGGAGAGGGAGGGGAGAATCCTCACTTCTGGAAACATAGCAAATCAAGGAGGCTGGGCAGAGACCCTAGCTTTCGAACGCAGAGGTACCCTCTGAATATATTTCCCGCGTTCCTGATTTCACGGCTCCATCTTCTTGCAAACTGCTTTGAGGGTCGTCGCCCAATTTTGCAATTGAGCGGCGTATAAATTTTACGGATCGAACAAACAAATCATTTTGTGTGGCGTTGCACGTAGGAAAACCCTCGCTTCTGGAAATGTAGCGTGTCAAGGAGGAAGGGGGGGCGGGAATCTTTCTCCGGCAGCTTTGCAATACCAAGGTGCGGAATCTGCGGTTCACAGAACTGTACGGGGACCCCAAGCGCTCATCTAGTCCAACCCGGCCCCGGGCCTCCGGTTTCTTCAAACTGAGGAGACGCAGAATTTCAGAACCTCCCTTCTGGTTTAGGAAAAACGGTGCCTTCCCTTCCAAGTTTAGGAAAGCCGGGTTTCCCCCTTCTACCCTTATGGTTTGGCCGGCTTATGGCTTCGTTGTTGTTGTTGTTTAAATAAATATAAAAAACCAAAACACATTGACAGCAAAAATATGTTGAAATAAGAACAACGTCCCGCTCCTTGCCTGCGTCAAAACCCGCATGTGGGAAGTACAAGGGAGAAAAGGGGTGTTTTTCTTTGGTGGTGGGGGGGCCAGAGAGACAGGGGAGGAAGGAAAAGGCTCGGAAGACTGGGTTTGTTGCTGGTTATTCCTGCGGACGCTTAAATTAGTCCCAGCTCCAATCCTGGTTCCATTGCATGCTGCAGCACCTGACCTTTAAAGAAGATGGAAAAGACCAGAGTAGATAGCTGGGTTTTTTCCCTTTTTTTCCCCTTGGTGTGGGGTGGAAGTGAGAGGAGGGAGGGAGAAGGAAGCAGCCGCATAGTTTCCCATAACCATTCAGAGGCTATTAATAAACTTTAAAGCAAGGAAGCTGTTTTTTTTTATGGTGCCTTTTAACGCCGGGGAATCTATTTTTTGATCGCCGGCGATAAAAAGAGAGTTGGTTGGGGAGGGGAGTGGGGGGACTGCTTGGCACCGAAAGCAGCAAAGACGACATCCTGGGTGGCGAAGGCTCAAAATAACCCGCATGGAGCCTGGGATGACGTGGGGAAGGCGTCATGGAGGGAGGAGAGAAGGCGAAGAGCCGAGTTTGGATCATGGGCAGGTGGAAGAGGAGGAGAAGGGGAAGAGCAGGAGGAGGGGAGGCCACCGGCTCGCTTCCCTGCGTGATCAAGGTGCCTGGCCTCGGTTTGCCCACCTGAGAAATGGGTGCTTTGAAGAGCAGGCCAGTAGCTCACATGGTAGAGCTCCTGCTTTGCAGATGGGAATGTCTGCAAAGAGGCCTGGCACGCAGAAGAGAATTTGGTGCCGGTCTGGGCGGGTAAAACTCAGCAAGGGGGGTGCAATGGTCTCTGCCTCAGCCAGTCGGGATTGGAGTTGATTCCTAAGACAGAAGTGCTCTTTCAGGGCTGGCAGGTGTGGGGGACTTCCTGGCCCTGAATGGTGTGGCTGTGCCCCCGAAGGACCAGGGGCGCAGCCTAGGGGTCATTTTGGACTCACAGCTGTCCATGGAGGCGCAGGTCAATTTGGTGTCCAGGGCAGCTCCATCTGGTACGCAGGATGAGACCCTCCCTGCCCGCAGACTGTCTGGCCAGAGCGGTGCATGCTCTGGTTATCTCCCGCTTGGACTACAGCCATGCGCTCTCCGTGGGGCTGCCTTTGAAGGTGACCCAGAAACTGCAACTAATCCAGATTGCGACTGCTGAACTGGTGACTGGGAGTGGCCGCCAGGGCCATATAACACCGGTCCTAAAGGCTCCCAGGATGTTTCCGAGCACAATTCAAAGTGTTGGTGCTGACCTTGAAAGCCCTAAACGGCCCAGTATCCCTGAAGGAGCGTCTCCACTCCCATCATCCAGCCCAGACACTGAGGTCCAGCGCCGAGGGCCTTCTGGCGGTTCCCTCTCTGTGAGAAGCAAGTTACAGGGAACCAGGCAGAGGGCCTTCTCGGTGGTGGCACCTTCCCTGTGGAACGCCCTCCCATCAGATGTCAAGATGATGATTTTTTCCAGACTTTTAGAAGACATTTGTATTAGTTTTTAATGTAGAGCAACAGAATTGTAGAGCTGTCATCTAGTCCAAACTCATGCAGTACTGGGGTCCCTTTGCCGAATGAGGCACTCAAACCCACGACCCTGAGATTAAGAGTTGTTTATTATTATTATTCTTCAAGGGACGTGGGTTGCGCTGTGGGTTAAACCACAGAGCCGAGGGCTTGCCGATCAGAAGGTCGGCGGTTCGAATCCCCGCAATGACGGGGTGAGCTCCCGTTGCTCGGTCCCTGCTCCTGCCAACCTAGCAGTTCGAAAGCACGTCAAAGTGCAAGTAGATAAATAGGTACCGCTCCGGCAGGAAGGTAAACGCGTTTCCGTGCGCTGCTCTGGTTCGCCAGAAACGGCTTAGTCCTGCTGGCCACATGTCCCGGAAGCTGTACGCCGGCTCCCTCAGCCAGTAAAGCGAGATGAGCGCCGCAACCCCAGAGTCGGCCACAACTGGACCTAATGGTCACGGGTCTCCTTTACCTTTATTATTATTATTAATAGTCTGGAAGCTGCCCAGAGTGGCTGGAGCAACCCTGTCAGATAAATATGATTATTATCATCAGTGCCGGTATTGCGTACACTTGCGTACCCCCAGAAAAAGCACTGGTTGTTGTTTATTGTTATTTTCCAATTTAAATCAGCCCTGAACTCAGAACCATGAGGACTGGGATCTTAGAATCATAGAATCCTAGAGTTGGAAGAGACCACAAGCGCCATCGAGTCCAACCCCCTGCCAAGCAGGAAACACCATCAGAGCACTCCTGACATATGGTTGTCAAGCCTCTGCTTAAAGACCTCCAAAGAAGGAGACTCCACCACACTCCTTGGCAGCAAATTCCACTGTCGAACAGCTCTTACTGTCAGGAAGTTCTTCCTAATGTTTAGGTGGAATCTTCTTTCTTGTCGTTTGGAACCATTGCTCTGTGTCCGCTTCTCTGGAGCAGCAGAAAACAACCTTTCTCCCTCCTCTATGTGACATCCTTTTATATATTTGAACATGGCTATCATATCACCCCTTAACCTCCTCTTCTCCAGGCTAAACATGCCCAGCTCCCTTAGCCGTTCCTCATAAGGCATCGTTTCCAGGCCTTTGACCATTTTGGTTGCCCTCCTCTGGACACGTTCCAGTTTGTCAGTGTCCTTCTTGAACTGTGGTGCCCAGAACTGGACACAGTACTCCAGGTGAGGTCTGACCAGAGCAGAATACAGTGGCACTATTACTTCCCTTGATCTAGATGCTATACTCCTATTGATGCAGCCCAGAATTGCATTGGCTTTTTTAGCTGCCGCGTCACACCGCGTCTTGTATGAAGCTTTAGGGAGAGAGGTGTAGCTGGAAGATCTGAGATTTTGCTTTATTTCCAAGGAAAAGGATGCAAGGAGTTTGATTTGCAGGTAAGGCCGGGGCAGAAAGCTCCCAATCTAGGAACCATCGCTGAAGGTCAGTGAAGGAAATGTTGAGCAACCGTACGCTACAGCAGAAGGCAGTCTTCCCATGCACCTGACTCAGCCTGGCAGCTCTGAAGCAACGTTTAACGAGCAGCGGCCTTATTGGATCGTGAAATCTAGCAGTAGCCGGGAGCTAGGCTGCGTGGGGGGAAAGAGGTCCGAAAACAGCCTCGCAAGCAAAGTTCCTAGTCCACAACTCTTTACAACGCCGCTCCGTAATTAGTTAGTTAAATGCGGTGCCAGGGACGGGCTGATTATAAAACCCCGAACACACCTCTGTGCATTTTCACGCAGAAAGTCCCCCGTTTTAAACCCTGGCTTCAAGCTTCAAGGGCAATTAAAGAAACATTTCAGTGTTTTGATCGCAGCAAAATGGAAGAGTAATGAAATCCCCTCTATACAAGATTGGATCCAAAAGCTGACAGAATATGCAATACCATATATTAGATGGTTTATCAGAAAAAATAAAGAATAAATCAAAACAGGAATTTGTTTCAAAATGGGAGGTTTTCAAAGAATATCTGAAAAATATAGTAGTTTAAATTCTGTTGCAGCATTCGAGGAACTTCAGTAAGATTAGTAAGGTAGATGTAAGAAATTAGATTTATTGAGAATAAGTTTAATTATGATAAAAGTGTGTATTGGCAATAAGTAATATGAATTTGAAATATGGAATAGACGGGAGGTTGGGTCTTTAGTGTTAAGACCAATAGATGTTTTATTGTTTGCTAAGAAAATTATGTGTCTATGGTTATTTTTGTAATTTGTGTGTAATTTGGTATTTGTGGTTTTTTGTTCTTTTTTCTTGTTGTATAAATAAAAAACTTTATTTAAAAAAAAAAGAAACATTTCAGTGTAGCACAGCATCAAATTAAAATGATTTTTAAGTTTTATCTGCAGAATAGGTGCTTTTTTCAAAACGGGGAAAAGCGATGCCTAGTGCAAGGACGGTATCGTAACGCAATCGTGTTCTACGCTGCAAACCAAGCACTGCTATTTGTTGCTTCGTTTCCCGATGCCTTCCTTTGCGTTGAAAAATTCGGAGCGGCTCTGAAAGCGTGGCCCAGGGAAACAAGTTGGGTGCTGGGCCCCAGGCTGGGGAACGCTGCGGCTTGAGAATGGGTGGGTATGAAAGAAACATGAGTTATCTATCTATCTATCTATCTATCTATCTATCTATCTATCTATCTATCTATCTCCTGCCTTTCCGCCCGAGACAGGGACTCAAGACAGCTTATGGATCCAATCGGAACAGCTGAAAATATTTTTTTCAAGCCATTAAAAAAATAAATTAGTAGACAACGTGGAGCTGAGTCAGAGTACAGCGGTACCTTGGTTCTTGAACTTAATCCGTCCTGGGAGTCCGTTCTGACTCCTGAAACCGTTCGAAAATCAAGGCACGGCTTCCGATTGGCTCCAGGAACTTCCTGCAGCCAATTGGAAGCCGCGCCGGACATTCGGCTTCTAAAAAACGTTCGCAAACCGGAACACTCACTTCCGGGTTTGCGGCGTTCGGGAGCCGAGCCATTCGAGTACCAAGGTACCACTGTACAGTCATACCTCGGGTTACAGATGCTTCGGGTTGTGCGATTTTCAGGTTGCGCACCGCGTCGAACCCAGAACTACCGGAACGGCTTACTTCCGGGTTTTGGCACTTGCGCGTAAGTGCTAAATCGAGCTTTGCACATGCGCAGAAGCGCCAAATTGCGACCCTTGCGTGTGCAGACGTGGCGCTGCGGACACTGCGGGTTGCGAACGTGCTTCCTGCATGGATCACGTTCGCAACCCGAGCGTCCCCTGTACTGGCAAGGCAGCTATGGCGATGGCGCTCATCTCTGAGATGCAGGAATCTCTTGACCAATGTGGGGCTCTGTGCTCTCCGCATCCACAGTTGGAGACAGCGATGATTCTGAACCCCAGTTCCCGGAAACTGCAGCAGGGTAATCTGGCCTGCAGGCTTCGGAATCGGGTTGGTTCCTGTGAGAAGAGGAGGCTGGAAAAGATGAACCACTGGCCTGAGGCAGCCGACTCTCCTTACGTTCGTATGTTAACTGGAACGGGTTCAGAGGACGACGATGGACGCAGCCAGCGATACGGTGCACAAGTGAGGAACAGGCGAAGGAACGGTTTCCCAGAATGCTTCTGACCACGACCAGCACTCAACCGGGATGCATCAAGGCCCGGGACGGACGCAGACTGCCCCCCAGGCCTGTCAGCACGCAGAATGGTGGGGCAAGGGGTTAAGAAGTGGGGCTGAAGGCGTGGGGTCCTGGGTCTGGTTGAGATCCGAAGACCACCTGCTCTCTCCAACCGGTGGAGGGGTGGTGGTGGAGAAACAGCGCTTTTCAGAAGGGGGCTTGGAGCGGCCGCACCCTCCTCGATCCTGCCCCCCAAGTTGTGCCACAACAGGAGACTTCCCCATGCCCCAGATGGCAAACCAAGGTCCCTGATGGCAATCCCAGTAGAGGAGGGGGGCGTCCGTTGCGCAGGATGCTGGACTAGACAGGCCTCCCTTCCACTTGCCCCATCCAGCAGCCAAGCTCTTCTTAATGGCTACCAGCCTCAGAATCGTACAGCTGGAAGGGACCTTCAGGGGTCATCCAGTCCAACCCCCAATCTCAACTAAAGCAACCGTGACTGGTGGCTGTCCAACCTCTGCTTAAAAAACTGAAGGAGAGTAGTTCCCCACTTTCCGAGGGAGTCTGTTCCGTTTAGCCACCAAGTTGCTGCTGTGCTGGGTGCTGATTTTGTGGGTTTATTATTCCTTCCCGCCCGCCCCCTGCACCGTGACGTGGGAGTTGCCAGGCTCAATGCCAAAGCAGTGGAGCTTGATCATTTGCCGGCCAAATAACACACCTGGGTGAGCAAGCGAGAGAAGAAGGTGAGGCTGCCGGAGACCAGGGAAATCAACACAGCTCTCCCCCAGTCACCTGCCCTTGCTGCCACCTGGCAGTAGAGCCTTCTCTCAGTTCCTGGATGCCCCCCCCCCGGTTATCATAATTATGATTAATTACCTGTCCTTCAGGGTGGCGCTGTGGTCTAAACCACAGAGCCTAGGGCTTGCCGATCGGAAGGTCGGCGGTTCGAATCCCCGCAATGACGGGGTGAGCTCCCTGCTCCTGCCAACCTAGCAGTTCGAAAGCACGTCAAAGTGCAAGTAGATAAATAGGTACCGCTCCGGCGCGAAGGTAAACGGTGTTTCCATGCGCTGCTCTGGTTCACCAGAAGTGGCTTAGTCCTGCTGACCACATGACCCGGAATCTGTCTGTGGACAAACGCCGGCTCTCTCAGCCTATAGAGGGAGATGAGCGCGCAACCCCACAGTCGTCTGCGACTGGACCTAACGGTCAGGGGTGCATTTACCTTTTGACCTGCCCTTCACAGCCCAAGGTCCCAGGGCAGGTTACGACGATGACAATGCAATGTTAGTTCGAAAGCAACCACAGATGTAAGCTGCATCCTAAAAAACGTTCACCCAGGTGTGAAATGTCGGAGGTGAGAGCCCAAAAGTCCGTCACTGCGAACGTCCTGGCCTGTCTTATCCTAGCTCTGACCTCTCCCTAAAACCACAGGCCTTAAAACGCTCTCAAAGTGATGCTTCCCTCCTTTCCCTGGACCCCAACAGCGGCTCGCCCCATAGCCTACATAGGATGAACAACTTAACTAGCCTTTTGGGCTCACCTGGGAAATCAGTACCTGGGAGAGTAGGCTCGTTGGCATTTCCAGAGGATTTTGTGGGGCGACTAGAGGCGGCAGCTTTGAGGGGGAACCTCCTCTCCTTCCTGATCTATGGAAACGTAGAGTTGGAAGGGACATTGCGGGTCATCTGGACCAACCCGTGGCAACGCAGGAATGTGGGACTTGAACCCGCAACCCGAAAGCATCTCGTGCTCTACCAACTGAGCTAACAAGGGCTTTCAACTGAAGCAGGTGCACAATTTTGCAAATGGCGCAAGGGCTCTTAAGCCGCAGGCAAGAATGCAAACAAGGACAAAGGTGCAGAGGGGCCTTTCGCAGATTTTTCCACCCTTTTTTAATTGGTCAAAAGCTAAATTGATGGGGTTTACCCAAACCATCTGCATGGACAAAGAGAAGGAGGTCCAGAGGGAAAAGAGAGACAGGGCCGTTTCCAGAAAGCAGCGGGGTATTCCTGCAACAGAGAAAACGATAGGATCAGAGTTGGACGGGAACCCCAAAGGTCATCCAGTCCAACCCACCAAGCAATCCAGGAATCGCAGCTAAGGATTTCCTGGCAGGCGGACAAGGAGAACTGAGAAGCCAAGGGGGGTGCTGAATTTGCAGCACTGAAGCGACCTCTCTGGGGTGCAAGCCTGGGCCGCGTGTCTGGAGGTCCTGGGCTGCCTAGACCTACATTGGTCTTGAAAGACCTACATTGGCTCCCAGTACGTTTCCGAGCACAATTCAAAGTGTTGGTGCTGACCTTTAAAGCCCTAAACGGCCTCGGTCCAGTATACCTGAAGGAGCGTCTCCACCCCCATCATTCTGCCCGGACGCTGAGGTCCAGCACCGAGGGCCTTCTGGCGGTTCCCTCATTGCGAGAAGCAAAGCTACAGGGAACCAGGCAGAGGGCCTTCTCGGTGGTGGCGCCCGCCCTGTGGAACGCCCTTCCAGCAGATGTCAAAGCGATAAACAACTACCTGACATTCAGAAGACATCTTAAGGCAGCCCTGTTCAGGGAAGTTTTTAATGTGTGATATTTTACTGCATTTTTGGTTTTTATGGAAGCCGCCCAGAGTGGCTGGGGAGGCCCAGCCAGATGGGCGGGGTATAAATAATAAATTATTATTATTATTATTATTATTATTATTATTATTATAGACGACAAGACGCCCATTTCAGCCTCACTGATACGGCCCAAAGGAAAGCAGAGCAAGGTATCTGGCACAAGCTGGGCTGCAGGAGTTGCCAGAAGGAGGCGTACAAGGCGCCGTCCAACCACCTTAGGAACTCCACTCCAGATTTGTATAGGGTTCACTCCTGAGAGGAAGCAGGCAGCTCAGTGGGCAGGGGCTAGAACGGAACTCTTTCGGTGCTCCTTGACACAAAGATTTGCGGAAACAGCGGCCTTTCTCCCACTGGGGGCCTCGCAAAAAAAGAAGGCAGCAATCATTTCCCTTTCCAGGATGGAAGGCAAAAAAGGAAGATGTCAGCTGAGCGGCACAGAAGCAATGTCACAGAACAGCCAATTAATGCACCCTGGTTTAGGAAGGGGAGCCTGAAAGCTCACCAGATATATTTCGCCTTTGTTCGTCCGCCAGCCCTGGTGTGCCACCTAGCGGCAGGCATCTCTGAAGCAACAAATCTCTCTCACCGCTTCGATCCACCCTCAGTGCCAGGAACTGGAGTCCTGGGAAAGCGTGGCGTAATGGTTAGAGCGTGGAATCCTCCAGACTGGATTATGGTAACTCGCTCTACGTAGGGCTGCCCTTGAGACTGACCCAGAAACTCCAGCGGGTGCAGAATGCCGCGGCGAGACTCCTTACGGGGTCCTCACTGCGAGGTCACATTCACCCGGTGCTATACCAGCTGCACTGGCTCCCGGTGGAGTACAGGATCAGGTTTAAGGTGCTGGTTTTAACCTTCAAAGCCCTCTACGGCCTAGGACCCTCGTACCTACGGGACCGCCTCTCCTGGTATGTCCCACGGAGGACCTTACGGTCTTCAAACAAAAACATCTTGGAGGTCCCGGGCCACAGAGAGGTTAGGCTGGCCTCAACCAGAGCCAGGGCTTTTTCGGCTGTGGCTCCAATCTGGTGGAACGCTCTGTCACAAGAGACCAGGGCCCTGCGGGACTTGACATCTTTCCGCAGGGCCTGCAAGACAGAGCTGTTCCACCAGGCCTTTGGCCAGGGCACAGCCTGACTCCCTCCTTTGGCAATCTTCACAGAACTTTGGCCCAGTGGTTACCATCAACTTGATTTGAATTACTTTTATAATGAAATGATTTTAGAATGTTGTACTATTTCATTGTTGCTAGCTGCCCTGATCCCGGCTTCAGCTGGGGAGGGCGGGATATAAATAAAATTTTTTATTATTATTATTATTATTATTATTATTATTATTATTATTATTAGGGCTTACCGTTCTCACTCCAAAGCTTTCACGATCGCCTCGTTGGCTTCCACGCTGATCTGCGCTTCTGCCTTAGCCGCTTCGTCGGAGGCGGACGCCAGCTGTGACAGGGCCTTCTCCAGGTTCGACTTGGCTGTCTGTGAACGGAAGGGGGGGATAGAAGTTATCGGAATCAGACCCGGAAGAGGGAAAAAGGTGCAATGTGACAGTTGCCGGGGAGGCCATTTTGGGAGGGGGTGATGGGGACAAAATGCTATCATCTGAACATGTCACAGGGCTTGAAAAGGTGTCTGGGTTTTTCTTTAAACGATTCGGTTCCATATGGGAAAGTTTGTTCTCATTTCAGAGAAGCTACTGTAGTTTTCTGTGTATAAGACTATGTTTCTTTCCTTTAAAAATCATGCTAAAAAGTGGGGGTTGCTCAACCAACCTGGGTAAGGTAAAGGTAAAGGGACTCCTGACCATTAGGTCCAGTCGTGGCCGACTCTGGGGTTGCGGCGCTCATCTCGCTTTACTGGCTGAGGGAGCTGGCGTACAGCTTCCGGGTCATGTGGCCAGCAGGACTAAGCCGCTTCTGGTGAACCAGAGCAGCGCATGGAAACGCCGTTTACCTTCTCGCCGGAGCGGTACCTATTTATCTACTTGCACTCTGACGTGCTTTCGAACTGCTAGGTTGGCAGGAGCAGGGACCGAGCAACGGGAGCTCGCCCCGCCGCGGGGGTTCGAACCGCCAACCTTCTGATCGGCAAGTCCTAGGCTCTGTGGTTTAACCCACAGCGCCACCTGCGTCCCTGGGTAATCCTCCGCAAAAAACAGCAAAAGCTCAACAACTCTGTGCCATCTCCCCTCATTTTCTTAAATTAGAGTCCCCGAAAATAGGGGGAGTCTTATACATGGGGGCGTCTTATAGACGGAAAAGTACAGTAACTTTTCAATAAAGGATATCTATAGACTTTGCCTCTGTTTGGCAGGCATATGACAGGCTAATCACATGGATGGCAATTTCCGAGGCAAGTACATCTTCATTCTGTAATTATAATGTTTGTTTTGCATTCTCTCTGCACTGGGTCTCTTTCTGTGGCAACATCTAATTCAATGTGCTCTCTCTTGAGAATGCACTTGTGTTTTTTGAAATAATGGCTGTGAACCCCGGTTTTTTCCTTTCCTACTGGACTGTTACTTTATAATAAAGTATACTTTTACTACAAACGCTACTGAACATTTCAAAAAAACAATGCACGCACAATTGTTAAGTCTTGCATGCGGTCATCCCCATGGTGTCGCATCAAACTTGGAAAATATTTCACATTACAGATTAAAAGGTAAAAGGCCCCTGGATGGCTAAGTCCAGTCAAAGGCGACTATGGGGTTGCGGCGCTCATCTCGCTTTCGGGCCGAGGGAGCCGGTGTTTGTCAGCAGACAGCTTTCCGCGTCATGCGGCCAGCAGGACTAAACCGCTTCTGGTGCATGACGGAAACCAGAGCGCATGGAAACGCCGTTTACGTTACTGATTAAGCTCACACCCGCAGGGTATACTTCGAACTAAGGTGTCAAAGTGATAAAATCTCTTCTAAAAATGGCAAACCTCCTGGGCCAGCACTAAACCGGGCTACAGATGGGGAGCAATTCATGCTCCTGTCTGTGACGTCGCTGATGCCACACACTGGACAGAAAAATGCGAAGTGTTTTCAAATTAGCAGAATCTCTGCATGACCGTGGAGCAGACTTCTGATGTTTTTAGGGATTTTAAAGACAGGCTCCAGCTGGGTATGTAAGGAAGTCTCTGGGGGAAGAGGAAAGAGAGGGCAGGCACGCCACTCACCGCAGCGTCGAGCTGATCCAACATCGCCACTTCCTCAGCTAGCAGCTGGACCGAAGAGTCTGCGTTCACCGTGATAGAGCCGCTACTAACTGCAAAATTTCAAGGAAGTCGAAAAGCAGGTGGGGGGAAACACACACAAAAGAATTAGCCATGAACCATTCTTTATTCCTTCCGTTTCAACCAAGGAACTCGAAAGATGGTGCACATAATAATAATTTATTATTTATACCCCACCCATCTGGATGGGTTTCCCCAGCCACTCTGGGCGGCTTTCAACAGAATATTAAAATACACTAATCTATTAAACATTAAAAGCTTCCCTAAACAGGGCTGCCTTCAGAACCCACCTGAAGTCTTGCTCTCCTAGCTTCAGTGAAAGGAACCCGAAGCCTCCGGAGCACAGCGGCTATCTCTGAAGCCTTCGCAGCGCAGCGCAAGTTCCCGCTGCGCTCCGGAGGCTTCAGGTTCCTTTCGCTGAAGCCAGGAGAGTCTTGCTCTCCCGCAGTGCTCCGGAGGCTTCAGGCGGCTATCCCTGAAGCCTGGAGAGCAAGAGGGGTCTGTGCGCACCGACCCCTCTCGCTCTCCAGGCTTCAGCGAAAGCAACGCATAGCCTCCGGAGCGCGGAGGGAGCGCTCCCTCTGTGCTTCGGAGGCTTCGTGTTGCTATCGCTGAAGCCAAGGAGCCTGCATTCGCTCCATAGGACGCACACACATTTCCCCTTCATTTTTGAAGGGGAAAAAGTGCGTCCTATAGAGCGAAAAAGACGGTAAGCTTTTTCTTAAGCCAAGGTACCACTGCATCTGAGTTTCTCACACGGTTTGTGGCCACAAAGGTTCACTGGTGGTCTCGCTGCAAACGACCCGAAACCGTCTCCCACAACCCTGCCCCAGTTTCCAAACATACTGAAGTATTTTGTGGAAGAGCCGTCCTCGGCAAAGACCGTTACAACTCCAGGCTTCAGGACTTGCAAGGTGGGGACGTGGGCGGCCAAGATGCCGAAGGATCCGCTCAGCGTGGGGACGTCGACTTGCTTCACGTTGGCCGCATTGTAGTAAACCTGAGAAAGGGGACAGGGAGCGTGTGAGAAAAAGCAGAGAGGTTCTTTACAGACTCACCTGAGCTTGCTGGTCATTTCAAGAAGCCACCGTATTTTTCGCTTTGTAAGACTCACTTTTCCCCTCCTAAAAAGTAAGGGGAAATGTGTGTGCGCCTTATGGAGCAAATGCAGGCTGCGCAGCTATCCCAGAAGCCAGAACAGCAAGAGGGATTGCTGCTTTCGCTGCGCAGAGATCCCTCTTGCTGTTCTGGCTTCTGAGATTCAGAATATTTTTTCCTTCTTTTCCTCCTCCAAAAACTAGGTGCGCCTTGTGGTCTGGTGCGTCTTATAGAGCGAAAAATACGGTGCTTTTCTGCATTCAGCCTTCCAGCGTATTTATACGGCTCTGCCTTTCAGTCAGCTCGGGCAGGTCGGTACTGGATCATGTTGCTGGAGGTTCCACAGCCCTCCCCTGCCCCTCAGCTTGCCCTTTCTCAACACCTTCCCCAACATTTAGCCCTCCCTCCCTATTTTTAAACGTCTCCGCAAAGACTCTTTGGCTGCAAAACACACACTTTATACAGGTTTAGCTACCGGCAAGTTAATTTTGTCGATTTATTTCAAAGATGCGTCTATGTTGTTATGTTCTTTAAGTACACAACTAGCACAGAAGACGTGATAAAAGGAAAAATAAATAAATACAGGAAGTCAATCGAAACAATCCAGAAGTACAGAACCACCAGATCCGCTCTGTTTCCAAGGTTCCAGTTTCAAAGCATTGAAAGCGACAGATTTTAGGGATGAACTGAATTCTAAACGGGAACCAGAGCAAGCTGGTGCAAACTTCTCTTTGATGCTTTTATATCTTTAAACTACAGATGCACTTTTTTCAGAAAGGCGACAAGGCTATGTACCCAGAGGTTCCCCTGGCCCTCCAAGTTAACCCTTTAAATCTCCCCCTCCCATTTCAATCCGGCGACCTTGTGGACTAAGCCGCATTAACCAGGTGGCAGGTCAACAACTCCTCCCCAAAGTTGTTGTTGAGTCGTTTAGTCGTGTCCGACTCTTCGTGACCCCCTGGACCAGAGCATGCCAGGCCCTCCTGTCTTCCACTGCCTCCCACAGTTTGGTCAAACTCATGCTGGTAGCTTCGAGAACACTGTCCCACCATCTCGTCCTCTGTCGTCCCCTTCTCCTTGTGCCCTCCATCTTTCCCAACATCAGGGTCTTTTCCAGGGAGTCTTCTCTTCTCCTGAGGTGGCCATAGTATTGGAGCCTCAGCTTCAGGATCTGTCCTTCCAGTGAGCACTCAGGGCTGATTTCCTTCTGAATGGAGAGGTTTGATCTTCTTGCAGTCCATGGGACTCTCAAGAGTCTCCTCCAGCACCAGAATTCAAAAGCACCTCCTCCCCAAAGTAACCCTCTTAAATCTCCCTCCTTCTGATCTTTTGCAAAGAAGCGAATGTAATTATTTAAAGAAAGAATCACTAAAAACATTGTTATTATTATAATGTAAATCCTATAGAATAAACAACTGAAGTCATGAGTGACCTTGTGGACTAGCAACTTGGAGCAGGCTGACGTGCCACATACTACCCCCCCCTCCTTAAATTAACCCTTTAAACCTCTTTAAATTAAAATTAACTAAGTGGTAATATGCAGTATGTATCTTTTTTCTCTTTCCTCCTATTTTTTTTTTCTTTATTATTGTTAATCTCTTCTTTTTCATTATGTTTATCTACTGAAAATAATAAATATTACTTGGAAAAAACAAACCTCTTTCAATTAACCCTTTAAACCTCTTTCAATTAACCCTTTAAACCTCTTTCAATTAACCCTTTAAAACCTCTTCCCCCCTTCCAATGAAGCGACCTTGTGGACTAGCAACTTGGCAGCTTGTCACGTAGCTGGAGGTTCCACAGGTTCCCCCCCACTGCTGCAAGTTAACCCTTTAAAGGCCAGTCTTTAAAGAAGTCCCCCCCCCAAATCCTCCCCCCCCCACTTTGGTTGCCATGGCGACTACCTGGGAGGGCGAGGCGAAGGTGAAGGCCATCTGGGCCTGCCCGGCAGGGGCGGCCTCGGCATAGTGCCTGGCGTGGGCCCGGGAGCCCAGGGCCCAGGCGCGGCGGGCGAGGAAGCGGCCGAGAGGGAGCATGGCGACGCCAAGGGCACAGCGGAGACGAGCAGCGGGGAAGGAAGGCGCCGGGAGAAGCCTGAGACTACAGGTCCCGGCATGCACCGCGCGGAGCGGAAGCGGGGCCCGACGGGAAGCTTCCCAGAAGCCACCGCGCCTCCTCATAGGCAGCTGGAAAAAAGCCACCAATTTCGGACTCCATTTCCCAGAAGGCTCCACACCGGAAGCGGCTTTTCAAAAAGGCGGCCTTCATTCTCCTCAGAAGCTGCTGCCCCCCCACAATGCACTGCGAGGACCAGGACTACATTTCCCGTCAGGCACCACACCGAAAGCGGAGCTTTGAAAAGGCCGCCTTCATTCTCCTCAGGCGGTGCTGCCCCCCCACAATGCACTGCGAGCGCATTTCCCGTCAGGCACAGCGCCGGCGGCCGAACTCTTCGCGAGCGCCGCCGCCCGCGCTGTGCCACATGGGAATTGTAGTTCCGTCCCCCCCACCTGACAAGACATTGGTATTTTTTTGACTTCTCCCCGTTTCCCCTCTATTCTTAAAGCCAATCCCAGCTTCTGCTCGGCCTTTCCCTGAGGAAAAAAGACTCGGGTCCATAGAGGAGAAACCAGGAGCGGAGGGCTGAGGAGCGCCGCTCTAGCCGCTCCCCCCAAACTCTCTCGTCGGCCGACCGGAAGCCGGTCCGTCGCTGCACCGCTTCCCCGCCGCCACTTCCGGTGCGGCCTACCCGTACCGCGGAGCCCCGGATGGCGGCGGCGGCGAGGCTCGTTTGGGTGGCGGCGGCGGCGCTCCTGACTCTCACGGCGGCGGGGAACAAGACCTCTCCGGCCGGGGACACCGCGGCTACGGCAGCAGCGCCGACGGCGGCCGCGGCGACATCCGGGTCCTCTTCCTCCTCTTCCTCGTCGTCTTCTGGGCTGCTGGGCCTGCATATGCCGGCGCTGCACCGGGCGCTCTACGTCATCGCCGGCGTGGCCGGCATCGGCCTCCTCTATTACCTCGGGGGCCGAGCGCTGCGGTGAGGAAGAGGAGGAGGAGGAGGAAGGCCGCCTCCCCCCCCCCCAAGAAAACAACGCACTTCCGGCTTGGGACCCGGATGCGGCCCCCAGGCCCCTTCCCCCGGCCCTCAGAACCTTCCCACGAAGCCACGCCCACTCCCCACCTTTTCCATTTTCTGCCTTGCTTATGATCACAATAATAATAATAATAAAATAATAATAATAATAATAATAATAATAATAATAATAATAATAATAATTTATTATTTATACCCCACCCATCTGGCTGGGCCTCCCCAGCCACTCTGGGCGGCTTCCATAAAAACCAAAAATACACTAAAATATCACACGTTAAAAACTTCCCCGAACAGGGCTGCCTTAAGATGTCTTCTGAATGTCAGGTAGTTGTTTATCGCTTTGACATCTGCAATGCAATGTGGGCTAAGCCACAGAGCCTAGGACTTGCCGATCAGAAGGTCGGTGGTTCGAATCCCCGTGACGGGCTGAGCGCCCGTTGCTTGGTCCCTGCTCCTGCCAACCTAGCAGTTCGAAAGCACGTAAAAGTGCAAGTAGATAAATAGGTACCACTCCGGTGGGAAGGTCAACGGCGTTTCCGTGCGCTGCTCTGGTTCGCCAGAAGTGGCTTAGTCCTGCTGGCCACATGACCCAGAAGCTGTATGCCGGCTCCCTCGGCCAGTAAAGCGAGATGAGCGCCACAACTCCAGAGTCGGCCTTGACTGGATCTAATGGTCAGGGGTCCCTTTACCTTTACCTATTATCGCAATAACTGTCATCACCCTTTAAAACCCTGGGTTGCTCGGGCGGCATATTACTAGACCCTCTGTCTCGGGGTCATGAGTTCAAGTCTGGGCAAAAAGTATTCCTGCTTTGCGGTGGGTTGGGCAAGATGACCTTCGGGGGTCCCCCTACCAGCACTGCGGTTCCAGGATTCTTTGCTCCCCCGGAGGGAAGGGCTGTACGTTCCAGGGGTGCGCAGAAACTATTGTTTTAGTCGTTTAGTCGTGTCCGCCTCTTCGTGACCCCCTGGACCAGAGCACGCCAGGCCCTCCTGTCTTCCACTGCCTCCCGCAGTTTGGTCAGACTCATGCTGGTAGCTTCAAGAACACTGTCCCACCATCTCGCCCTCTGTCGTCCCCTTCTCCTTGCGCCCTCCATCTTTCCCAACATCAGGGTCTTTTCCAGGGAGTCTTCTCTTCTCCTGAGGTGGCCAAAGTCTTGGAGCCTCGGCTTCAGGATCTGTCCTTCCAGTGAGCACTCAGGGCTGATTTCATTCAGAATGAAATTTAGACCACAGCGGCACCCGCGTCCCTAACTGAAGAGTAGACCTGCTGAAATGAAATGTCGCTAAGCTGGCCACCTCTGCAAGTTTCTGCGGGTCTGCTCTGGGCTTGCTTAACGTCACACTCAGCCCGTAATAAGCACAACCGTAGCTGAACGCAGGCCATTTTTTGCAGGACGAGGAAACCGCCGCGGAAAAAGTACGGGCTCCTTTCCAACTCGGAAGACCCCATGGAGATGGCCTCCCTTGAGAGCGACGAAGATACCCTGTTTGAAACAAGAAATCTGAGACGGTGAGTGCCAAGTATCAATGAGCCTTCGGGTTGCGGGTGTTAGGCTGGTGACACCCAAGTCCTGCTGCAGGATTATATCAAGGTTGAACAGTCAAGGATGTGTTTAACTTCCCCTGCTTCTACAGGGCATGTTCATCTGGTGAGTGTATCTTTAATAATAATTGAGCGGCTCTCAGTTGAATATTAAAAACACAATACAGTGGTACCTCGGGTTACATACACTTCAGGTTACACACTTCGCTCACCGAGAAATAGGGCTTCAGGTTAAGAACTTTGCTTCAGGATAAGAACAGAAATCGGGCTCCAGCGGCGCGGCGGCACCAGGAGGCCCCGTTAGCTAAAGCGCTGCTTCAGGTTAAGAACAGTTTCAGGTTAAGAACGGACCTCCGGAACGAATTAAGTACTTAACCCGAGGTACCACTGTACAGCATTAAGCTTTAAAAACTTCCCTAAACAGGGCTGCCTTCAGATGTCTTTTAAAAGTAGGATAGTTGCTTATATTCTTGACATCTGACGGGAGGGAGGGCGCCACCACCGAGAAGGCCCTCTGCCTGGTTCCCTGCAACCTCACTTCTCACAGTGAGGGAACCGCCATCTTCACGTTCACAAGGGCAGGTGCAGATATTAGCGCTGCGTTCCTCAGCACTCTTGGGCTGGGGTATTGTTCGGCCAGGGTACTGGGGGTTGTCGTCTATATTAACTTTTTATCTTTACATCTTATCACGTTTTACGTGGAAATGGTTTGATTTGGTTGCGTGTTTTTGATTGCTTATTGCCAACTTTCGTATGTTGCAATTGTGTATTTCTTTTTCATTCTTTAGTAAGCTGCCCTGAGCCTGGGATGGCGGCCTGCAAATAAAATTATGTATGTATATATACGTGTATTTGGAAGACTTGTCAAGGGATTGGAGCAACCTTTGTCATGAGAAGAGGTTGCAAGAAGTGGTAGTCCCCAGAGGGTGAATGTGGCCTTCGCGCCAAAGGAGATGAGCTGCTCCTAGCCTAGTTTTCCAGTTCCTTTATGCTCAATGGTCAGAAGATAAGAAGGCAAGGACCAGCGTAGTGACCCATTTCCTAGTTAAGCTAAGCGCTGCCTTGTAGATAGCTAGCTTGCAAAGAATATTCACCTCCGGTCAAGGAAGGTTTCTGAGAGCCAACACTCTTAAAAAACATTAATTCATCCACAAAACCGCTAAGATAGCTCGATGCGAGCAATGCTGCCTTGGTTCTCTATTTAAAAATTATCCCGATTGTCACCACAGCTGGGTCTCCAAAGTGGCCAACAGCAAAACAAAACATCTGATACGCACCGTTTAGAAGATCGAGGAATAAAAGTTTAGAAAGGCGTTTATGGTGCAGATACAAAACTTTTACTGTTGCACCTAATGGGTTTTCTAACAGGAGAGGGTTCCATCCAGTTTGTGTGGAAGTTTGTATGGAATAATAATAATAATAATAATAATAATAATAATAATAATATACTATTACTACTACTAATTTTATTATTTATACCCTGCCCATCTGGCTGGGTTCCCCCAGCGACTCTGGGCAGCTTCCAGCCCATATAAAAACATAATAAAGCGTCAATTCCCAATGCAGGGCTGCCTTCAGATGTCTTCTAAAAGCTGTGTAGTTCTTTATCTCCTTAATCATAATCATAATAATAATTTATCTTATGGGAGGGTGTCCCACAGGGCGGGCGCAACCACCGAGAAGGCCCTCTGCCTGGTTCCCTCTTGCTTCACTTCTTGCAACGAGGGAACTGCCAGAAAGCCCCCGGGACATTAGCTGCATCTGTATCCTAGGCTGAATCTAGAGATATATTAAAAGCTCTGTGAAAATGCTTTTTAAAAAGTTTTAAAATATATATTGAATTTGCCATTAGCTCACCGCTGCCACCTAGTACCACATTTGTATGATGCACTTAAAACGTCGTTTTTGAATCTGTATAGCTTAAACCACAGAGCCTAGGACTTGCCGATCAGAAGGCTGGCAGTTCGAATCCCCGCGACGGGGTGAGCTCCCGTTGCTCGGTCCCTGCTCCTGCCAACCTAGCAGTTCGAAAGCACGTCAAAGTGCAAGTAGATAAATAGGTACCGCTCCGGCGGGAAGGTAAACGGCGTTTTCATGTGCCGCTCTGGTTTGCCAGAAGCGGCTTAGTCCTGCTGCCCACATGACCCGGAAGCTGTAGGTGGCTCCCTCGGCCAATAAAGCGAGATGAGCGCCGCAACCCCAGAGTCGGCCAAGAATGGACCTAATGGTCAGGGGTCCCTTTACCTTTTAGCTGAGTCCCTAGAGCAACTGGCAGAATCCCTGTAATTTTGCTTCCGTTTTCTAGGTGATGACGGGACCAACGGCCTTGAAGTGACCAGAGGAGGTGGAGAGCCCCATCGGAAGCCACTTTTATCAATTCCCTTTCTGTATCTTTTTTTTAAACTGTTAGTTTAAAAAAACTTGTTACCTGGAGCTGCTTTTGATGCTGCTTAGCCCCACCTAACTTTCATTCCCGGGGCTTTTGGAGAGGAGAGCGGGCGTCCCCTCTTTTGCCCCACGGCCGACGAGACGAATGTAGTGACTCTGGAGATCGAATCGCCAAGCCCTCCAGGACTGTGTTCCTTCCACATTCCTAAAAACAGGCAGGACAGGAGTTTCGGATCAGAATTCCAGCTTGGGGCAGGCGTCCCGTCGCCGGTGCAACGTCGATCCGCCGCAGCTCAGGGGCCAGGAATTTCCTCTCCTTGAGAAGGAGGGGACCATCAGCGACGTTTGCTGCGGCTGCTCTTCTTAGGTCCAGATGTGGCAAACCGGAACGAGATTGCCACTGTTTAAACCCACCCCCTTTCGCCGCCACCAGCTCACCTGCCTCCGCCGCCGAGCGGGAAAACCACACAGTTCTTCTGTCCTCTCCCCGACATTGATATCGCCTCGCCCTTTCACGGGGTCGCCTGCAGTGGCGTTCCACAAACTGCTTTCGAAATACGGCCCCAGCAAGAACTGGTGGCGGCTCAGGGGGTGCCGAAAAACCCAGTGCTGGCGCTTAAGGAATTTGGAAAGGTGCTTTTGTGTTCTGGGGCGAGGGACTGGCCTGATGTCGTTGGACTCTGGTTCCCATCAGCCCTGGTCAGTTTAGGATGAGGGGAACTGTAGACCCATCTGCGTTTGGATGTCCTAAAGGTTCCAGACCTGGTTTTTTTGTTTCGTTTCTGTTTTGTTTACATCCAAGCGATGACCCAAACCTTGGGCTCATCCGCTTACAGCAGGAGGCACGGCTGCCTTTGGCTCTTCCGCAGCGTCGCAACGGATCGCTTAGCAATTGGAGAAAGCGTGTTCGCTGGCGAAGGAAAACGGCAGCCAGGAAATGCCATTTCGACAGAACCGCCCCCTCCGTGACAATATCGCGTAACGGTGTAGGTTGTGCCGCAGGTCAGGCTAAAATGGGGGAACTGCGGTTATTTAAAGCCGTCGGTTCTTTCCTTTCCGTGCTACTGATGAGAAGGATCATTCCCTCCCTTTCCTTCCTCACCCCAAGAAGTCAGTCTAGGCCAGCTTTTCCCCTAAACGATTTGCAGTCCCTTCCTTTTTTCCTGTGGCATTGTATGCTACAAACAGCCTGTTTCTAAATACATCCCTGCTCAGTCGACCAACGCTCATAAATGTCATTTTTGCCTACTCTGGGTAGGATTAACATTGGCCGTAATAACCCAAGAGTTTTCCAAATGGGACAAACAGTCGGCGAGAAAATATGGCTTTATTGGTGGGCCGCAGGTGTCTTTGTGTCGAAACGAATCTCCTTTCCCTGGCGACCCATAAGGCAATATTTGAGAAACAGGACTGTCAGAATGAAATTGGGGCTCGCCCTTCCATTTGGGACCAGCAGCCGTGTGTTTGTGTATGGAGGGGCCTGGTGAAACAATTTTGGGAAGATAACTCGTGCAGTTTTACTCTGGTTCCAAACCTGAAAATTTCAGTTTGAGAAACAAATACGAGAACAATTATTTTATCAAAACTCTTGACTGATGCATTGCGGGGATGTTATTTTCTCATTTTCGGTAGTTCTGGAAAAACCAACCCTTCGGCTGATGCGTAATAAACATTCCATCCTCGCCTGCGTTTCTCTGTTTCAAAATTCGCTGTTTAAAACCGAGCGTGGGCCGGGGTTACCTTGGGACGGTTTTTTGCACCCTCTTTAAGCCAGTGGCAGCGAACCTTCCTTTAACTTTTGCTTCCTTTTAAAAAAAATTGTTTAATCAATTTTTCGATACAAACATCAACCTCAAAAGACACATACAACAAAAACCATAACACAATTTCACAATTCAGATTTGAATACACTGATATACATAGGACCACACCTTTTTAAAACAATATTTTCACACCTCTCTCCCACCCCACCCCCGCTTCCCACCGCTACCCGCCTTATCGCTTAAATATTCGTTCCAGATTTCTTCATATTTATCAACTCTTATTTTCTCATCTCGCTTTACTGGCCGAGGGAGCCGGTGTACAGCTTCCGGGTCATGTTGCCAGCATGACTAAGCCGCTTCTGGCGAACCAGAGCAGCGCACGGAAATGCCGTTTACCTTCCCGCCGGAGCGGTACCTATTTATCTACTTGCACTTTTGACATGCTTTCAAACTGCTAGGTGGGCAGGAGCAGGGACCAAGCAACGGGAACTCACCCCGTTACGGGGATTCGAACCGCCGACCTTCTGATTGGCAAGTCCTAGGCACCCACAGTGCCACCTGCGTCCCTTAAGCAGTGTGTAGATTCCCTGTAATTGATTAATTGATTCCCTGATCGGCAAGCCCTAGGCTCTGTGGTTTAACCCACAGCGCCACCCGCGTCCCATCAGTAGCTTAGGGCCTCATCAAACCTAAATCCGGCCCTGCGCACGCTGGATATTCAGCAGCAGCAGCAAACATTTTAGTCAGGGGTCAGCAAACGTTTTCAGCAGGGGGGCAGTCCACTGTCCCTCAGACCTTGTGGGGGGCCGGATTATATTTGGGGGGGGGGAACGAACGAATTCCTATGCCCCACAAATAACCCAGAGATGCATTTTAAATAAAAGCACACATTCTACTCTTGTAAAAACACGCTGATTCCCGGACCGTCCGCAGGTCGGATTGAGAAGGCGATTGGTCCGGATCCGGCCCCCGGGCCTTAGTTTGCCTACCCGTGATCTTAGCGGTTAATCAACCTGCAACCAGTCCGCTGCAGGTTGATTAATCTACACACCCAAACAAGCGACGCTTTTTAAGAGTTCGGAGTTGTTTTCTTTCCAGGGGAATTTGCAGGGAATTCTGGCACAAAGTGGGGGCCACCGACTTCCTTTCTACAGTTACAAAAGCGCACACTTATTTAAAGAGCACCCACTAGGGGATACAGCCGTGAAGAGGGCAGCTCTTTAATCTCCCGGCCGGCCTTTGACAACCTGTCTCTTTCCGGCTTTTAGCTACACCAGACCCGGTTGCTAATGGTGCATTAACCTTGCGGAGCCTCCGCAATTACCCTGACACTAATTTCTGACCGCCTTCGTGGGTGGGGTCGTTTCGATTTGCGCTTTTGACAGGGAGGAAGGAAATTCTGCGAAGGAAGGAAAGAAGTGTGCGCCTGGCTCTCTCGGGGAGGAGATGTATATATACCTTTTACCAATTTTTTTTTATATATAAAAAAGGTTAAAAGTAAGAAGCTTTGGGGTGGAAAGGGGGCGTGAAGAAATTCAGACAGGCTCCATCTTTCCGCGGACAGATGTGGCTTTAAAAAATATAATAAAAGCAGCCATCAGACTGCTCTCTCTTGCTCTCTCCCTTTCCAACGCTCGCTCGCTCACTTTTTTGTTCCTGTCTTTTTTAATGGCAGAAATCCCAGGTCTCCCCTGACCTCATTAGGGGAATTAGTGGAAACCTTTTCAAGCTGGGAGAATAAGCTTTGAGCCTAGGGGGAACGGGGCGAGCACAGCCAGGGTTTATTTTTTAATTTTTTAAACAACGCACATGGGGTTGAATGGAAAGAGTGCGTGCTTGTGAGCGTTTTGTGCATCAGGGGCTCGAGGGTCATCTAGTCCAACCCACCCCCAGACAACTGGAGATGTGGGAGTAAAAATGCAAAAAACCATTAACTGCCCAATGATAAGATAATTTTGGTGCGAGGTGAGGATATTTATAGCAAGAGTAAAAAAAAGAAGGACACGGGTGGCGCTGTGGGTTAAACCACAGAGCCTAGGACTTGCTGATCAGAAGGTCGGCGGTTCGAATCCCCGCAATGACGGGGTGAGCTCCCATCGCTCGGTCCCTGCTCCTGCCAATCTAGCAGTTCGAAAGCACGTCAAAGTGCAAGTAGATCAATAGGTACCACTCCGGTGGGAAGGTAAATGGTGTTTCCGTGCGCTGCTCTGGTTCGCCAGAAGCGGCTTAGTCCTGCTGGCCACATAACCTGGAAGCTGTACGCCGGCTCCCTCGGCCAGTAAAGTGAGATAAGCGCCGCAACCCCAGAGTCGGCCACGACTGGACCTAACGGTCAGGGGTCCCTTTACCTTTACCTTTAAAAAAAGAAATTGATATTTAGGGAAACTGAATTTAATTCTAAATTATATTCAGGAAACGTGGGAGATTTCAAGGGGTCAAAAAAATGGTGTACTGTGCTATATTGGAAGCAAAAAAACTTGTTTTCATGAATTGGAAGAGCCGCAAAAAGATTCCGTTGAGCACATGAATTGATAATATGGACAGATTAGCTACATACGAACGAATTGCATGTCGACGCAAAATAAGAATGGATAAATATGAAGAAATCTGGAACAAATATTTAAGTCTTAATATTTAAGTGGCGCTGCTCTGGTTTGCCAGAAGCGGCTTAGTCCTGCTGGCCACATGACCTGGAAGCTGCACGCCGGCTCCCTCGGCCAATAAAGCGAGATGAGCGCCGCAACCCCAGAGTCGGCCACGACTGGACCTAATGGTCAGGGGTCGCTTTACCTTTACCTTAAGCTACTGATGGTAATTTGATGTCATAATGAATGGAAAATGTCGTTATATTTTAAAATCTTGTAATATAATATAATATAATATAATATAATAATAATATAATATAATGTAATATTCCAAGATTTTTAAATATAATGACATTTTCCATTCATTATATATATATATATATATATATATATATATATATATATATATATATATATATATAAAAGAACCAAAGTTCCTGGCATTGTGTGGCCAAACCCACATGTCCAAAGTCCATTTATCCGGCCATTTATTTTCTAAAAAAAGCTAAACTTCCATCGTAAAAAAAAAGTCAACAACTTAGGTCGGCCCCCACGGCCCTTCACTTCATCAAATCTGGCCGTCTTTGAAAAAAAAGTTTGGACGCCACTGCCCTACGTTTAAAAACCAGTGGCTTCCGCCAGAGCCGCCCAGGAACCATAGCTCGCAGCGGGCGCTGGGAACCGCAGCGCTAGTCGGGCGAGAAACTACAGTTCTTGTTATCTGCACCGTGGCTCTTAATTCAGGCCATTTCATTCCCACCGCACTTTCGCCTGCGAATATTCACATGTCGTTCTCCCCCCGCCACCCCCCCGGCCGTATTTGATCTGCTACTACCCAAAGTACAGCCCTAGGCGGAGAGATCCGCAGCCTCCCGGTCGCCATAGGAACCAGAGCCTGCCGTTCTTTCGCACCCGGTCCCCGGGGGCCCCAGATCCTGCGGCGGTGTCGTAATGAGCCTGTGAAGTCGGAGCTTCGGAAAAAACGCGCCCGTGCCCCCCCCCGGGCCGCTAACACTTTTTCATCTCCACCCCCCCCCCCCACAAAGTGGAATTGCACAAAGGTAAAGGTTATTAGTGTCAAATAACTTCCCGGCTGAGAGGCTAAACTGCTATTATATTCTGCTTTCTGCTTCTGCGCCTTTCTGGCCCAGAGACCCCACAGCAAAATACCGTATTTTTTGCTCTCTAAGACTCACTTTTCCCCTCCTAAAAAGTAAGGGGAAATGTGTGTGCGTCTTATGGAGCGAATGCAGGCTGCGCAGCTACCCCAGAAGCCAGAACAGCAAGAGGGATTGCTGCTTTCGCTGCGCAGCAATCCCTCTTGCTGTTCTGGCTTCTGAGATTCAGAATATTTTTTTTTCTTGTTTTCCTCCTCCAAAAACTAGGTGCGTCTTGTGGTCTGGTGCGTCTTACAGAGCGAAAAATACGGCGATTCAAAAGTGGGGGCCCCAGAAACAGCGTCCACAAAAATCCTCTTTCCCCCACTTTTAAATAAAGACCTTTTTTGGGGGGGGAAGAGGAAAGGCTACCCTAGCGCTGCAAAAGGGGTGGGACGACTTTGTGCGCTATGTTTTAGCCCCTCCCCTCGCAGGACATGCCCCGCCCAGTGTAGGCGGAGCTTATGTGGAATCAGAAAGCTGGTCAGATGCCCCTCAAATGAAGCCCCCAAGTAGGATCTGACTGACTGAGGAATCGGGTAGAATCCTGCCTGGATGCCTGGCTGTATATCTCCTCCATTCATAAGGACTAGAAACTTGGGTTTTTTTCTTTAAAGGAAAATGGAGCCTCGTGGCATTGGGCTCACGTAAGGACTGCAGGATGAGGCCAGAGGGGACCCATTTGGGTCCGCATCCTGTTCTCACAACAGTGGCCAACGAGGTGCTGTGGTTGGAAGTCGGCCAGCAGGACACGAGTGCGAAAGATGCAGCTCTCCGTGCTTTTGCAAGTGACCAGCAGGATCCAACCAAATGAGCCAGTCTTGAATTTCCTAGAGTTAATTTCCTAAAGGCAAATTAACTCTCCAGTCCTCATGGTTTGAATGCAAACTGTGGTAATGATCAGGACTATGGCAGAGAATGAATACTACAGTGGTACCTTGGGTTCTCAAACTTAATACGTTCCGGAAATTCCGTTCCAAAACCAAAGCGTTCGAAAACCAAGGCATAGAAAGGAATGCGAAACGGATTAATCCGTTCCATACTTTTAAAAACAACCCCTAAAACAGCAAGAGGAGAGCGCAAAATATGGTTTGAAGCTCAACGTCAAAAAAACGAAGAGAGTCCATGGGACTCTCAAGAATCTCCTCCAGCACCAGAATTCAAAAGCATCCATTCTTTGGCGATCAGCCTTCTTTATGGTCCAGCTCTCACTTCCATGCATCACTACTGGGGAAACCATAGCTTTTACTATACGGACCTTTGTTGGCAAG
Source organism: Podarcis filfolensis (assembly GCF_964270895.1). Taxonomy (NCBI): domain Eukaryota; kingdom Metazoa; phylum Chordata; class Lepidosauria; order Squamata; family Lacertidae; genus Podarcis; species Podarcis filfolensis. The sequence goes on from NC_139622.1 coordinate 9,617,669, forward strand.
GTGATGTCTCTGCTTTTTAAGATGCTGTCTAGGTTTGTCATTGCTTTTCTCCCAAGAAGCAGGCGTCTTTTAATTTTGTGGCTGCTGTCACCCATCTGCAGTGATCATGGAGCCCAAGAAAGTAAAATCTCTCACTGCCTCCATTTCTTCCCCTTCTATTTGCCAGGAGGTGATGGGACCATTACCTCCCCTTATCCTATTTGATTTTCCACCTGCGGACGAGGAAGGGAATCAGGGGCACGTCAGCCAGGAGGAAACACTCTATTCCAAACCCGGCCCGCGAAAATATAACAAAGCCCCGCGGGATCGGAAGCAGCTCTTTGCCTAAGAATGATGCTGTTATATTTAGACAAGGAAAAATGGGCAGGTCCCCGGCGGATGCGTCAGGAATACAATATTTTCTGTTTAATGATTCCATTATTGCATATAATGTCGGGACTGTAAGGTTTAATGAAGGCCAGAGGGAGTTTTCTTCTTTTTCGGGCAATGTTTAAAACACGGTGTATTTTTTGGGTGTGTGGAAGGGATGTCGAAGGAAGGGTGGTGGTAGCAGGCCTCTGAATTTAAACGGAGTCGCAAATTTATTCCTGCAAAAGAAAAACCAGAAAAGAAAATAATAATCTTAAAACGAGAGATTAGGAACAGATCATCCCAAAGTGAGGGGTGCCTTGCCAGGCTGGGCCGATAGAAAGCTTTGAACTGAGCATGGGTAAAATGTTAGGCTTAGCCTTAATGAGGGTGAAAGAGGAGAGCGCAAAATATGGTCTGAAGCTCAACATCAAATAAATGAAGATCGTGGCCACTGGGCTCATCACCTCCTGGCAAACAATAGGGGAAGAAATGGAGGCAGTGAGAGATTTGACTTTCTTGGGCTCCATGATCACTGCAGATGGTGACAGCAGCCACGAAATTAAGAGACGTCTGCTTCTTGGGAGAAAAGCAATGACAAACCTAGACAGCATCTTAAAAAACAGAGACATCACTTTGCTGACAAAGGTCCGTATAGTTAAAGCTATGGTTTTCCCAGTAGTGATGTATGGAAGTGAAAGCTGGACCAATGGACTGCGAGAAGATCAAGCCTCTCCGTTCTGAAGGAAATCAGCCCTGAGTGCTCACTGGAAGGACAGATCCTGAAGCTGAGGCTCCAGTACTTTGGCCACCTCATGAGAAGAGAAGACTCCCTGGAAAAGACCCTGATGTTGGGGAAGATGGAGGGCACAAGGAGAAGGGGGACGACAGAGGATGAGATGGTTGGACAGTGTTCTCGAAGCTGCCAGCATGAGTTTGACCAAACTGTGGGAGGCAGTGGAAGACAGGAGGGCCTGGCATGCTCTGGTCCAGGGGGTCACGAAGAGTCGGAAACGACTAAACGACTAAATAACAACAACAACCTCGCAAGTCTGTTGTAGGGATAAAAGTACCAATGTGAATTGAGGATAACAGCTGCTGGAATACAGTGGTACCTTGGTTGTCAAATGGTTTGGCTCCCATACAAATCGGCTCCCGAACGCCGCAAACCCAGAAGTGAGTGTTCCGGTTTGCGAATGTTTTTTGGAAGCTGAACGTCCGACACAGCTTCCAATTGAGCGCAGGAAGCTCCTGCAGCCAATCGGAAGCCGTGCCTTGGTTTTCGAACCGTTTCGGGAGTCGAACGCACTCCCAGAACGGATTAAGTTCGACAACCAAGGTGCCACCGGCCTTGGTATTGTTAATGGAGAAATCTGAGGGCTCCCTTGGACAAAAAACAAGGACACCAGCCAGGAATACCAGAGCAAAACAGCAGCCAGTAGGCTTGGTCTTTATTGAAGACGGTCGCGACAGGACTCCCACCTGCCACAAGGTGGAACAAGATGAAAGCCCCGAACAAAAGAGAACCCCAACTTTTATTAGCTGCTAATCTCCATGTTAGGGACGTGGGTGGCGCTGTGGGTTAAACCACAGAGCCTAGGACTTGCCGATCAGAAGGTTGGTGGTTCGAATCCCCGCAGTGACGGGGTGAGCTCCCGTTGCTCGGTCCCTGCTCCTGCCCACCTAGCAGTTTGAAATCACGTCAAAGTGCAAGTAGATAAATAGGTACCACTCTGGCGGGAAGGTAAACGGCGTTTCCATGCGCTGCTCTGGTTTGCCAGAAGCGGCTTAGTCCTGCTGGCCACATGACCCGGAAGCTGTACACCGGCTCCCTCGGCCAATGAAACGAGATGAGCGCCGCAACCCCAGAGTCGGCCACGACTGGACCTAACGGTCAGAGGTCCCTTTACCTTTAATCCACCATGACCCGGAAGGTGTACGCCGGCTCCCTTGGCCAATGATACGAGATGAGTGCCGCAACCCCAGAGTTGGCCACGATTGGACCTAACGGTCAGGGGTCCCTTTACCTTTACCTTAATCCCCCATGCTACACCCCTAAGACTACATCATAACTACATCATTGACACATCACAAAGAGGAGGTGTTCAGGAGTTGTGGTGGTAACCTGAGCGTCCTGTCACCTGGCTGGTTCCCCCTTTCCCCCTCCCCATGAGTACTTTCCAGAGGACGAAGGGGAGTTTGCAGTATCCTGTCCCCAGAGGGAAGATCTGATCACTGTCCTTTGTTCCAGTCCGTGCTGAATCCACTCCCATATGCAAGTTTTTTGTGAGTGTGATGGTCTTCTGTCTAGGACCATCAGGGTTGGCATAGCAACTGGGCAAGGCTCCTGCGGACATGTTGGTAGGGATTATGGCTGTCCTGTATCAAACCTTCCCCCTTTTATAGTCCTTCCTTCATGGAGTAAAATAAAAGTGGAACGGTACAGATTGTTAACGGAAAAATCCGAGGGCTCCCTTGGACAAAAACAAAGACACTAACCAGGATTACTTGGAGCAAAACAGCAGCCTGTAGGCTTGGCCTTTATTGATCTGTTGCAACAGGGTGCTCCCCTCGCCCGCAGGAGAGAGGAGGGACCCAGAAAAATGGTGTGCAAGGTCTTATAAAGACTTTTGAAATTGCCACCCTGTAGATCAAGACCACCCCCAGAAGCATCATACATACATCACAGAAGGGGTGTAACCTAAGACCACCCCTCAGATACATCACAGAAAAGGCGGTCTAAAACAGAAATCTGAATATTGTTTTTCTCCTGTCCTTGTTTATCTCCTGTCTGGCAGGTTACTTGATTGGATTGCCTGGGGAGCCTGGCCATTCTTTTGTAGTGATAAATACTTAGTTCCTGGGCCAGGTCACAGGCTCACACCCTATTCAAACACAGACATACCCTTAAGACAGGATTTGTGAAGGAAAGGACAATGGGGAGGCTTTTCCACTTTGACCTTGCAGAGAAAACATTTGCTCAGTTTAGGAATCAAAATGGTTCCAGGTTGGCCTTCCTGTGCTGATCTATGTATGCGCTTGGTTGGTACACTTATGAACATTACCATATATTTAAGACCATGAAATTCCTATCACAAGATCAGATGTATGGGTGGTTTTCTATGAATGTATAACAGAAGCATCGCGTATGTCATGTATGAGTGTGTGTGTGTGTGTGTGTGTGTGTGTGTGTGTGGAGTTTGTACAAACTGAATGACTGGGGGGGGTGGAGTTTCCTGCAACAATACCACTGGCCAAGGTACCAGTGGCCTTGTGGGCCGGATGGTTTTCCTTCGCTGGGCGCAGCTAAGCTGAGGACTCATGGCCCGCATGTCAGGGGCGCTGCAATTCGCAGGATTCCCGCGTGGAACGGCGGGTTGGGTTCGGATGGCCTCTAACGCCCCTCTCCGCTTTTACAATTCTATCCTTGTAAACTTTGCAATCAGAGAATGTGTAAGAAGAGCTCTGGATCTTGCGGCGGCGAGGAAAAAGCTATATAAATGCTAAGATTTAAATGCTTAGGTACCCAATCGCTCACTGAGCTCTGCAGGAGATAGTCTCCCGCGGGCACAGCCTCATCAGGTAGCCTGCTCCTCATGATGTGCAGACTGTAGATTTCAAGCACGTACAGAGCACTTTGCAGTCTCCTCGAACTCGGATCCCGCTTGCCCGGAAGCGGGGCAGAGAGGGAGGCGGGCAAGTGTGTGTCGAAACCAGCCAGCCGATTGCGCAAAGCTAAAACTCGCATCCATTGCCCTGGCCTTTTGTTGTTGTTGAGTCGTTTAGTCGTGTCCGCCTCTTGGTGACCCCCTGGACCAGAGCACGCCAGGCACTCCTGTCTTCCACTGCCTCCCGCAGTTGGGTCAAACTCATGTTGGAGTCATTTTGGACTCCATGGAGGCACAAGTGAATTCTGTGTCCAGGGTGGCTGTCTACCAGCTCCATCTGGTACGCAGGATGAGACCCTACCTGCCCGCGGACCGTCTTGCCAGAGTGGTGCATGCTCTGGTTATCTCCTGCTTGGACTACTGCCATGCGCTCTACGTGGGGCTATCTTTGTAGGTGACCCGGAAAATACAACTAATCCAGAATGCGGCAGCTAGACTGGGGACTGGGAGCGGCCGCCAGGACCACATACCACCGGTCCTGAGAGATCTGCATTGGCTCCCAGTACGTTTCCGAGCACAATTCAAAGTGTTGGTGCTGACCTTGAAAGCCCTAAATGGCCCAGTATCCCTGAAGGAGTGTCTCCACTCCCATCGTCCAGCCCGGACAGAGGTCCAGCGCCGAGAGCCTTCTGGCGGTCCCCTCATTGCGAGAAGTGAGGTTACAGGGAACCAGGCAGAGGGCCTTCTCGGTGGTGGCGCCCACCCTGTGGAACGCCCTCCCTTCAGATGTGAAGGAAATAAGCAGCTATCCTATCTTTAAAAGACATCTGAAGGCAGCCCTGTTCAGGGAAGTTTTTAATATTTAATGCTGTATTGTTTTTAACACCTGATTGGGAGCCGCCCAGAGTGGCTGGGGAAACTCAGCCAGATGGGCGGGGTATAAATAATAAATTATTATTATTATTATTATTATTATTATTATTATTATTATTATTAATTATTATTATTATTATCCTGCTCTATTCTGCCTTGGTCAGACCACACCTGGAATCCTGTGTCCATTTCTGGGCGCAACAGTTTCAGAAGGACATTGAGAACCAAGGTACCGCTGTAACCGCCTCCGAGGGGGGAACGAAGCGACGCACATTCTGCCGCCGCCACGCGAGAGAAAAAAGAAAAGAAGGAAGGGGGGAAAAACACCCCAATCCTGTCAAGACGCTGCTTTAAAATACCGCCACTCATCTCCATCTGAGTTGTTTTCCGTTTGAGGGGTTGTCAGTCAGGCGCCGTCAAGCTGTCAGATATGACACGAGGCGCTCCTGGCTCGATTCGGCTGTTGCAATTCAAAGTGGATTAACTCCTCTGCTGCAGCTTCTTGCTGACTGAGCAGGGCCCATTCAGGTCTTATTTTCTCCCCCCCCCCAAATAAAATAAAAATACACACCTCCCAGGTTCTCGCAAACCTCCTTGCTTCACTTGGGTGCCTTTCCATTTTACGCGGTTTACTCTTCCGCTCCGCTGGCAAATCTTCAAGGGAGGTGTTGTTGGGGGGGGGGGGAGAGGTCTCACATCAGTTCCTCAAAAACAATATTAAAAAGTCCCCAAAAACCTCTACTATTGGGGGGAGGGATAGAGAGAAGTTCTGCTGCAAAAAAAAAAAAGTTTTACGCTACAACACCGCGCTGCAACTATGGGGGGTGTATTATTGTTTCTGTTTGTTGCTGTCTTGTGTATTTTTGTGTTTCTTTACTGTGTTTCTTTTTCCCAATTTGAACTATAAAATGTTGGTTTTCTTGAGTCAAAACGAGAGTACCCCCTAAACAATTTTTTTTTAAAAAAATAAAGCTGAATCCCTGATGTGAGAATGACTGACTTGGACGTTGGTTTGCTTAATTTCCATTCTGCACCTTCATCCAATATAGAAACACAAAAATACACAACACAGCCACAAACAGGAACAATCCCGAAAGACCTTCATTGGCTCCCAGGACGTTTCCGAGCACAATTCAAAGTGTTGGGGCTGACCTTGAAAGCCCTAAACGGCCCAGTAGACCTGAAGGAGCGTCTCCACCCCCAATTGTCCAGCCCGGACACCAGGGTCCATCTCCCGAGGGCCGTCTGGCGGTTTCCTCCCTGTGAGAAGCGAGGTTACAGGGAACCAGGCAGAGGGCCTTCTCGGTGGTGGCACCCGCCCTGTGGAACGCCCTCCCATCAGATGTCAAGGAAAAACAACTATCTGACTTTTAGAAGACATCTGAAGGCAGCTCTGTTCGGGGAAGCTTTTATTGTTTGCTCTTTTGTCATGTTTTTAATACTATTAATATTAATTTAAATATTATGTTGGGACAGGGGGTGGGCTGGTGTGGAGGACTCCCTGGTCCTGAATGGGGTCACTGTGCCCCCGAAGGACCAGGTGCGCAGTCTGGGAGTCATTTTGGACTCACAGCTGTCCATGGAGGCGCAGGTCAGTTCTGTGTCCAGGGCAGCTCCATCTGGGACGCAGGATGAGACCCTCCCTGCCCGCAGACTGTCTGGCCAGAGTGGTGCATGCTCTGGTTATCTCCTGCTTGGACTACTGCAATGCGCTGTCCATGGTGCTACCTTTGAAGGTGACCCAGAAACTGCAACTAATCCAGAATGCGGCAGCTAGACTGGGGACTGGGAGCGGCCGCCGAGACCACATAACACCGGTCTTGAAAGACCTCCATTGGCTCCCAGGATGTTTCTGAGCACAATTCAAAGTGTTGGTGCTGACCTTTAAAGCCCTAAACGGCCCAGTAGACCTGAAGGAGCATCTCCACCCCCATCGTTCATCCCAGACACTAAGGAGCTTCCTGACCTCTGGAATAACGCAACCTCCCACATCTTCTAACCACAGTGAAATCCTGAAAGAGTTTTGACATTATGAAGATACCATGGAAAAGCAAGTTGGAGACGAGCGGTGGATCCAGACCAAATGCTTAATGTAGGAGCCGCACTGCCAAAATAAAATCCCCGAAGGATATTTTTTAAGCGGAAGGGAGATAACTGGGAAATCGTGCCTTATTTTCAAGGAATCCAGGAGAGGGCAGTGTTGTATTAATCTAGTTCAAGCTATGGTTTTCCCAGTAGTGATGTATGGAAGTGAGAGCTGGACCATAAAGAAGGCTGATCGCCGAAGAATGGATGCTTTTGAATTCTGGTGCTGGAGGAGGCTCTTGAGAGTCCCATGGACTGCAAGAAGATCAAACCTCTCCATTCGGAAGGAAATCAGCCCTGAGTGCTCACTGGAAGGACAGATCCTGAAGCTGAGGCTCCAAGACTTTGGCCACCTCAGGAGAAGAGAACACTCCCTGGAAAAGACCCTGATGTTGGGAAAGATGGAGGGCACAAGGAGAAGGAGACGATGGAGGACGAGATGGTGGGACAGTGTTCTCGAAGAGACGAGCATGAGTTTTGGTCAAACTCAGTGGAAGACAGGAGGGCCTGGCGTGTTCTGGTCCAGGGGGTCATGAAGAGTCGGACATGACTAAATGACTAAACAACATTAACAAGGTTTGCTCCGTAAAATCACATGCCCTGCCAGGAGAGCAGAGCCCAGGACGGAAAGTTGGCAACCCCAGATTCCTCCTGGTCCATTGCTTCTGCTATTTTGAACCCAGCCTACGATGCACTGCATGTCCCCACCTGCAGCCTTTTAGGCTTCCAGTAAATTATTTTGTTTTGTTAAGGTTTAAGGTTGCTGGTAATGGTGATGAGGGATGGTTTTTGAAATTCTGTGGACAGCCTCTGAAGAGTCGGGGGCTTAAAGGGCTTGTAATGCTCTCCTGTTGTTAAAATTAATTAGGTCTCTTCTTCCAGGGCTAATCGCCGTGAAATACTCGTAAACTCCCCGCCCTGGGTAGGATTTATTGAGGCTTTTCTGAAAACTCTTCCTTTCTCTCCCTCTTTTTTTCCCTCCTCTCTCCTCAACGTACGCCCATTCCCCATATCTCCACGTCTTCTCCCTAAAACACACTTCAAGTTTCTAGCCCTCATTTATTAAACTGTGGGGTTGCGGTTCTTTGCCCCATTTATCGTGCGGCGTCGCCCTCCTGCCACTAGGGGGCAGCGCCGCCTGCGAAGCGAGAGGAAGTCGAGAAAACGCCCAGCTAGGCTGGACAGGAAGCTCCACCCTGACGACTCGCTGGTCAGGAGGAGGGGGCGGGGCTAATGGGGCGGTATTGAGCAGCAGGGGGCGGGGTCAAAGGAAAAGTGGGTGGGGCACTAGTAGGGCCCTGTGAGAAGATGCCCCATTTCCTTTAACCCCTTGGGCTCCTTCTCAAAGAATGTCCCCATAGAGGGCCTTCTCAGTGGCGGCGCCCGCCCAGCAGATGTCAAGGCAATAAACAACTATCTGACTTTTAGAAGACATCCGAAGGCAGCCCTGTTTAGGGAATTTTTTAATGTTTGATGCTTTATTGTATTTTGAATATTTTGTTGGAAGTAGCCCAGAGTGGCTGGGGAAACCCAGCCAGATGGGCAGGGTATAAAATTATTATTATTATTATTATTACTGAATTGCTGGCGCATGCCCTTCTGGCTTGCCCTCTTGATAAAGACTTGAGGAATGAGATTATCACCCCCTTTTTTGTTGTCCATTCCGGGTCGCCCAACCATTGCCCCAGGGTCCTTTCTCTTGGTAGATGAGCAGATGACAGCAAAGGTGGCAAGGTTTTTAGCTGGGGCAATCAGAATCAGATCCACTAAGGCTTCAAAACCCCAAAATGTATTTTATAGAATTGACTTTTTATTTCTGTTCTTTGTTGTAATGGTTCTAGGGGTTGCTCGTGCGTCAACCGGTGCAACACCTGGCTGGGTTGCCTGAGTGAACCTTTTCTGTCCGGACAGCCACTTGCCCGTGGCTGTCTCAATCGCTGGCAGAATCCGTCAGTGGGCGTTTCTTGAACTTCTTCCAGCAAAGAAGCTCTTTGACGCCTAGTCTCCTCCTACTCTCCCTGCACGGAAGCCTTCTGAGCAAGGAGGGCGTAGGCAGCGGAGGACCCTTACTCTCCCCGCTGGTCCCCGGCGAGGAGTCATGGGACCGCCTCGCCGATTCCCCCACCTGCCCCCATTCTCCACTGGTGCTACGCTGATTCTCTTCCCCAGAAGATGGGCTGCCTCTCCCCATCCCAGGGCGCTCTCTGGAGTCCCTCCGGAGCCCGCTCTCTCCCTCCGGCCCTGATGGCAGTTCCCTGACATTTCTATATCGTATTGTTGTTTTATTGCTATGGTCAACGGCTGAGGCAAATAAAGATTCATTCATTCATTCTTATAGAGGAAGGGAAAGGGGATTCTGGGAAATACGGCCCCTCCCTCTTCCCCCCTCCTTTCCATCTATCATAGCTAAGATCATTTTCGTATCGCAATAAACAATAGTGCCTCTGAGCATGTCTAGAGCGCACGCACACAGCCAGCCGCTACACACCTGGCATGCACAATACATTATCTTCCACCGATATCTCTCTTTCTCTCTCTCTTTTAAAAGGAACCTAGACCCCAAGTCCTGCTCATTTCAGGGTGAAGAATGAGGCACCTGAGAAGAATATGAGGCTCTCCATAGCGGTTGCCCAGCAGCCATCTCTGAAGAACGGACGCCAACTTGCTAGCAGCGAGATTCTAGACCGTCCAGATGCCCATTCTCCCTTCTTTTTAAAACAACCACCAAGTCTCTAGTCCCTATTAATTGCAGAGATGTAAACTGAAAGAGACAGCGCAAAAGGAGAGTGCAAAATATGGTCTGAAGCTCAACATAAAAAAAAAGGAAGATCATGGCCACTGGGCCCATCACCTGCTAGCAAATAGAAGGGGAAGAAATGGGGGCAGTGAGAGATTTTACTTTCTTGGGCTCCATGATCACTGCAGATGGTGACAGCAGCCACAGAATTAAAAGACGCCTGCTTCTTGGGAGAAAAGCAATGACAAACCTAGACAGCATCTTAAAAAGCAGAGACATCACCTTGCCAACAAAGGTCCGTATAGTTAAAGCTATGGTTATCCCAGTAGTGATGTATGGAAGTGAAAGCTGGACCAAAAAGAAGGCTTATCGCCAAAGAACGGATGGTTTTGAATTCTGGTGCTGGAGGAGACTCTGGAGAGTCCCATGGACTGCAAGAAGATCAAACCTCTCCATTCTGAAGGAAATCAGCCCTGAGTGCTCACTGGAAGGACAGATCCTGAAGCTGAGGCTCCAGTACTTTGGCCACGTCATGAGAAGAGAAGACTCCCTGGAAAAGACCCTGATGTTGGGAAAGATGGAGGGCGCAAGGAGAAGGGGATGACAGAGGACGAGATGGTGGGACAGTGTTCTCGAAGCTACCAGCATGAGTTTTGGTCAAACTCAGCGGAAGACAGGAAGGCCTGGCGTGCTCTGGTCCAGGGGATCACGAAGACATGACTAAATGACTAAACAACAACAAATCGAAAGATGCCGGTGGGGTTCGCCCCAATTCATCACAGTTTTGCTCTAGAGGGGCCTTTTTGGGCTTGATCCTGACCCTTCGTAGGTGGCTTGCAGCCTTCGTCGCCCGATCCACAGCCAGCCTCACGCTACTGCCTCCTCCTCTCCCACCTGCGAACTCCTGTCGCCAAGCCCTCCTCCAGGGCTGCTCAACCTGGCGCCCGTGGGCCTGCCGCCCTCTCCCTCTGGGCTGCGGCCTTTCCCCCGGATCAGGTCCTTCCTAGGCCACACCCCTATTTTCAGGCCACACCCTCTTGCGAGCACGACTTCCTGGGAGCATCACCAAGACGTGCCCTTGCATTGCTATTGCGTCTCATGTGCAAAAAACTCCGGTTATTTTCCCCCATGGTTGCAATTGCGCCAAGATCAGAGTGGCTCCACCCACAACGATGCTTAGCCCCTCCCACCACCAGCTGGCGGCCCCCGGGAGATCACCCTCCAAGGGAAACCAGCCCTTGTGGCTCCACCAGTATCTCCATCATCGTGCTAGCCTTGTAAATCCTGCCGTTTTCGACCTAAAATTTACCTCCAAATAGCTGCTTGCTGTTTGTTTTATCTGCCTTCCTTACTACACTTTCCTGCCCCCCCTCTTCCTTTGTTGGCAAGCCTCTCCCCCCCCGAAAGACCTGACCCCCCGCACCTCTGGCCAGCCCAGGCCGTCCCTTCTGGACGCAAACTCTTGACCGCAGCTCCTTCATCCTCTGACCTCCTCCGTGACCCGCCACGTTCCCCGGCCACAGGACTTCGGCAACAGCTGCCAATCCGGCCTTAAATCTGCCACGGGCTTTCATGTTATGGAGGAGCCTTTGCAGAGAAAAACACACACACGCCGGGGACATTTGTGAACTCCTGGCTTTTGCAAAACCGCAGCCTTCTCGAAATCTTGCTCACCAAACATCTTCCTGGCATGTCTGATTTGGCATTTTCCTCCCATCCCCTTTTGCAAAGATTTTTTTGTTTCCCCATTTCATTTCGCGATGTATAACAGAGAGAACCGTTCTAAAATTGAAAGACACAAAGCAAGACGACGGGCCCACGAAGACAACTTTGCAGGGGTTAAAAGAGCCAAGTCCGACTAGAGAATACAATCGTATTCCCGAACGCCTTGGTTCTCGGACGCTTTGGCTCCCGAATGCCGCAAACCAGGAAGTGAGCGTTTCGGTTTGCGAACGTTCTTTGGAACCCGAATGTCCGAAGGGGCTTCCACGACTTCCGATTGGCTGGAGGAGCTTCCTGCAGCCAATCAGAAGCCGCGCTTTGGTTTCTGAACGTTTTGGAAGTCGAACGGACTTCCGGAACGGGTTCCGTTCGACTTACGAGGTACGACTGTATCAACATTGCTTTTATGATCAGGTCTAGCTCAAGATTTACAAGGCTGAAGGTGAGGGTTGTTTTGCAAAGGATGGCTCTGTTGTATACTTATAATAAAAGAACGCCAAATCATATAAAAGATGCCTGGAAGGTCTAGTCCCAGTCAAAATCTCAAATTACCCATGGTTTTCTCTGTTACAACTCTATTCCAGAGTGCAAGTTATCAAGCGCCCAGTCTCAGATCTTGGCCTGTTTTCTATCGAGTTGCAATTCCGCATTTGAGCTGCCAATATCATATATAATTCTTCTGACGATACATATTCATCAATGCCATCAAAAATGTTCACTCACATTAATATTAGACGCCAAATTTTGGATGTTTGTGAACTCCCGGCTTTGCGAAATCACAGCCTCCTCCCCTCTTATTTGGAAACCGCCAAACTTTGGCAAATCAGACCTGATTTGGCCTTTTCCGACTGAGATTTTTGCGGTTATGCCTGTGACTGTCTTTCAGAGTGAGGCCTTCTCCCCACTGCCCAGTTCCATCTATGGGGAGGACCCGCAAAGAAACACCCCCCCTGGATATTTAGTCTTTAAAATGATGCTTGTGTGTCTGTGTGCGAGAGAGAAATCTGTCATTTATTTGGCACCAAGGTTTGGAGCAACATAAAGGACTCCCTGGTCCTGAATGGGGTAACTGTGCCCCCGAAGGACCAGGTGCGCAGCCTGGGAGTCATTCTGGACTCACAGCTGTCCATGGAGGCACAGGTCAATTCTGTGTCCAGGGCAGCTCCATCTGGGATGCAGGATGAGACCCTCCCTGCCCGCAGACTGTCTGGCCAGAGTGGTGCATGCTCTGGTTATCTCCCGCTTGGACTACTGCAATGCGCTGTCCGTGGTGCTACCTTTGAAGGTGACGCGGAAACTGCAATTAATCCAGAATGCGGCAGCTAGACTGGTGACTGGGACTGGCCACCAAGACCATATAACACCAGTCCTGAAAAACCTACATGGGCTCCCAGGACGTTTCCGAGCACAATTAAAAGTGTTGGTGCTGACCTTGAAAGCCCCAAATAGCCTCGGCCCAGTATCCCTGAAGGAACGTCTCCACCCCCATCGTCCGGCCCGGACACTGAGGTCCAGCTCCGAGGGTCTTCTGGTGGTTCCCTCCCTGTGAGAACTGAGGTTGCAGGGAACCAGGCAGAGGGCCTTCTCGGTGGTGGCGCCTGCCCTGTGGAACGCCCTCCCATCAGATGTCAAGGAAATAAACAACTATCTGAATTTTAGAAGACATTTGAAGGCAGCCCTGTTTAGGGAAGCTTTTAATGTTTGATGTTTTCAATATTCTGCTGGGAGCCACCCAGAGTGGCTGTGGAAACCCAGCCAGATGAGCAGGCTATAAAGAATAAATTGTTATTGTTATTGTTATTGTCGTCATTAGCCTGGCTAGGAGCCATCGATAATCCTCTCCTCCTCCATGAATCTGTCCAAACCTCTTTTAAAACCATCTGACTTGGGGGCCATCACTGGGGGCCGGACGCCAATCGTGGGCGGGGCCAGAGGGGAAAGGTGGGCGTGTCACACAATACCATGTTCACCTTGCCGCAACAGGCGAGCTTCGACTCACAAATCCTCCAGGCAAATGGAAGCGGTGATCAGAATTCAAGGACAGGCATGAAAACCCAAAGCGAGGACCGGCGAGGGGGCGTGGCTTACAGGAGAGCGCCGAGGGCCGTCTAGAGAGGCCTGGAGGGCCACATCCGGCCCCTGGTCCAGAGGTACCCCAGTCCTGGTCCAGGCAAAATTGAAAATTGATGCATCAAAGCATCAAAGTCCTTTCCAGTGTGTCCCAGACAGGTGATTGTGGAAGCCAATTTGCATATGCAAAGGTTAAAAAAACCCATTCCCCCTCCCTTTACATACATTAATGGCAAAACCTTTCTATCTTGCAAAAATAAAAATAAAAATTTCCATAAGCAAAGGACCAGCCCAGAAAGTGTGGTTTTCCTCCATCCCCAAAAGTTAAAAAGTCAGGATGGCTTCTTTAGAAAGAGGTACCAGAATCAACAACAAATGACTTCCTCCGAAAATAATCTGACAGCAAAATGAGCTACCCCCCTTTCTCCGCAAAATTATCATTCTTCCACGGTCATCTCCTCACACCCCTTCCTTTTTCTTCTCCTTTTTTTGTAACGAAAAGGTAATTTCCATCTCCGTAACCTCTTCCGGGACCTTTTCTTGGCTGTCCCCCCCGCCCCCCGCTTCTCTAGTCGGATGCTTTTGCCAAAAAATATAAATATATATCCATCCGTTTTTCTTTGCTGTAAGGTCTGGAGAGGAGGGCGCCAGTAATGCGAGAAGCGACGAGTTTGATTCTCTAATCCTGCAATTGTCCCCTCATCGGTCTTACATCTCTTTCCAAAGCTCTTCATAATAGATTTAATTTTTAAATAAATCTCCGGAAGGTTATTATCGGATATTTTGGCTTTTAATTAAAAACTATAAACTTGCTATGAAGCTGGGGGGGGGTGTGAAGTGAGGGTGGGGGAAGAGAGAGGTTTTTGCAGGCTATAGCAGACATGCAAAAACATCTCTTTCAAGCTAAATGGGGACTTCTCCTCTGTTTTTTTTTACTCCAGATGAGGATTTAACTCAGAACGCGCCTATATATCCTGCAGTTTTCATGCATGAAGTTGGATTTGGTTTAAGAGAGAGGTGGACACAAAGCGTTACGGATTAGGCCGGTGTGTGTGTGTGAATTAGAAGCAGAAATGAAAGCAAGAAATGATAGCAAACAAGTGAACAAATAAATACAGCGGTTCCTTGGTTCTCAAACTTAATCCGTTCCGGAAATTCCGTTCCAAAACCAAAGCGTTCCAAAACCGAGGCACGCTTTCCCATAGAAAGGAATGCAAAGCGGATTAATCCGTTCCAGACTTTTCAAAACAACTCCGAAAACAGCAATTCAACATGGATTTTACTCTCTAATGAGACGATCGATCCACAAAGTGAAAGGAATAATCAATTTGCTGTGCTATAAAATAAATAAGACAGTATTGTAGATGATAAGAATTAAAATTATTATTATTTTCTTACGTGCGCTGATGATAGTCATTGTTTGGATGGGGGGGGCTTTTACCCATTTCCGCAGTCACACCATCAATCAATCAATCAATCAGTAGCTGAACTGGGTTCCACACAGTGGCAAAAACAAATGAACTGAAAAAGCCTCAAAAATAAAAATGCAGAATAAATAGCAAAAACAAAAGCGCCAAACTTACTCCATTCCGGAAGTCCGTTTGACTTCTGAAATGTTCGGAAACCAAGGCACAACTTCTGATTGGTGCAGGCGCCACAGAAACAATAGCCAACAGCCACACCGGACGTTCAGCTTCCGAAAAACATTTGAAAACCGGAACACTTACTTTCGGTTTTTGGCGTTTGAGAACCAAGGCGTTTGAGAACCAAGGTACCACTGTACTCCAGACACACAGGGATGAATTTAAAGGAAAGCCAAGCATCGCAGATGACTTTCAAAATTAGGACAAGAACAGGAGGGGTCCGAACCACAGAGTGGCCTGAATTGTTGGTTTTTTAAATTAAAAATCATCATTAATTTTTAAAAATATAATTATTTTACCAGCAGGGAGCACCTGGGAATTCGAAGAAACTGCGCCGAATTGCGATTTTCTTTTCAATGGTGAAATATACTTGGAGTCGAGTGTGGATTTCATGCTCTTTATTCAGCTCATAGTAGTGAGGAATGAAAGTTCCTTCAAAATATCTGCTTTATATACATTATTTACACAATGGGCCACACTTGATTGGCTAATTCTGGGATTCTCCTGTAGGCCAATCAGGTTGCAGATTGACTTCCACCTGGAGCTGGATTGGGTGGCTCGTGCAGACCAATCATACTGCTGCATTTTGGATCCTATTGTTCTAGGACCAATCAGACTGCTGCATTCTGAATCCTATTGTTCTAGGACCAATAAGACTGCTGCCTTTTGGATCCTATTGTTCTAGGACCAATCAGACTGCTGCCTTTTGGATCCTATTGTTCTAGGACCAATCAGACTGCTGCATTTTGGATCCTATTGTTCTAGGACCAATCAGACTGCTGCCTTTTGGATCCTATTGTTCTAGGACCAATCAGACTGCTGCCTTTTGGATCCTATTGTTCTAGGACCAATCAGACTGCTGCCTTTTGGATCCTATTGTTCTAGGACCAATCAGACTGCTGCATTTTGGATCCTATTGTTCTAGGACCAATCAGACTGCTGCCTTTTGGATCCTATTGTTCTAGGACCAATCAGACTGCTGCCTTTTGGATCCTATTCAACTCAGTACATAACAAATGGTTAGTGTTATTTGTGAGCTGGGGGGGGCTTCAATCCGACCATGCCCCAAATCAGCCCCTTCCTCTTCCAGCTCGGGGAATCTCATTCGTAACCGCCATGCCAAACTGGGTGAAGGCGCGTTGAAGATGCGTTTGGGTCCGCCATGTTGATTCAAAATGGCGGCCCACATCCCTACGGCACCAAAACGCGACCGTCCTCCACTCAGGAACCCTTGTGCTGGGTTTGGAATGGGGAGTTTGGACCCGTCATGTGCAAAAGAAAAGGAAAAATGGGACGAAATCGTGCCCAGGTCACTTGCGGGATCCGTAACTGATTGAAGTCACAGCTCAATTTGTAGAAAGAGAGATGGCGGTGTCCACGGGTAGCATGGCCAGAGGTCATGGATGATGGACATTGTAGTCCAGGAAAATCTCAGGGTCTGGGACGAGCGCATGGCCTACCCGTGAGTTTGGGAGTCGTGCCCGCTTGGAAGAGGCCCCTTTTGGCCTGGAAACCCTCTGTTCTCTGATCCCAGTGTGTATGTGTGGGCACTCTGTACATGCTCAGTGGCACCTTTATTCCCTTGTGCGCATATTGGGGATAGGAGCCGCAAGGGCTCAGTTCCTCCTCGGGCCAGATCCTCCGAGGAAAGGAGGTTGTGGGGCTTAAACCAAACCTTCAGAGCAAGGCGGTAAGGGATGCCGTTAATGAGACATAAAGCGGGGGAGAAATAACTTCTCCTTGCATGTCTGTTCTGTGACGAGGGGGGGAAACCTGGCAAAAAAATCTTATCCGTATCGCGCGAGTCAGCAGAACTGTCTCCCAACTGCACAGGGAAGGGGAGATGTGCTGACTCGTGAGAAAGAGGCTCGCGTCGTGCGCTCGGTTTCCAAAACCAGAGCTGCTTTCGCTCGTTCTCTCCCTCTCCTTCTGAGCTCTTGGTGCCTCTCCCTTCTGCCAACGTCCTGGCCATAGCTGTCAAGCGTCCCTTATTTGGCGGGACAGTCCCTTATCCCAGCGCTATGTCCCGCTGCTGTCCCTTATTGATGATGTCCCTTAAATAAGCTACTGAAGAGAATGGGGCCCTTTCTATGTCCAGCTTGCTTTGTCAACAACAAATTGTTGCTGTTTTTTTGTGTTGAATATATGCTATATGGTAATTGATGGGCCTAATAGGTATCTAAAGCCATTTGCACGCAACAAAATATCTATTTTATCAAAGTAATTGTTGATCCCTTATTTTGGCTGCTGATCCCTTATTTTCGAGGCTGCTGGTCCCTTATTTTCAAATCTGTAAGTTGACAGCTATGGTCCTATCCAAACATAGGGGCTTTGCTGCGCCCCCCAAGGACTTGAGGCAGAGAGAGACCCCCAGGACCAGGGATTGGCGAATCTGCAAATTCCAGTCATTTCCCCAGTTCTGTCCTTCCTGTTGCCACGTGGCGGATCGCCAAGATTGAAAAAGGCAGGATTTAAAACATTTCAAGGGGTTTACGGTCAGGAGAATAGAGCTGTCCACACATACGCACTGATCCTGCTATCCAAATGCTCATAAATGCATGAAAATTCACTTATCCAAACATACGGAATTAGTACCCAAACCTCGCTATACACACTCGCGGATTCAGATATCCAAACAGCCAATCATGAGGGCTAGAACCTCACATCATCTTTTAGGGAAAGGACTAGAACAGGCATCCCTGCAGCCCTCCAGGTATTTCGGCCTACAACTCCCATGATCCCTAGCTAACAGGACCGGTGGTCAGGGATGATGGGAATTGTAGTCCAAAACATCTGGAGGGCTGAAGGTTGGGGATGCCTGGACCAGAGGTTTAGTGGTCGGGGAGCAACTACTTTGTATGCAGAAGGTCTGGACATCTTGCTGACCCCTGCTATATATAGAAATGAGCAAACCAGTGATATTTTAGGGAGAAGGCTAGCAGGCGGGGCCCATGACTTACATCCTAGGAGCCCTGGTGTTGTTTAGTCGTGTCTGCCTCTTCGTGACCCCCTGGACCAGAGCACGCCAGGCACTCCTGTCTTCCACTGCCTCCCACACTTTGGTCAAACTCATGCTGGTAGCTTCGAGAACACTATCCAACCATCTCGTCCTCTGTCGCCCCCTTCTCCTTGTGCCCTCCATCTTTCCCAACACCAGGGTCTTTTCCAGGGAGTCTTCTCTTCTCATGAGGTGGCCAAAGTCTTGGAGCCTCAGCTTCAGGATCTGTCCTTCCAGTGAGCACTCAGGGCTGATTTCCTTCCGAATGGAGAGGTTGGATCTTCTTGCAGTCCATGGGACTCTCAAGAGTCTCCTCCAGCACCAGAATTCAAAAGCATCCATTCTTCAGCGATCAGCCTTCTTTATGGTCCAGCTCTCACTTGCATACAACACAAAACACTGTTGTTGTAGGTAGGTTTTATTTTATTTCTTTTTCATCTTATATTTTGGAAATGTACATCCAGGTTTTTCCCCTTTAAATTTTTTTGGGGCCCCCAAGAGAGCGAGGCCCTAAGCTATAGCTTGTTTAGCTTATACGTTAATCCGGCACTGGGCACCACCGAAATATTATTCTGCATTTGCAAACGGCATGTTCATGCAGCCACTCCTCTCTCTCTGTTTTGCAACTAGCACCAGAGGCAGTGGCAGAGGCGAGCCCGTCTGAAGTGGTCTTCAGGTGTGGACAAGGTGAAGGTCCCTTGGAAGGACGAAGGAACGGAATCGAGGAAGGTCTCCTCCTTCTCTGGGATCGTTTCCACCCGGCGGGGTGGACAGTGTCCCAGGAGACCCCGAGAGCTTTTGAAGAGCAGTGTCAAAGGAAATCTTTTCTCTCTTCTCCCTCCCCGCTTTCCGCAACCTCCGAGGTGCAGAATTGTTTTGGTGTGTTTTTTTGCACCAGCCACCAGAAGCAAGAGCGCGTTCCTTTGCTTGCAGCTCCCCGCTGCGTCTCCAGGGAGCCTTCGCCAGCCGTCCTTGCAGAAAGGTTCCTCTCCCCTTCACAGCTCCTAGGTGCTTGCAGAGGCAATGCGAGGAGATGCCTTGCTCCAAGCTGGGCCATGTACCTCAGTGCTGTCTGCACGGGCCGGCAGCAGCTGCCAAAGGTTTCAGGCAACTGGTGTTCGGCAGCTTCTGATTAAGGAGCCGGCGCACAGCCATGAAGCTTTCTACCAGCTCCATGTGGGACGCAGGCTGAGACCCTCCCTGCCCGAGGACTGTAGGTGTGTGTGGGGGAGCCTCCTTGGTCCTGAATGGGGTAACTGTGCCCCTGAAGGACCAGGTGCACAGCCTGGGAGTCATTTTGGACCCACAGCTGTCCATGGAGGCGCAGGTCAGTTCTGTGTCCAGGGCAGCTCCATCTGGTACACAGGCTGAGACCCTCCCTGCCCGCGGACTGCCTTGCCAGAGTGGTGCATGCTCTGGTTATCTCCCGCTTGGACTACTGCCATGCCCTGTACGTGGGGCTGCCTTTGAAGGTGACCCGGAAACTGCAATTAATCCAGAATGAGGCAGCCAGACTGGGGACTGGGAGCGGCCGCCGAGACCGCATAACACTGAGAGATCAGCATTGGCTCCCAGGACGTTTCCGAGCACAATTCAAAGTGTTGGTGCTGACCTTGAAAGCCCTAAACGGCCCAGTAGACCTGAAGGAGCGTCTCCACCCCCATCGTCCAGCCCAGACACCGGGGTCCAGCACCGAGGGTCTTGCGGCGGTTCCCTCCCTGTGAGAAGTGAGGTTACAGGGAACCAGGCAGAGGGCCTTCTCGGTGGTGGCGCCTGCCCTGTGAAACGCCCTCCCATTAGATGTCAAGGAAATAAACAAATATCTGACTTTTAGAAGACATCTGAAGGCAGCCCTGTTTCCCAGGGCTGTGGATTTGAGTCCCGCGCTGGGCAAAAACCCCCTCATTGCAGGGGGTTGGACTAGATGGCACCTGGGGTCCCTTCCGACTGTACGGTTTTGCACTGATCCGCTACTGCCGGTTTCCTTATGGAAATCCCGGTTCTCCGAAGTTTCGCTGTCTCGTTCGCCTCTGTGCTTTCAGCAGCGGGGTCAACCACCCGGAAGACTTTAAGAGACTCTCGGAGGCTTTTCATCGCCCCTTTCAGCCCATCGGTTTGGGCAGCTGGAGGGCGGGGCAGAGGAGAAAAAGGAATTTAATTTGCATCTACCCCCATAACCCCGAGATGCCGGATTATGGCACCTTTCCTCTGCCTTGGCTGGAGAGCTGTAATAGGGAGAACCTTGTCTGCAAACCGCAGAGACCCTGATTCCCCTTCCCTGATTGTTTTTCTCTGTAGGTAGTCTGTATTACATTCGGACCACTGGCTGCAGCATGTTCCTTATGAATGTTGCACAGCGCGGCATGCAAAAGAGACCGAGGCCCGTGAGAGAGTCGCCCCCCCCCCCGCTTTTAAGCCCATCTGTTCTTTAAGGAGCAAAAGGAAACAAAGGGGAGGGGGGACAGGGTGGGAGAAGGAAGAAAAAGGGGTCCCCAAATCTGCCGTGTCTTGGTTTTTTTTTTTAGCTTACATAACAAAATCAATTCAAAATACCATCCGATTTAGTACTTTTTTTTTCTTCCCCCCCTCCGACCCCCGGTCAGGCCTTCCTTCTTCATATCTTTATCCATGTACACAGTCTTTTCATTCGAGATTGTATGTTAGGGTTGGCTCCCCCTCTTTCTATCCAGTTCCTATAAAATGCCCATTTATTTGTGATTCTTTGGCATTTATTTTCCCATCTATCCTCTGCCACTATCTGTGCGAATATTTCTGATTGTACGTATTCAAAAACATAATCATTCCATTTTTCCATATTCCGTTTGGCCTTTTCTTTCCATCCCAAAGCAATAACTGCCATTCCAGCTAGAATCATAATCTTGTACAACTCTTGCTTATTACTCTTTACTTTGTTATTTCCCAGTATTCCCGAAAATAACAAATCCCTATCAACTTCTATGTTTATTTGAAATAATCCAGAAATTACCTTTATATTCACTATATTCACATATGTGGTGGGAATGTAATCTAGTTAAGGAATATTGGCAAAAGATCTGCCGTGTCTTGCTGATGACAAGAGGATAAATTGAGCAAGCCCTTTGTAGCAATCCCAGACACCTCCCCTCCAATAACAATAATAATAATAATAATTTTTTATTTATATCCTGCCCTCCCCAGCCAAAGCCGGGCTCAGAGTGGCTAACAACCGTAAAGGGGTTTCTTACCCCTAGCTAACAAATGGGAAAGGTTTGCGGCAAATGGCTCGTTTGTTAATGGGGAATATTTCGTACGGGGTGTTTCTGTCCTTTTGTGCACTAAAAGGAAAAACAGAACGAACTTCTAGACTACAGTCAAAGCATTTCCCCGGCTGGACCCCGGGAAGGTTAAGTCCGGTCAAAGGCGACTATGGGGTTGCGGCGCTCGTCTTGCTTTCGGGCCGAGGGAGCTGGCGTTTGTCTGCAGACATGAAGCCAGCAGGACTAAACCGCTTCTGGTGCATGACGGAAACCAGAGCGCATGGAAACGCTGTTTACCTTCCTGCCGCATTGGTACCTATTTATCTACTTGCACTTTGACGTGCTTTCGAACTGCTAGGTTGGCAGGAGCTGGGACGGAGCAACGGGATCTGACCCCGTCGTTGCGGGGATTCGAACTGCCGACCTTCTGATCAGCAAGCCCAAGAGGCTCAGTGGTTTAGACCACAGCGCCACCTGCTCCCCATATTTCCCCAGCTACCAGGAAGTAACAAGAGAGGCACCTATTGGGTAAGAGGTAACCTTGGTTAATGAACAGCCAAAGGACACTGTTCTGACATGTTGCTGGAAGGCAGAAGAGGGAAATGGAAGCCAGCTGATTCAACGGCCTCATTCTGCACCTTAGCTGTTCTTACGCTCCTATGAACGACTCGCCATGAAACCTGGTGGGGTATTGCTTTGTCTGTTTTTCAGTTGGGGTCCAGTCTTCGGGCAGGCCTGTCCAACAGGTAGATCATGATCTTCCGGTAGATCACTAGATGTCTGTGGCAGATCACCAGTAGGTCGCCGGCTCCCCCCAAAGAAGCTCAACATCTTTGCCCTGCACCCCCCAAAAAGGGGGTAGATCGCTGCCAGTTTTTAACTCTGTGAGTAGATCGCAGTCTCTCGGGAGTTGGCCACCCCTGTCTCAGGGAAATCAGAAGCCCCACACCACACCCAGTGCCAGATTTACATATAAGCTAAACAAGCTATAGCCTTCTGGCGGTTCCCTCCCTGCGAGAAGTGAGGTTACAGGGAACCAGGTGGAGGGCCTTCTCGGTGGTGGCGCCCACCCTGTGGAACGCCCTCCCATCAGATGTTAAGGAAATAAACAACTACCTGACTTTTAGAAGACATCTGAAGGCAGCCCTGTTTAGGGAAGTTTTTAATGTCTGATGTTTTATTGTATTTTGAATATTTTGTTGGAATGGCTAGGAAAACCCAGTCAGATGGGCGAGGTGAGGATAATGATGAGGTTATGGAGTACGCAGGAATAGCCAAATTAACAGCTAAAATTCGAAATCAGGGCGATGAAACATTTCAAAAAGAGTGGGGAAAATTCATGTTATATATAGGGAAGATGAAGCGAAATAGTGAAACCAGTAGAATTGAAACAAACCTCATGACGGGAAAATACAAAGAAGTTTACTGAATAATAAAAACAATAAGAAATAAAAATGTATATTATGACTAATGTAACGAACAGTATTTGTAAATGAATATAGATAGAAAATAAGAACTGTATATATAGGAATATTATTTGTTTACAGACATTTCATGGACGAGAATGGAAGAACAACAGCTACATACAAAACGGGTAAAGACAATCTGAAAAGAGGGAAGTCAGCTCTCAAGAGCAAGTGTAAATGTAAAGTGTAATATATTATGTGTATGTATAAAAGGGTAAAGGGACCCCTGACCATTAGGTCCAGTCGCAGACAACTCTGGGGTTGCAGCGCTCATCTCGCTTTACTGGCCGAGGGAGCCGGCGTACAGCTTCCGGGTCATGTGGCCAGCATGACTAAGCCGCTTCTTGCGAACCAGAGCAGCGCACGGAAACGCCGTTTACCTTCCCGCCGGAGCGGTACCTATTTATCTACTTGTACTGGCGTGCTTTCGAACTGCTAGGTTGGCAGGAGCAGGGACCGAGCAACGGGAGCTCACCCCGTCAAGGGGATTCGAACCGCTGACCTTCTGATCGGCAAGTCCTAGGCTCTGTGGTTTAACCCACAGTATGTAACTAAAAAACAGCAACTAATAAAGATTACAAATACCTCTCGCACGGCGGACCCATTCGATATTCTTATCTCTATTTTAAAATTTAAAACCTTGCCAACTCCTCATTGTAGCGGCCGACTTCAATGCACCGCACCTGTAGGTCCACGACCATTTGTGATATCAGCCAGTCTGGCAACGAGGATGCTAAACGGGTAGGAGTGGTCCCTGTGCGGTTTGGTCTATTTTTCATTCTCTCCCCCCCCCCCCATCTTGCAGTGAAGACAAAAGGTTGAGGGAGAGGAGCTGGCTATAGGCAGGAATCAAGGCACCCCTAGTTAAAATGATTTATTGTTTGAAGATCACGGGTAGGAGGTTTTTATAAAATATGTAGGGTTACTAATGCTAACAGCGTCGAGGAAGGAGAACGGCACGGTTGTATATTATTTTGGAGACAGCCAGCAAGGCTGGAGGGCTGCGGTCGGAGAGTACCAAGTTTATGTCTTTGGGGCAACTCCAGGGACCGATAAATCAAAAGCACTTTTTGGGTGGAGTGGGGCGAAGGAGGAAATTAAGTTGCGTTTTCTGCCTGTCATGGCTAAGCCAAGGTTGTGCTGAACGAGAGAGGAGTCGAAAAGGAAGCGTTCCCGTTGATTCCGTCGCAGAACTTTCCCAGGCATTGGGGGTGAGCAAAATGGGAAAGCTCCCGGAGGACTGAAAAACAACACAATGGCTTTCCACACTTTTAGGGACGATTTGAGCGTCGGCGTCTCTGGAAGAAATGCAGAATAGAGTGGATTGCAGATCTAACCAAGGACGGCTGCCTCGCAGCGCGATTCTGCGACGGGAAAGGGTGGATTCCGCGATGGATCTAAACCCAGCGAGGCCAACTTGCAGCTGGATTAAATTAAATTGGAATTATTTTTCACGATTCTGCTGAATTCAGATATGGATTTCTGCTTAATTCAGCTATGGATATGAAGGGTATGAAAAAAATACATAGCAGAGTTCGCCAGTGTGATGTTCATAGACACTATAATTTTTATTTAACAAAAGTTATATAGCGCTTATTAGAATCCTAGAATTGTGGTTTGAAGAGACCCTGAGGTTCACCTAAGCAGGAATCTTTCGCCCAAACATGGGAATCAAAAACACGGCCCTGAAATTAAGAGCCTCGTGCTCTAGTGACTAAGCTATACAGCTCAATTGTAGGAAATCCTCCAAGCCGTTTGCAGAAATAAAAACTAAAACTATTTTTTTTTCAAGTTAAATAACAGGCCTTGAAAAAAGTATCCGAAAGATTATTGCAATCGACAGCGGCTAAGAAGAAATGAAATTCAGATAATTGTTTACAAGTCGAGATAAGCTGAACTGCGTTCCATGCAGTCACAAAAACAAATGAACCGAAAAAGCCTCAAAAAGAAAAACGCAAAATAAATAGCGAAAACAAAAGCGCCAAACTTAATCCGTTCCGGAAGTCCGTTTGACTTCCGAAATGTTCGGAAACCGAGGCGCGGCTTCTGATTGGCGCAGGCGCCCCGGAAACAATAGCCGACAGCCGCATTGGATGTTTGGCGTCCGAAAAACGTTCAGAAACTGGAACACTTTTGGGTTTTCGGCGTTTGGGAAACAAGGCGTTTGAGAACCAAGGTACCACTGTATATGTGAACTCCGGAGGTGTGGAGGGGGAAGAAAGGATTTCGGTCTTTGGCAAGCAACGTGAAGCTTTTAGGAATTCGCCTCCAGCCAATGAGGTTGCGGACGTGACATTATTAAAGGATTAGCAACTTGTCCCTGCTCCTCAATGGGAGATAAGTGCCATATTCAGCACTATGTTTTCAAACGGAAGACTGAAGGGGGGGTTGCGGGAATGGCAGAAGAGAGAGAGAGAGAGAGAGAGAGAGAGAGAGAGAGAGAGAGAGAGAGAGAGAGACAACATCCCAAGGTGTCGCGGCCTTCAGAACATTATTAAGGGTAATTTGTCTGGGACGGTGGGCGAGCGAGCGAGGAAGCGGGGGGCAAGGGAAAAAAACCCCGATGCCAGCGGAGTCGCAGAAGCTGGGAGGATTAAAACTAAGACGAGGAGATTACGAGAGAGAAATATGAACTGTATTCAAAGTCAGTCCGGCGGGGAGGGGAAATTGCAAGGCAGGCAGAGCGGCCCGCGTCCAGAATGCGAACCGCGAGGATAGAAGGCACGCCGGCCCCCGCCATGCCGCAGGGAGTGAAGGCCACCCGGCTCACCACCCCCACCCCCTTCTGCTCCATTTCGGACAAACGGCATGGGGGTGGCCTGGCTGGGGCAGCTGTAGGAATGGACCCCATCTCCCCAGGAAGGGAGATGTTCTGGGACAGAGGCAGGGCCGTCTTTAGGAGATAATAATAATAATAATTTCTTATTTATACCCCGCCCATCTGCCTGGGCTTCCCCAGCCACTCTGGGCGGCTTCCAAAAATATATATTAAAATACTGTAATACATCAAACATTAAAAGCTTCCCTAAACAGGGCTGGTCAAGACATCTGGTCTTCTAAAAGTCTGGTAGTTGTTTATCGCTTTGACATCTGGTGGGAGGGCGTTCCACAGGGCGGGCACCACCACCGAGAAGGCCCTCTGCCTGGTTCCCTGTAGCTTTGCTTCTCGCAATGAGGGAACCGCCAAAAGGCCCTTGGAGCTGGACCTCAGCGTCTGGGCAGAATGAAGGGGGCGATACCTTTGCCCCAAAGCGATGTGCACCTCCGCACCCCACAGAACCAAGCCCTCCAGATCGGATTTCGTTTAACAGCCTCCTGGCCAAGTCCCCCCACTCTCCCCTTGGCCTACCTTGCAAGGGTCGTGGTCAAAGGCAAAGCAGGAATATGACCACCACCACTCCGCCCCTAGTTGGATTTGACCCCGGAGGACGACGCAGGCAATGTGCTACAATGTGAAATGGGCAAGGAAATTAAGTGGGGAATGATTCCCGAGACGCCACAAGGAGCTGGGCTCAATTGCATGTTTTAATCTGCGGCGAGGAGGCACCCCTGGTCTTTGTCGCTTTGCCAGAACGGTGATTTTGTGCAAATCCATTTTCTCCTTTCATGACTGAATAATCATCCTTATCGTTCGGGGGTCCTGGGGCAGCTTTTTCTGTCGGCGGACCGAGCGCTCCTAATGGTTGCAAAGCGAGAAAATAAAAAAACAGAGGGCTGCCCTCTCGACAAGAATACTAAAACGTGCGCTCCTTCGGAGAGCCCTCGCCTCCAGCACAGTCTCTGCCGCCGAGGCTGGGCTGGGGTCTGTCTCCTTAAGGGACATCCGAGGCCCCTGCTCTTGCCTACATGCCCAGCTCTACGTTGTTGTTGTGTTGAGTCGTTTAGTCGTGTCCGACTCTTCGTGACCCCCTGGACCAGAGCACATCAGGCCCTCCTGTCTTCCACTGCCTCCCGCAGTTTGGTCAAACTCATGCTGGTAGCTTTGAGAACACTGTCCAACCATCTCGTCCTCTGTCGTCCCCTTCTCCTTGTGCCCTCCATCTTTCCCAACATCAGGGTCTTTTCCAGGGAGTCTTCTCTTCTCCTGAGGTGGCCAAAGTCTTGGCCTGAGGTGGCCAAAGCCTCAGCTTCAGGATCTGTCCTTCCAGGGAGCACTCAGGGCTGATTTCCTTCAGAATGGAGAGGTTGGATCTTCTTGCAGTCCATGGGACTCTCAAGAGTCTCCTCCAGACCAGAATTCAAAAGCATCAATTCTTCGGTGATCAGCCTTCTTTATGGTAGCTCTACGTTAAAAATAAATAAATCCAAAGTTGGGTTTCAATCCACATGACTCACAGAGGCAGAAGGCAATGCACGGAGGCAGAATTCGACCTAGTTGCTCACATGGCACTTGAGGAATTGGTTCCAATTAACCGTTCCAATTTTCTAGCCCTGTTTTCTGACATTGTGGGATGCCTTATGGAAAAGTCGCTGGTGTGAGTGACAGAAGCCGTGCTTCCCCCCCCCTCTAAAAAAATGTTTAGGGGTACTAACATTTTGGGGACGCGGGTTAAACCACAGAGCCTAGGACTTGCCGATCAGAAGGTCGGCGGTTCGAATCCCCGCGACGGGGTGAGCTCCCGTTGCTCGGTCCCTGCTCCTGCCAACCTAGCAGTTTGAAAGCACGTCAAAGTGCAAGTAGATAAATAGGTACCGCTCCGGCGGGAAGGTAAACGGCGTTTCCATGCGTTGCTCTGGTTCGCCAGAAGCGGCTTAGTCCTGCTGGCCACATGACCCGGAAGCTGTACGCCGGCTCCCTCGGCCAATAAAGCGAGATGAGCGCCGCAACCCCAGAGTCGGCCACGACTGGACCTAATGGTCAGGGGTCCCTTTACCTTTTACTCTCATTTTGACTCAATAAAAGCACCCTTTTATAGTTCAAATCGGGGAAAATAAATACACTAAATGGGCAAAAGTACAAAGGTTCGCAAAACGTTTAGGGGCGTGCGTCCCCTCAGAAAAAGAGAACTTGGCAGACGTCGTTCCTCAGGGGCCAGCCTGTTGCTGGAAACCACGGGAGGCGAGAAGGCTCTTGAGTTCGAATTTCGCTTGCAGGTTTTCCCACAGGCTGGCCCCTGTGTGAACAGGATGCTAGACTAAATAGGGCGTTGGCCAACACAGCAGGGTGTCTTCTGTTCACATAAAAAAAATGGGCACAGAGAAAGAAGCCAGGAGGCCGAATGCCCCACAAGTTCCTCCAGTTTTTTTGGGGGGAAATATAACCAGCTTGACTCGCCCGGCATTATTCCATCTGCCGATCAATCGGGAAATAAACCCCACCACCACCCAATCCTCTATTCCCTTCCCTCTGGTATTGATTGGTGGAGATGACTTTTTAGGATTCGGATAATGGAAATATGCACCGGGAGATGAAATCAAATGGAACAGCTAATACGGAGATCACTGATACGGAGAGGCAGGGGCCCTCATTTGCGGGAGAAGAAATCCTGTTATGATATTCTACATCTGCCCCAAATCCCATTTCAGCGTCTCTCGATCTCTTAATTCGCTGCCTCCCCTTTAGCTCCGCGGCCGGCCTGCATGTCTCTCTCTCTCTCTCTCTCATACACCTCACTGACTTTCCCCTTCTTTCTCAAAGCCTCAATGTCAATTTCTGTTTATTAACTGGGAACTTTGCACACATGGAAACCCACCTCTGTGAAGGTGGCTTCAGACTCTCTCTTCCGTGAGAGATTTGAGCATTCAGCCAGTCAAGCACCCAAGAATTGGTGTGTGTGTGTGTTTCTTTGCCCTGGTTTGCGAAGGCTGCAGCTGCTGAGCTACGTGTCGGTGTTGCTTCAGCAGCGATGGACCTCCTGCGAAGGCAAGGAAAGCCTAGCTGCTGGATCGGGTCCAAGCAAGCCCATCTGGTCCAGTGCCCTGTCCCCATAGTGGCCAAATACCCCATCGAACTTCGGGATCAAAATCTTCTTCTTCTTTGGCAATCCCTCGTAGCCGAGTAAGATTGTCTCCCATGAACACGGTCTTAACAGTGAGTCCATAAGTGACTGGGGAGGCCAATTCTGGATCCACATGTCCTTCCACAGTGGGGACATTGGTTTCTGGATGGGAGTTGATCCCGGTGAGGGTTTGCCAAGCGTGCCTTCCTCTTAGCACATTTCTCCCTCTTGTCCTGAGTTTGAGTGTCTCCAAAGCCCACGACACCTTTGGTAAAGGCTGTTCTCTAACTGGAGCGTTTGTTTCCCAGTTGTCGGTGTTTATACTACATTTTAGATTTGCCTTGAGACAGTCTTTAAACCTCTTTTGTTGACCACCAGCATTACGCTTTCCATTTTTAAGTTCTGAATAGAGCAGTTGCTTTGGAAGACGATCATTAGGCATCCGCACAACATGACTAGTCCAACGAAGTTGATGTTGAAGAATCATCGCTACGACACTGGTGATCTTTGCTTCTTCCAGTACACTGGCATTAGTTCGCCTGTCTTCCCAAGTGATGTGTAAATTTTTTTGGAGACACCATCGATGGAATCTTTTCAGGGGTTGGAGATGGCGTTTATAGACTGCCCCTAGACCTGGAGGCTCCACAAGGATTATTTAAACAGGAACGTTTCAGATAAAACATGCCCAAACAACACACACACACACACCTCCTCCTGTAGCCTTATTGGAGTTCATTGATTGGGTCTGCGTTGCTCCGGGACAGGAGGAAGGAAGTCAAATGACACCGAGGTTGATTCCAAGAAAGAGTTTATTCTGCTCTCCGGATAGCTGAAGGCACTTGCGTGATCAAGTCCACAGCAAGTCCAAAGAAATGAGAAGTTTCATGCAGTATATATATCCTCCAGGCACCCTCTCCCTCCTTCCCCAGGAATCCAACCACGTCAGCCTATGTACGCAGGTTGACATCACAATATGTTCTTGCTCTGGTATTCTTAACCATAAAAGGGTATTCCTTCCTCTACGTCTGACCATAAAAGGATCTTCCTCTTCCTACTCTTATCTTGGAGGAAGAGGCCGTCATCTCCGAGAACATGCTCTGGCGTTGTTCCCAGACTTAGGTCTGTGCATCTTTTGTGGTCAGGACATAAGATAAGGCACAGACGTGTCTTCTCTCTTCTACTGGTACAGTCAAGGTCATCCCTTGCCGTGACTGATAAAGGAGAGAGTTTGCTTATACAGCTGTGTCCTTGTTATGCATTTACTCAACAGCTCAAGTTTTATGCATTTTAGAGTGCTCTTTTGGAGAAAGAAGAAAAGGGGAGGGGAGTTTGAGTCAGTTTTAAACTGACTGCACAGAAACCCATTCCTTCACTCCCGACAACAGCCAGGGTTAGAAGAGAGGGGGCAGGAAGACTTCTTCTGCACCCCACAACCCAAAGTGGAAAAACATGAACATAAGAAAAATTTGGCACATCAGGGCACATCCCAGTGGCCAAATATCCTTAAGTACCTAGGAATCGAGATAGACTGCCACTGGGCCTGGAGGTTCCACAAGGGCATCAGAAGAGCCTGGCTGTGAATCAGGTCAGCAACCTTTTCTCACGGCTCAAAAAGTGAGATGCGCAATAAGACCTGTACCCGCAGTTGGTACTTAAAGGATGGGGGAGAGAGCAGCCATCCTTGCCCTTACCTTCCCGATATTTGCCTTTTGCTGCTGCCAGACTCCTTTGGAGTAAGGGGCCGGCTGCATGTCCTCTCCCCCTCTCTCCTGAACTGTAGCTAAGCCGGGCTCCTTGGAGGGCAGCAAAACCATCACCAGAAACTTTGTCAGCGAACTCTTGTTTCACTATGTACAGGGTTAAGTACTTACTTGTATTTTTCGCTCTATAAGATGCACCAGAGCATGAGATGCACCTAGTTTTTGGAGGAGGAAAACAAGAAAAAAAAATATTCTGAATCCCAGAAGCCAGAACAGCAAGAGGGATCACTGCGCAGTGAAAGCAGCAATCCCTCTTGCTGTTCTGGCTTCTGGGATAGCTGCGCAGCCTGCATTCGCTCCATAAGACGCACACACATTTCCTCTTACTTTTTAGGAGGGGAAAAGGGAGTCTTATAGAGCAAAAAATATGGTAATTCGTTCCGGAGGTCCGTTCTTAACCTGAAACTGTTCTTAACCTGAAGCACCACTTTAGCTCATGGGGCCTCCCGCTGCTGCCGCACTGCCAGAGCACAATTTCTGTTCTCATCCTGAAGCAAAGTTCTTAACCTGAAGCACTATATTTGGGTTAGCGGAGTCTGTAACCTGAAGCGTATGTAACCCGAGGTACCACTGTATTTATGCACTTAAGCCTGGATTGTTCTTTCGCCCCGCAATTTTGTATTTGTGCATTGTTGATTTTTGTCGCTTTTAACGGGCACGTCCTGCCTTCTGCACATCCGCGCTCCCAATGCTCTGTGTTTGGATGTTTTGAGTGCAAGCAGTGTATAAGTAAATTGATCAATCGATTGATCGATCAGTCGATCAATCAATCAATCAATCAATCAATCAATCAATCAATCAATCCTTGGAGCCAGTAGCTGCTCTTGGCCTTCTCTGTGCCTGGGAATTGTTGCTTTTGCAACAAACCCGGTGTTGTGTATTCCGTTGTCTCCGTTTGCCTGAGCTCAAGTCTGGACTAAGGATTCTGAGCTCCTCTGTTCTGATTCGATACATGTTGCCCAATCACAGGACATTTCAGGATTTGGGCCTCTGCCATTGGCCCTTGAACTCTGCGTCGTGATTCGCAGCTTGGAAGTTTAGACAGCCAATCATGTCGGGAGTGGGAGTGGCCCAGGCTTCCAGGAATGCATATAAGCAGTTGCTTTGCCCCTGTTTCCCAGTCATATACAGTGGTACCTTGGTTCTCAAAGGCCTTGGTACTCAAACAACTTGGAACCCAAACACTGCAAACCCAGAAGTTAGTGTTCCGGTTTGCGAACTTTTTTCGGAAGTCGAACGTGCTCCGTTTTGAGTGTTACACTGAGGTCTGTCTGTTTTTGCTATTTATTTTGCGTTTTTGTGGCTCTTTTTTCGTTTTGTTTTTGTGACTGTGTGGAACCCAGTTCAGCTACTGATTGATTGTGTGACTGCAGTACATTGTTTATTGCTTTCTTTTTATGGATCAATGGTCTCGTTAGATAGTAAAATTCACGTTCAGTTGTTTTGGGGGTTGTTTTTAAAAGTCTGGAACGGATTAATCTGTTTTACGTTCCTTTCTATGGGAAAGTGCGCCTCGGTTTTGGAACGCTTTGGTTTTGGAACGGAATTTCCGGAACGGATTAAGTTTGAGAACCAAGGTACCACTGTAGTTCAGTAAAGGTTCCCATGTGGGGCCTGGACCTATGAGCCAGAGGTTAAGATGGCCGTCTGTTGTAGATGCTTCAACTAAGATCCTTGCATCGCAGGAGGTCGGAACTCTGATCAGCAAGTCCAAGAGGCTCAGTGGTTTAGACCACAGTGCCACCCACATCCCTATAATCTATTAGAAGATAGAACTTTCTTTATGTATGCAACAACAGCAGCAAGAATACTTATTGCAAAGTATTGGAAGACACAAGAGCTACCCACCCTGGAAGAGTGGCAGATGAAGGTGACGGATTATATGGAATTGGCGAAAATGACTGGCAGAATCCGAGACCTGGGAGAAGAGTTGGTGGAAGAAGACTGGAAGAAATTTAAAGACTATCTTCAGAAACACTGTAAAATTAATGAATGTTAAAATGATGTTGGATTGAAAATAAGTGGCATTAGCAACAAAGTTAACAAGAATATGCAAAAATGAATTGATAAATGGATGAAAATATAGAGTTATAATATGTTAAGATATAGAGTTAAGATAAACGAAAGAGGGTAAGGATTTGCTGATTTGATTATTTAAATGGGAATACAAAAAGGGGAGGTGTGAGGAGGCCAAGGAAATAAGATAATGAGTTAGGGTTACAAAAATGGATTTGTTTTTATTTTCCTTTTCTTATTTTATGTATTTTTCTATGTTTCTTTTATTGTATTTCTTTCTTTTTATATGATCTTTTAAATTCATGTCTTTGTAAAACTCCAATAAATATCATATATATATATATATATATATATATATATATATATATATATATATAATCAATTAGAAGAGATACTCCGTAAAACACCGATGTCTTTTGGCGAATCATCACCATCAACCTGTTGATGTCGGAATGTGACAAACTGAACTTTTCGTGAACAGAAACAGATGAACAAAATTTTTGATGGATGGGTGAATATTTCTATGCCGGTTTTCATTCAAATGAATCCCAAAGCAGCTTACAAACAAATAACCGGAACAGAACGGAACAAATAATCAGACAAAACCTGGTACGTATTATCGTTTGCGGTGGGAAATGTGACTCGTTGCGAGATGTTTGGAACCGGGGAATTCCGACAGACAAGATAAATATTACTAAAGAAAGTTATCGCTCGTTGTCCGGAGTTAATGTTACATAATATGTTTGATGGCACCAATGTTGTCATAAGAATTGTTCTTCTGGATGACCTTGGCAGCTCTGACGGTAATTGCAAGATGGTGGAAAACAGCTCCAAATCTTACACTTAATGCTTAGTACCACTTACTCTGGAAAAGTGCTATAAAGGAGAAAATGAGGCATAATTTGAGTTTTCAACAAGGTCTAGAACTCCCAGGCATTTTTTACATGATTTGGCCTTCCTTTATTACACATATAAGTCAGATAACGCCAATATTCTTTACTTTGCTGTTTTGACACCCCTCCGTGTACCCCTTTTTACATGCAGGCTTTATAGCTCTGTTCTTCATTTTTCAGTCTTTCATCCTGTTACAGAAGTTATGGGGGGGGCGCCACATCTTTAAAGTTAAATATTACCAATATTATGCCTGAATGTATCCTTTCAACTTGACAGCTCAGGGAAGCAGTGGCGTAGCGTGGGGGGTGCAGGGGGGCCCGGCCGCACCGGGTGCAACATCTGGGGGTAGGGTTAGGGGGCGCAAATCCACGGGTTAGGGGGCGCAAATCCACGGGTTAGGGGGCGCAAATTACTTGCCTTGCCCCGGGTGCTGACAACCCACGCTACACCACTGCAGGGAAGTTACCTAGCTTTAAAAATAATATAAAATCATCTCCTTTCCCAGTTTCCTCCATTCCAAAGCTATTTTCCCCTTGAAAAAGGACTCCAGGAAGTTTCTAGAGGTGACAATTGCTGGGCTCATTGTTAGCCAAAGGAAGCCAAATCTCATCACCTGACTCGCCTCAGGCTCCAGACGCGCAAAGGAACTTCTATTGTACTTTTGGGTGGTGGGTACTTAAGCCATATTTGTCTATGCTAATCTTATACCTGAGTTTTGCCCAGCCATGTCTGCTTGTGCTAATCTTGTACCAAGGACTTGTCTGGACATGTTTGCCAAGGTTAACCCCTCCCCTTTGGTGACATGTCAGTGATGTAGCAATGATGCTGTACGAACTGTATTCTGAGATATGGTGGGAAAGTTTTAAAAGCCTTTGTCACCCCATCCTCGGGGTTCAAAATTTGCTCTTTAAACCTATTGCGCAATAAACTCTGGTCTACAGCCATTTGCTCCAGTTGGCTGGACTCCTTCCTTTATTCCGCAGGGACCCGCGGGCTCTGCCCGACGAGCTGGGTGACTGAGCAGCCTCACACCTAGATTTTTCCATAACAATCCGTTGCCGTAACCGGTTGATACGCATTTTTTAAAAAATCTACCAGCAGCAGCAATGAGAAGAAGAAAAAACCGTGCTCCTAAATGTGTAGAAACCGCAATCTGAGACCTTGAAATCTAGGTTCCTGGTGCGGTGGTGTTAAACGACCTTCCTTGCTGCACACAGCCGTATCCATTTGCACGTGGGCACCTGCAGCACGTGTGCGTGTCTGAAAGTGCACAGCACAAAGGCGCACGGCTGCCCCTGTTCTCTCCCCCCCGCCTGCAAACCCCCCCTAGCCTCTTTGTCAATTCACTTCACTCCCAGGCGCAAATGGGTTTAAACTACCTTAAGTGTTTCAGCAGGGAAGAGCCTCTGGCTGCGTAACGATGTATTACCACAGCATTACGAGTGAAGGATCAATCGTAATCCCTCGGTTCAAAAATAGGATTATTTAAAATAAAACATGCCAAAACACACACACACATGCCTCTCCTCCCAGCCACAACCAGGGTTAGAGGAAGACTCCTTATGAACGAAGGAATAACCTGTCGGATCAGGCCAACGGAGCCCCTTCCGGTCAGCGCCGCCATATCACAGTGACCAAAGGCCCCATAGAACCTAGGAAGTGAGGTAGACTGCCCCTGGGACTGGAGGTTCCACTAACTCGGTGGGTGGAGCGTAGAATCATAGAATTGTGGGGCTGTAAGGAGTTCTGACCTAATTGATGCTTCTGAATTCTGGTGCTGGAGGAGACTCTTGAGAGTCCCATGGACTGCAAGAAGATCAAACCTCTCCATTCGGAAGGAAGTCAGCCCTGAGTGCTCACTGGAAGGACAGATCCTGAAGCTGAGGCTCCAAGACTTTGGCCACCTCATGAGAAGAGAAGACTCCCTGGAAAAGACCCTGATGTTGGGAAAGATGGAGGGCACAAGGAGAAGGGGACGACAGAGGACGAGATGGTTGGACAGTGTTCTCGAAGCGACCAGCATGAGTTTGACCAAACTGCGGGAGGCAGTGGAAGACAGGAGGGCCTGGTGTGCTCTGGTCCAGGGGATCACGAAGAGTCGGACACGACTAAGCAACTAAACAACAACAAAGTTTGAATACCAGGAAATAGATGATTGGGACTTGCCCTCGCTTCCTCCTAATGCAAGAACTGAACGATGGAGAGGACAGGCAAAAGGAATCCTTTGAAATGACCAGGAAGACCACGCATAGGCAAACTCCGGCCATCCAGATGTTTGGGACTACAATTCCCATCATCCCTGACCACTGGTCCTGTTAGCTAGGGATGATGGGAGTTGTAGTCCCAGAACATCTGGAGG
Organism: Podarcis filfolensis; assembly: GCF_964270895.1. Taxonomy (NCBI): domain Eukaryota; kingdom Metazoa; phylum Chordata; class Lepidosauria; order Squamata; family Lacertidae; genus Podarcis; species Podarcis filfolensis. The sequence goes on from NC_139622.1 coordinate 9,653,423, forward strand.
GCCGGAGTTTGCCTGAGGAAGACGGAAGGCAGAGATGGCTGGATGAAGAGCGCCGCTTCATCGCGTGCAATGTGTCTCCTCCCTCATGTTAACGGAAAAATCTGAGGGCTCCCTTGGACAAAAACAAAGACACCAACCAGGATAACGTGGAGCAAAACAGCAGCCTGTAGCCTTGGCCTTTATTGATCTGTTGCAACAGGGTGCTCCCCTGACAGGCAGGAGAGAGGAAGGACCCAGAAAAATGGTGTGCAAGACCTTATAAAGACTTTTGAAATTGCCACCCTGTAGATCAAGACCACCCCCAGAAACATCATACATACATCACAGAAAGGAGGGGTTGAGGGAGGAGTTGTGGTGGTAACCTGAGTGTCCTGTCACCTGGCTGGTTCCCCCTTTCCCCCTCCCCATGAGCACTTTCCAGGTGACAGAGGGGAGTTTGCAGTTTCCTGCCCCCAGAGGGAAGATCTGATCATTGTCCTTTGTTCCAGTCCGTGCTGAATCCACTCCCATATGCAAGTTCTTTGTGATCTTGATGGTCTTCCGTCTAGGACCATCAGGGTTGGCATAGCAACTGGGCAGGGCTCCTGTGTATGTGCTGGGATGCTCAAGGGATTATGGCTGCCCTGTATCAAACCTTCCCCATTTTGTGGTCCTTCCTTCATGGAGTAAAATAAAAGTGGAACGGTGCAGATCCGATGTATGGTTGATTTTCTATGAATTTATAACAGAAGTGTAGCGTATGTAGTGTGTGAGTGTGCGTGAAGTGTGTGAAGTTTGTACAAACTGAATGATTGGGGGGGGGGCGTTTTTCCTGCGACACTCATGAGGACTAGAAACTGCTCCCCGCAAAATGAAAACCACGAAGCCTCTCCGATCCCAGAGATCATGCTGCATGCCTGCTCTGGCCGATGGCGAATAGCCCGGACTTTAAGACTACTTCCAGGAACAAAAGTAATTAAGTTATTACCAGGATAATTCCCTCTCCCCTCCTTCCGAGTCTCCCCAGTTTTCTTCGCACCGCAGCCAGGAGACCATCGCTGGTCTCTGAGCAAATTAGCATCCTGAGCTTTGCAAGTTGCATGTCGAATTCCTTATTCCGCCCCCCCTAAACCCTCCCCCCTCCAAAAGAGAGAAAGAAAGAGACAGAAATCTCCGCTAGGCCCTAATAAGGACAGAGCTGTAGTTTAATTCGTAATTAAAGCTGGATGGAAACAGTTGTTCTTCGGAGTCCAGGGAGCTCGCCGCAGAGAGCCCCCGAGCCAATTTGAGGGAGAAAATAGTTTGGAGAACGTCTCCAGGACGCCTCCTGCCAAAATCCCTCGCCACAGAGCAGCGGCTAACAAGTGGCAGTTAGGGCAAAGTCCCTGAATCTCACTCGGAATACAGTGGTACCTCGGGTTAAGTACTTAATTCGTTCCGGAGGTCCGTACTTAACCTGAAACTGTTCTTAACCTGAAGCACCACTTTAGCTAATGGGGCCTCCTGCTGCCGCCGTGCCGCCGGAGCCCGATTTCTGTTCTCATCCTGAAGCAAAGTTCTTAACCTGAAGCACTATTTCTGGGTTAGCGGAGTCTGTAACCTGAAGCATATGTAACCTGAAGCGTATGTAACCTGAGGTACCACTGTATCTGGCTTCCTTGGGTAATAGGCTTGATCCCCGAATTGGACTGTCTCGCCAGAGTGGTGCATGCTCTGGTTATCTCTCGCTTGGACTACTGCCATGTGCTCTACATGGGGCTACCTTGGAAGGTGACCCGGAAACTGCAACTAATCCAGAATGCGGCAGCCAGACTGGGGACTGGGAGCGGCCGCCGAGACCATATAACACCGGTCTTGAAAGACCTACATTGGCTCCCAGGACGTTTCCGAGCACAATTCAAAGTGTTGGTGCTGACCTTGAAAGCCCTAAATGGCCCAGTATCCCTGAAGGAGCATCTCTACCCCCATCGTTCAGCCCGGACACCTGGGTCCAGCTCCGAGGGCCTTCTGGCGGTTCCCTCCCTGCGAGAAGCGAGGTTACAGGGAACCAGGCACAGGGCCTTCTCGGTGGTGGCGCCCGCCCTGTGGAACGTCCTCCCATCAGATGTCAAGGAAATAAGCAACTACCTGACGTTTAGAAGACATCTGAAGGCAGCCCTGTTTAGGGAAGTTTTTAATGACTGATGCTTTAATATTTTTTAAACATTTGTTGGAACATTAAAAATCAGTCATTAAAAAACTTCCCTAAATAGGGATCTTTAGGGAAGCTTTTAATGTTTGACGGACTATTGTATTTTAATGTTCTGTTGGAAGCCGCCCAGAGTGGCTGGGGAATAAATAATGTATTATTATTATTATATGTATGTATATAGGTGTGTATACCTGCATTGCCTGGGGTTGGCCCAGATGATCCATGTTATGAGAGATTGGGGGGGGGAGGGCAGAGCCGCCGACAGCCCCTTCCTCCGTGAATTGGGCCAATCCATGCCTCTTGTAGCAGTGAGTTCCGCAGTTTAACGGAGCGAAGAACCTTGGAAGATCCCACTTTGCTGGATACCCACGAGTTCTAATTCCTGCATCCACATTCTCCCACACTGGGTGGGTGGCGCTGTGGTTTAAACCACTGATCCCCTGGGGCCTACTGATCAGAAGGTTGGCGGTTCGAATCCCCGCTTCTGCAGGCAATCGGAAGCCCCGCCGGACGTTCGGCTTGCAAAAATAGTTCACAAGCTGGAACATTTATGGCGTTGGGGGCCAAAATGTTCGAGAACTAAGCTGTTCGAAAACCAAGAGACGACTGTAATAATTACAAGAGCACCGGTACTAATAGTGTTTTGCATTTCTACTCCCTAATCTTTACAGGATGTTTCACTGTAGGATTATAATCGTTGGAAGCCGCCCAGGGTGGCTGGGGTGACCCAGAACAACAACAACAACTAACAGGCGGCTAACAGATTGAGGCTGAATCCTGACAAGACAGAAGGACTGTTTTTGGGGGACAGGAGGCGGGCAGGTGTGGGGGACTCCCTGGTCCTGAATGGGGTCACTGTGCCCCTGAAGGACCAGGTGCGCAGCCTGGGAGTCATTCTGGACTCACAGCTGTCCATGGAGGTGCAGGTCAATTCTGTGTCCAGGGCAGATGTTTACCAGCTCCATCTGGTACGCCGGATGAGACCCTCCCTGCCTGCGGACTGTCTTGCCAGAGTGGTGCATGCTCTGGTTATCTCCCGCTTGGACTATTGGGATGTGCTCTACGTCGGGCTACCTTTGAAGGTGATGGCAACTAATCCAGAATCCGTCAGCTAGACTGGTGACTGGGAACGGCCACCAAGACCATATGACACCGGTCTTGAAAGACCTACATTGGCTCCCTGTATGTTTCCGAGCACAATTCAAAGTGTTGGTGCTGACCTTGAAAGCCCTAAATGGCCCAGTATCCCTGAAGGAGCGTCTCCACTCCCATCATCCAGCCCGGACACTGAGGTCCAGCGCTGAGGGCCTTCTGGCGGTTCCCTCACTGTGAGAAGCCAAGTTCCAGGGAACCAGGCAGAAGGCCTTCTCGGTGGTGGCACCCGCCCTGTGGAACGCCCTCCCACCAGATGTCAAAGAGAACAACAACTACCAGACTTTTAGAAGACATCTGAAGGCAGCCCTGTTCAGGGAAGCTTTTAATGTTTGATGTATTACAGTATTTTAATATTTTTTTTGGAAGCCGCCCAGAGTGGCTGGGGAAGCCCAGCCAGATGGGCGGGGTATAAATAATAAATTATTATTATTATAACTAAACAACACCAACAACCACCTCTCTCCCCACACACCCAAACACAGAGAGAAAACATGGCAGATTATTTAGAAACAAAAGCGTGTTTTTTTTTAAAAATGTGGATTTGCAAGGAAATAAGTGTGCGGATCCCAACCCTCTTCATTGTAAAGACCCCCCCGCCATTTAAAAGCCCCCCCTTTAAAAGCTCCCAGCACTGCTGACATATCGGTAATTAACTAATTGAGAAGCCCGAATGGTGCTCGAAAGAGACAAAGGCTTTTGTCGGATCAATAAGGTTTGCTGTTATGTTCTGCAAAGTGCTTCATTTATTTTATTTCCTCGGTGGGGCTGGGGGGCAAATCTGTGCTTTTAGCAGCCAAGGCAAAGGCGGGAGACACAAATGATCAGTTTATTTCCCTGCAAAACACACACACACACAGACACACAGACACACACACACACACACACACACACACACACACACAACCCTATAACAATCACCTTGGATTTCCCAGGATCGGTGAAAAAACGATGGACTCTCCCTGCTCCAAGGTATGTTTTGAGCACGGGTGGAAACAAGTAGAGCTCTTCTGCTCTGGTTCCTGTGCTGGAAAAATGACCCCCCCACCAAATAATAGAATGATAGAATTGTAGAATCGGAAGGGTGTATTGCGAGGGATAACCAGCCTCGTAGCCAACATGTTTAAGTCTAATTCATGCACAAAGGCCACTGGGCCCATCACCTCCTGGCAAATAGAAGGTGAAGAAATGGAGGCAGTGAGAGATTTTACTTTCTTGGGCTCCATGATCACTGCAGGTGGGGACAGCAGTCACGAAATTAAAAGACGCCTGCTTCTTGGGAGAAAAGCAATGACAAACCTAGACAGCATCTTAAAAAGCAGAGACATCACCTTGCCGACAAAGGTCCGTATAGGAAAAGCTCTGGTTTTCCCAGTAGTGATGTATGGAAGTGAGAGCTGGACCATAAAGAAGGCTGATCGCCGAAGAATGGATGCTTTTGAATTCTGGTGCTGGAGGAGACTCTTGAGAGTCCCATGGACTGCAAGAAGATCAAACCTCTCCATCCTTAAGGAAATCAGCCCTGAGTGCTCACTGGAAGGACAGATCCTGAAGCTGAGGCTCCAAGACTTTGGCCACCTCATGAGAAGAGAAGACTCTCCGGAAAAGACCCTGATGTTGGGAAAGATGGAGGGCACAAGGAGAAGGGGACGACAGAGGACGAGATGGTGGGACAGTGTTCTTGAAGCTACCAGCATGAGTTTGACCAAACTGCGGGGGGCAGTGGAAGACAGGAGGGCCTGGCATGCTCTGGTCCAGGGGGTCACGAAAAGGCGGACACGACTAAGCAACTAAACAACAACAAAGTTTGAATACCAGGAAATAGATTGGGACTTTCCCTCGCTTCCTCCTAATGCAAGAACTGAACGATGGAGAGGACAGGCAAAAGGAATCCTTTGAAATGACCAGGAAGACCACGCATAGGCAAACTCTGGCCCTCCAGATGTTTGGGACTACAATTCCCATCATCCCTGACCACTGGTCCTGTTAGCTAGGGATGATGGGAGTTGTAGTCCCAGAACATCTGGAGGGCCGGAGTTTGCCTGAGGAAGACGGAAGGCAGAGATGGCTGGATGAAGAGCGCCGCTTCATCGCGTGCAATGTGTCTCCTCCCTCATGTTAACGGAAAAATCCGAGGGCTCCCTTGGACAAAAACAAAGACACCAACCAGGATTACTTGGAGCAAAACAGCAGCCTGTAGCCTTGGCCTTTATTGATCTGTTGCAACGACTCAACAACAACAAATGCACGAAGGGGTTAATACCACAGAGTGAGCTGTCCTTCCTGGTTTAGCTATGCCACTTTCCTTCCCTTGGGGGGGGGGAATAGGTAATCTAGCCTATTGTTCCCACCCCACCCCCCAGTCTACCTGAGAAGCTCAGCATGCAAAGAGGTCTGCTCCAACTCCTCTCACCATCCACTCTCGAGGCCCTAGGAAACCCAGCCACGTTTTACTGCCTGTGCAACTTTTCTCAGTGCTGTATGGAAAAGCACATGAATCTGACCTTTGGAGAGTTTGTAAGTAAACACGTTTTTAACTTAGCAAGCGTGTGGTCTTTTCCTACTCTGCGGGAAGGTTTTTGGGACTCACTTGGAAGGCATATTTGAGCAGCTTATATTCCACGCTTCGCTTTGCTGCGTATTTTGTAATTTTAAATCTCTGCTGGGATTCTCTCACCCAAGAGTACTTGCCCCAAAAGTGGATCCGAGCACCCAGGAATTCTTTTTTTTTTTTTTGGCACCAAGATATGGTGTGGAGATCAGGGCCAGATTTAGGTTTGATGAGGCCCTAAGCTACTGAATGGGGCCCTTTATATGTCCAGCTGTCCTTTGTCAACAACAAATTGTCGCTGTTTCTTGTGTTGAATATATGCTATATAGTAATTTATGGACCTAATATTTGTACATGCTCCCATGCAACCAGTCCATGCAGAATGTAGGCCCCCTATATATAGAAAGGAGCAAACCAGGGATATTTTAGGGAGCAGGCTAGCAGGCGGGGCCCATGACTTACATCACAGGAGCCTACACAACACAAAACACTGTTGCTGGATGTAGGTTTTATTTTATTTGTTTTTTATCTTATATTTTGGAAATGTACATCCAGGTTTTTTTCCTTGAATTTTTTTGGGGGGCCCTCAAGAGAGGGGACGCAGGTGGCGCTGTGGGTTGAACCACAGAGCCTAGGGCTTGCTGATCAGAAGGTCAGCGGTTCGAATCCCCGCAATGACGGGGTGAGCTCCCGTTGCTCGGTCCCTGCTCCTGCCAACCTAGCAGTTCGAAAGCACGTCAAAGTGCAAGTAGATAAATAGGTACTGCTCTGGCGGGAAGGTAAACGGCGTTTCCGTGCGCTGCTCTGGTTCGCCAGAAGCGGCTTAGTCCTGCTGGCCACCCGGAAGCTGTACGCCGGCTCCATCGGCCAATAAAGCGAGATGAGCGCCGCAACCCCAGAGTTGGCCACGACTGGACCTAATGGTCAGGGGTCCCTTTACCTTTACAAGAGAGGGGGGCCCTAAGCTATACAGTGGTACCTCAGGTTACAGACTCTGCTAACCTAGATATAGTGCTTCAGGTTAAGAACTTTGCTTCAGGATGAGAACAGAAATCGTGCTCCGGCAGCAGCAGGAGGCCCCATTAGCTAAAGTGGTGCTTCAGGTTAAGAACAGTTTCAGGTTAAGTACAGACCTCCAGGACGAATTAAGTACTTAACCTGAGGTACCACTGTAGCTTGTTTAGCTTATACATAAATCTGGCACTGGTGGAGATGTGGGGCTGGAAGGCACATTGCCTGCGATTAGCTGCAAGGTTTTGAGAATGGGATTCTGACGCACTTTGCAGAACTCTTTCTCTGTGACCCAATGGCCTCCCTTTATCTCCTCTCTTCTCCTTTCTGCACACCATTCTGGGAGTTCTCCCGACTGTCCGGAGCAGATTTTGGGGAGATGCTGGGGGAGAGAAAGCCCTAAACACAACTGTTAAGTCTGGAAGCCAGAGAGAGGCAAGTCATGCCTCACTCATGTGCTTTTCCAGAGGCGTCCTCTTCGTCTCACCTGTCTTGTTTCAGCAGTTAAGAACCGTCTCGTGTCCACCGCGATCATTTTCTGGTCTGAGTGGCTTATGGCTCAAAATTATTGTCTTTCCGGCACGCAGTGAATACTTTCCTCTATCAACAGGCTTTCTAAGTGGAAGGTATTTTAATTCTAAATCCCAGTCGGTACATGCTCAGGATTTGAAACTGTTTTTAGGCGTGCAATTCTCCCCTCCCCCCCCAAACCCCCTGTTTTTATGGACGTAAATGTTATTCTGGCTGGCTGGCTTTGTAGGCAACAAGTCTCCCTATGCTTTTCATGTTGTTGTTGTTTAGTCGTTTAGTCGTGTCCGCCTCTTCGTGACCCCCTGGACCAGAGCACGCCAGGCCCTCCTGTCTTCCATTGCCTCCCACAGTTTGGTCAAACTCATGCTGGTAGCTTTGAGAACACTGTCCCACCATCTCGTCCTCTGTCGTCCCCTTCTCCTTGCGCCCTCCATCTTTCCCAACATCAGGGTCTTTTCCAGGGAGTCTTCTCTGCTCATGAAGTGGCCAAAGTCTTGGAGCCTCAGCTTCAGGATCTGTCCTTCCAGTGAGCACTCAGGGCTGATTTCCTTCAGAATGGAGAGGTTGGATCTTCTTGCAGTCCATGGGACTCTCAAGGGTCTCCTCCAGCACCAGAATTCAAAAGCATCCATTCTTTGGCGATCAGCCTTCTTTATGGTCCAGCTCTCACTTCCATACATCACTACTGGGAAAACCAGAGCTTTAACTATACGGACCTTTGTTGGCAAGGTGATGTCTCTGCTTTTCATACTGGGAGACATTTGCTGGCTGGAGAAGACAGCGAGAACTTAACCCGAGACCTTCAGCATGAAAAGCCAGCAGATCCTCCAAGTCTCCCGGTTTTCCAGGGACAGTCCCAGAATTACAGAAGCTGTCCCGCTTTTCGATCTGATCCCGAAATGTCCTGCTTTTTCCTTTTTCCTCCCCTCTGCATCCCAGAGAACTATTAAAAGTGATCTGCGGGTGCTTATAGGTGAAAAAACGGAGTTCTGTTTATGCTGAAAATAAGATTCCTGCACCAAATGCAGGAAAGCGTGAAGACCAAAAGACTGGGCCAAAACAAACAAGATGAATTTTAACAGGGAGAAATGTAAAGTATTGCACTTGGGCAAAAAAAAATGAGAGGCACAAATACAAGATGGGTGACACCTGGCTTGAGAGCAGTACATGGGGAAAGGATCTGGGAGTCTTGGTTGACCACAAACTTGACATGAGCCAACAGTGTGACGCGGCAGCTAAAAAAGCCAATGCAATTCTGGGCTGCATCAATAGGAGTATAACATCTAGATCAAGGGAAGTAATAGTGCCACTGTATTCTGCTCTGGTCAGGCCTCACCTGGAGTACTGTGTCCAGTTCTGGGCACCACAGTTCAAGAAGGACACTGACAAACTGGAACGTGTCCAGAGGAGGGCAGAAAAAATGGTCAAAGGCCTGGAAACGATGCCTTATGAGGAACGGCTAAGGGAGCTGGGCATGTTTAGCCTGGAGAAGAGGAGGTTAAGGGGTGATATGATAGCCATGTTCAAATATATAAAAGGATGTCACATAGAGGAGGGAGAAAGGTTGTTTTCTGCTGCTCCAGAGAAGCGGACACGGAGCAATGGATCCAAACTACAAGAAAGAAGATTCCACATAAACATTAGGAAGAACTTCCTGACAGTAAGAGCTGTTCGACAGTGGAATTTGCTGCCAAGGAGTGTGGTGGAGTCTCCTTCTTTGGAGGTCTTTAAGCAGAGGCTTGACAACCATATGTCAGGAGTGCTCTGATGGTGTTTCCTGCTTGGCAGGGGGTTGGACTCGATGGCCCTTGTGGTCTCTTCCAACTCTATGATTCTATGATCTTCCTATAATTTTGAAGGGAAATGTCACCAATCCACTTTAAATTCTTTCACTGCAATGCTTCAGTAGCCGGCCATTTCTTAGGAAACAAATGGAGTGTTCATTCCTTTATTGCAAGCCTTTACATGTCTGCTCATACACGGGTGGTGCTGTGGTCTAAACCACTGAGCCTCTTGGGCTTGCTGATTGGAAGGTCGGCGGTTTGAATCCCCGCAACGGGGTGAGTTCCTGTTGCTCTGCCCCAGCTTCTGCCAACCTAGCAGTTTGAAAGCACACCAGTGCAAGCAGATAAATAGGTACCACTGCAGCAGGAAGGTAAACAGCGTTTCTGTGCGCTCTGGTTTCCGTCATGTGCCAGAAGCGGTTTAGTCCTGCCGGCCACATGACCCAGAAAGCTGTCTGCAGACAAACACCAGCTCCCTTGGCCTGAAAGCGAGATGAGCGCCGCAACCCCATAGTCGCCTTTGACTGGACTTAACCATCCAGGAGTCCTTTACCTCTACCTTTTACATGTTTAGTTTGGGTTGGCAGTTACTTTAATTTGGGTCATAGCTGTCAACATTTCCCCTTTTTTAAAGGGAAATTCCCTTATTCCAAATAAGGAAAAGGGAAGAATTGACAGCTATGATTTGGGTACAGCGGCAAACTGTTTTTTATTGTTACTGGTTTTATTGATTTATTGGTTTCGTTGTTGCTTGTGTAGGATACCTTGTTTTTTTAACGTTTGATGTTTTGTTTTGTATCTTGCAAGCCGCCCAGAGTGGCTGGGGAAACCCAGCCAGATGGGCCGGATATAAATTTCAAAATATTATTATGTTCTTCTGAGAAACGTTGGAGTGTCGCAGCAAGTGCTCTACCCACTAGGCTCTACGTCTCTCCCTATATCTGCCCTAGATGTGACGTCAATCTCTTTTTCTCAGCCCGCCAACCCCAGAAGAAGGGGGAACGTTTTCTGGAAGAAACTGCCAGAAACTCACGCTCGGATACGTGGCGATGATAATAAGCTGTCCTCTTCAGACCCAGGCAGGATTTTACCCCCCTCGTTTCCCCGTGTCTTCCTTGCCCTCTACATCTGCTATGAACATATGCTAATACGTGGCCTTTTGCTTCCCCCCTCCCTTTCTCCTTCCCCAATTGTTTTTGTGGCTTCCCAGGCAGCCAAAAGCCCATCTAGCCCCCTCAACACGACTGATTGAATATCAAACATCTATTTATCTCACTACAGAGGGAAAGAGCCATTGATGCGGGGAGTTGTTTAGGGAGGGAGGGAGGGCGAACAGAAAGGAAGCAATATTCTCTTTCCCCCCCTCTCTCTTTCTCTCTCCTTCCTTCCTCCCTCCGTCCCCCAACACCCTAACAAACCAACTGATCTCATCACGACTTGATTGGGTGGAAAAGGGAGGAAAAAACCCTCTTAGGCAAAAAAAAAGAAAGGAAAAAAGAAAGCACCAGCTTTGTCTGCCAAAAGCCATCTCTCCACGCTTAAAAGCGTCCAACGTTGTGTGCCACTCTTTTTGGAGAGGTCTCTGAAAAAGGCTCCACCAAACCCACCCCTTTCCTTTTCCTGCCACCAAATTTCTCCCCGGAATTTTGGATTTCCACCTCTGCTTCTCCAGGGCGAAAATGGAGCCCGTTTTGAATTTCTGATTTTAAGGAGCAAAATAATCCCTCCTTTTCTGGTTCTACACGGTGGAAAGGGAGCGTTTCTACGCTCCATTTTGAATTTCCGGTTCTGAAGGACCTAAGGAGAGCCCGCTAGATCACGCTGACGGCCTATTCTAGTCCAGCATCCTGTTCTGACAGGGATGCAGGTGGTGCTGTGGGTTAAACCACAGAGCCTAGGACTTGCCGATCAGAAGGTCGGCGGTTCGAATCCCTGTGGCAGGGTGAGCTCTTGTTGCTCAGTCCCAGCTCCTGCCAACCTAGCAGTTCGAAAGCACATCAAAGTGCAAGTAGATAAATAGGTACCGCTCTGGCGGGAAGGTAAATGGCGTTTCCGTGCGCTGCTCTGGTTCGCCAGAAGTGGCTTAGTCCTGCTGGCCACATGACCCGGAAGCTGTACGCCGGCTCCCTTGGCCAGTAAAGCGAGAGGAGCGCCACAACCCCAGAGTCGGTCACGACTGGACCTAATGGTCAGGGGTCCCTTTACCTTTTATCCTGTTCTGACAGGGGCCAACCAGGTGTCTGCCAGGCCAAAGGCAGAAGAGAGTGATGCTAAGATTTCCCTTGATCTGGAAAATAGACTTTTGTTGGTACAGCCTCGAATTGTAGCGTTGGAGCGGACCTCGTAGGTCATCTGGTTCATGGGTAGGCAAACTAAGGCCCGGGGGCCGGATCTGGCCCAATCGCCTTCTCAATCCGGCCCGCGGATGGTCCGGGAATCAGTGTGTTTTTACATGAGTAGAATGTGCCCTTTTATTTAAAATTCATCTCTGGGTTATTTGTCAGGCATAGGAATTCGTTCATTTTTTTTCTTCCCAAAATATAGTCCAGCCCCCGAAAACGTCTGAAGATTTAGGTTTGATGAGGCCCTAAGCTACTGAAGGTAATGGGGCCCTTTCTATGTCCAGCTTTCCTTTGTCAACAACAAATTGTCGCTTTTTTGTGTGTTGAATATATGCTGTATGGTACTTTATGGACCTAATAGGTATCTCAAGCCATTTGCCCATGTGGCCCTGCAACCAGTCCATGCAGAATGTTGGCACCCTATATATAGAAAGGAGCAAACCAGCGATATTTTAGGGAGCAGGCGGGGCCCATGATTTACATCAGAGGAGCTGACACATCACAAAACACTGTTGCTGTATGTAGGTTTTATTTCATTTGTTTTTTATCTTATATTTTGGAAAAGTACATCTAGTTTTTTTTCTCCTTTAATTTTTTTTTGGGCCCCCTAGAGAGTGGAGCCCTAAACTATAGCTTGTTTAAAGGTAAAGGGACCCTTGACCATTAGGTCCAGTCGTGACCGACTCTGGGGTTGCGGCGCTCATCTCGCTTTACTGGCTGAGGGAGCCGGTGTACAGCTTCTGGGTCATGTGGCCAGCAGGATTAAGCCGCTTCTGGCGAAACAGAGCAGTGCATGGAAACGCCGTTTACCTTCCCGCCAGAGCGGTACCTATTTATCTACTTGCACTTTGATGTGCTTTCGAACTGCTAGGTTGGCAGGAGCAGGGACCGAGCAACGGGAGCTCACCCCGTCCATCGCAGAGATTCGAACTGCCGATTTTCTGATTGACAAATCCTAGGCTCTGTGGTTTAACCCACAGCGCCACCCACATGTTTAGCTTATATGTAAATCCGGCACTGGCCGCCCCAGCTCTCGGCTTAACCTACCTCGCAAGGTTGTTGTGTTGATCAATTGAAGGGGGCCTAGACCCTTAGGTCCTTTGGAGAGAAAAGGTGTGATAGAAAAACACAATGAAGAAATAAAGCTTCTGTCGAAACACGTTAAGCTTTCTGGGTGCAGAAGGATTACGACCTTCGAGCCATTGATAAATCTGAAGTCTGAGCGCAATAAAACGTAACAGGCTCCCTCCCTGTTCTCCCCCCTCCCCCCCGAGGTTCGGCCGCCACTGCTCCACCCCCCCCCCCGATATGTATTTTGCAATTTTCTCCTTTATTGATTTTCAATCATAAGCAGAGGAAAACAAGGCAGCTCTCCGGATAAGCGCCTAACAGCCGGTCAGCGGAAAACTAATCGTGGCAATTAGCAATGAGCTGAGACAGGGTCCGTTAATGAGAGGCGGAAGACTTGCACCGGGATGAGTCAATTACCTCCTTACTTCCTCGCCACTGCCGATTCTTCACTCCCATCTTCCTGGCTTGGCCAGCCAGACTTCCCTCGTGGTCCGAGAACAATTAGATAACGCAGCTACAGAGTCCTTATTGTGACTCGTGCGTTTCCTCTGTTAGTGAGACCGCCAGCTACAATTCTAGCCGGATTCCTGCCTTGTTGGAAGGGGGGTTGGAATGGATGACCTTTGGGGGCCCCCTCCAACTCCCCAATTCTACGACGCTATGTGAACGGTTCAAGATATATACAGTGGTACCTCGGGTTAAGTACTTAATTCGTTCCGGAGGTCCGTTCTTAACCTGAAACTGTTCTTAACCTGAAGCACCACTTTAGCTAATGGGGCCTCCTGCTGCTGCCGCGCCGCCGGAGCACGATTTCTGTTCTCATCCTGAAGCAAAGTTCTTAACCCAAGGTACTATCTCTGGGTTAGAGGAGTCTGTAACCTGAAGCGTATGCAACCTGAGGTACCACTGTATTAGTTTAACATATCATTTCCAACAATAATTAAACATACTTTTACATCGTATACAATTTTTTTGACTTCCGTCAATCTCGTCTGAAAATTTTCCAATCTGATCTCTTAGTATACATTTCTTACTTTCCCTATTACGTTTAAGTCTCATAGCTGATATCTTTATTCTTTTTCTACTTTGTAACGTTTCATATATTTCTCCTTAAAAAACTTCTTGTAGTCCCGCTAGCGTAATTTGTTGATTACAGTTGCTCTTCAAATAGTTCATACCCTTCTTCCAATCTTCTGTGAATCTCTGGTCCTGCAGGTTTCGAATCCTTCCTGTCATTTTATCCAATTCTGAATAGTCCAATAATTTTATCAGCCATTCTTCTTTCGTCGGAATTTCTTCTTGCTTCCATTTCTGGGCGAAGGGTTCAAGATCAGTCCCTTCCCTTTGCTCCTTCCACCACAACGTCTGGATCATTGTGGTTCACCTCCTGATAAACGCAATATTCTTGACTTGTAAGGAAGGAAGAGATCTCTCTATTCAGGCAGCTAGCGGTGGAAGCTCAGGTTCTGGCCCAGAAGATGCCAAAATCTGCTCTAGAGAAGCTTTTTCTCCTCTTCCACCCCCTCTATCTCTCTCTCTCTCAAATATAATTTGTGGATGTCCCATCAAGCTGAATATTGAGAGATTCAGGAAAGTCCTGTGTTAACCTGTGGAACTCACTTCCACAAGAGGCAGCGATGGCCACCAACATGGGTGGCTTTAAAGGCACCACTGGATGTGGTGTGGGGCTTCTGATTTCCCTGAGACAGGGGTGGCCAACTCCCAAGAGACTGCGCTCTATTCAGAGTTAAAAACTGGCAGTGATCTATCCCCTTTTTGGGGGGGTGCAGGGCAAAGACGTTGAGCTTATTTTAGGAAGGAAAGTCCTGTTTTTTTGGGGGGTGCAGGGCAAAGATAGGGACGCGGGTGGTGCTGTGGGTTAAGCCTAGGACTTGCTGATCAGAAGGTCGGCGGTTCGAATCCCCACGATGACAGGGTGAGCTCCTGTTGCTCGGTCCCTGCTCCTGCCAATCTAGCAGTTCGAAAGCACGTCAAAGTGCAAGTAGATAAATAGGTACCGCTCTGATGGGAAGGTAAACGGTGTTTCCGTGCGCTGCTCTGGTTCGCCAGAAGCGGCTCAGTCCTGCTGGCCACATGACCCGGAAGCTGTATGCCGGCTCCCTCGGCCAGTAAAGCGAGATGAGCGCCGCAACCCCAGAGTCGGCCACGACTGGACCGAACGGTCAGGGGTACCTTTACCTTTACTTTTTAGGGCAAAAATGTTGAGCTTCTTTGGGGGAAGCCGGTGACCTACTGGTGATCTGCCCCAGACGTCCAGTGATCTAGCGGAAGATCACGAGGTACCGTACCTGTTGGACATGCCTGCCCTAAGACAAATTCTGTTGTGGTGTCTCCATCAATTCCTCTCCCCTACCCACTGCTCTGTTGCCTTCCAGCTTTCTTCTACAGGCATGTTTTGCCGGCAGGTGAAAGAAGGAGGTTTCTCTCCCTCCTGCCCCCCCACCCTGCCATGAATCTGTGTGATGGATGAGTCCGTTCAAAAATTTTTCAATTTTGCTTTATTAAAGACAGGTGGGAAACCTCCAGGGCTGAGGTTTGCTGCAACAGGAAGGCCAACAGACCAGGATCTCCGGAGGTAGAAATAGTCTCCTGACCTCCTCTCTCTCTCTCTCTCTCTCTCTCTCTCTCTCTCTCACACACACACACACACACACACACACACACAGTAAAGTTTATAAAATCTGGAGAAAATGGGCAGAGCAGGAATCGGGCAATGTTGGGTTTTTGGGAATACCTGTAGCCCCCGGTTTAAGGATAAATCGCTCCGTTTGCAGGGGTTAACACAACACGAGAGGTTCGTAGCACGAAACGAGCGAAAAACTTTGGCACCCGTTTGGAGGGGATTCGAAATTTCAGGACGAAGCCGCAACGAAACCAAGCATTCCTACAATGAACAACTTTTGCATCTCTGTATGTGGGATTGCAACGGGCAAAAGTCTCTCTAGCCAAGGTTTGCCGCTAAACGCTACTAGTTCTTCATTCTGGAAAGGATTTCGATAGCCCTAAATGGCCCAGTATCCCTGAAGGAGTGTCTCTACCCCCATCATCCAGCCCAGACACTGAGGTCCAGCTCCGAGGGCCTTCTGGCAGTTCCCTCCCTGCGAGAAGCGAGGTTACAGGGAACCAGGCAGAGGGCCTTCTCGGTGGTGGCGCCCGTCCTGTGGAACGCCCTCTCATCATATGTCAAGGAAATAAACAACTACCTGACTTGTAGAAGACATCTGAAGGCAGGTGTCATGGTCTGGTTCATAGGCGATCAAAGTCCCGGCTGAGAACGTCGGGACCAGGGGCAAGATGGCGGGGTGGGAGCAGGAATGAGAGTCCAGAAGCCAGGAGTCAGGAAGCCAAGGGTCCGAGGACAAAGTCAGGGGTCCGAGGGTCAAGAAGCAAGAGTCACGAAGTCAGGGGTCCGAGGGTCAAGAAGCAAGGAGTCACGAAGTCAGGGGTCCGAGGGTCAAGAAGCAAGAGTCACGAAGTCAGGGGTCCGAGGGTCAAGAAGCAAGGAGTCACGAAGTCAGGGGTCCGAGGGTCAAGAAGCAAGGAGTCACGAAGTCAAGGGTCCGAGGGTCAGGAAGCAAGAGTCACGAAGTCAGGGGTCCGAGGTTCAAGAAGCAAGGAGTCAAGGAGCCCAACGCAGCAAGGCAGGAAACGTATTGCTGTGGCAAAGAGCCGAAGAAAAATGCTGACCTTATATCCCTTCCCGGCTCCTGCCACCAGGTGCAGTGAGTTACCAATCGACCTCACCTGTGCGGCTGTGCCTTGCCTCTTCAGAACAAACTTAGGAAGGCCCCAGTCCTGCAAAGCCCTACTGGTCCCAGGGCCTGGCTCCTGCATGCACTCTTGACAGCAGCCCTGGGTAGGGATGTTTTTAACGTTTGAAGTTTTATCATGTTTTTAATATTCTGTTGGGACGTGGGTGGTGCTGTGGGTTAAACCACAGAGCCTAGGACTTGCCGATCAGAAGGTCGGCGGTTCAAATCCCCACGACGGAGTGAGCTCCTGTTTCTTGGTCCCGGCTCCTGCCAACCTAGCAGTTCGAAAGCACGTCAACGTGCAAGTAGATCAATAGGTATCACTCCGGCGGGAAGGTAAACGGTGTTTCCGTGCGCTGCTCTGGTTCGCCAGAAGCGGCTTAGTCCTGCTGGCCACATGACCTGGAAGCTGTACGCTGGCTCCCTCGGCCAGTAAAGCGAGATGAGCGCCGCAACCCCAGAGTCAGACACGACTGGACCTAATGGTCAAGGATCCCTTTACCTTTAATATTCTGTTGGGAGCCACCCAGAGTAGGTGGGAAAACCCAGCCAGATGGGCGGGGTATAAGTAATATATTATTATTATTATTATTATTATTATTATTATTATTATTATTATCCCTGCAATTTCCTGTTTATTCCTTCTTCTCTCCGTTCTCGAAGGAGCACCACGGGCGAGTATATTGTATTTATTTTGCTTTGTGAAGCTTCTCATGTCCTCTCCAATCCGGATCATCTCTTTGACGAGACAATAGCGCCTTTCATGTCGGAACGCCAGGCCCCGTCGACGCCCAGCTTTTCCGTATGACAATCCATCATCCGCCGACTCTCGTGACGGCCGCTAAGCTCTTTCCCTCCGCTGCGTAAAGAGTTTAATCCCAGCTTTCTTTGACAGCTAATCCCAAAATTTTAATCATTGTTGTTGTCCTAAAGGGGGGGTGGTGGGATGAATTTTCTTTGGGAAGGGGGGGAGAGGAAGAATGAATTACCTGGAAAGGAGTTGAAAATTTTAAAGAGGGACCGCCCCCCCCAAAAAAATTTGGCAGGTGTTGACTTTGCAGGGGTTAAGGATCATCCACAAATTGGGCTTTTTATGCCATTTTAATAGGTCGTTTAATGAATTAAGAAAACGAAAGAGAGGGGGAGGCGATCCCGGCTCCTTAGAGACAACTTTCCGCTAGACGTTCAGGACTTTCTCTTCCTTGTGTTTCATAGAATTGTGGAGTTAGAAGAGGACGTAGGGTCATCTATCCCAATCCCATGCAACTTGAACAGTCATGATTCGATCTCGTGCCCCATTTTATTTGTTTAGTTACCGTATTTTTCGCTCTATAAGACGCACCAGACCACAAGACGCACCTAGTTTTTGGAAGAGGAAAACAAGAAAAAATATATTCCGAATCTCAGAAGCCAGAACAGCAAGAGGGATTTCTGCGCAGCGAAAGCAGCAATCCCTCTTGCTGTTCTGGCTTCTGGGATAGCTGCGCAGCCTGCATTCGCTCCATAAGACGCACACACATTTCCCCTTACTTTTTAGGAGGGGAAAAGTGAGTCTTATAGAGCAAAAAATACGGTAGTTATTTCGTACGCCCTGCTTGATAAGCTGCAGAGCAGCTTACGAAAAGGAATCAAGCGATAAAACAACCATTGGGAAACCCACAGCTAAAGACAGCTGTTTTAAAATTATTTTTACAAATAGAGTGCTACCTTGGTTCTCAAATGGCTTGGTACTCAAATGCCTTGGTTCCCAAACACCGAAAACCTAGAAGTAAGTGTTCTGGTTTTCGAACGTTTTTTGGAAACTGAGCGTCTGATGCGGCTGTCGGCTATTGTTTCTGGCTTGCCTGCGCCAATCAGAAGCCGCGCCTTGGTTTTTGAACATTTCGGAAGTCAAACGGACTTCTGGAACGGATTGAGTTTGGCGCTTTTTTGTCATTTTATTCCCCTGCTTCGGGCCCAGCCACCTCTTGCAGGAGTTTGTTCCCGCTCCAAAAGAGCTCGTGGGCACCAGGTTAGGGAACGCTTAAGGGGCAAAACACCCCTTTCCCTTTCTTGAGCCGAGTCTGCCGCTACAAAATTTTTCTCCCTGCAGGCTGCGAGATCTTGTCCCTGCCCCCCGCCAGCAATTAGGCTGGCGGCCAAGATCCCGTGGCCCTCCCTGCCTTATCATTTAATAACTTGCTGTCAGCTGGGGGAAACTTCTCAAAATTCTCCCCGGCCGCATCTCTCCGCCGATTTCGGAGTTCTGAATTCCCCGCTCGGGTTTCCTGGAGGGGGCAGCTTCCGTCGTTCTGTCACACCCAGCCACCCCCCTGCAACTCATTTCCATTCTGAATTTTTGCACAATTTTTGCTGCCCTCATTGCGGGGTTCCTACCTGCAGAAGGTGGGGAGAGACTGAGACTCCAAAACATTTCAGCTGCGATTTCTGCATTGCAGGGACTTGGGGTACGTAATCCTTCCAGCTCCATAAGTCTAGGATTCTAGGGACAGCAGAATGAGCTAAATCATTGATTGATCGATTATTGGCACCCCGCCTTTCCTGCTAGGTGCTCAAGGTGGCGTTCATGATTCACCCCCTTCTCTCACATTTAATTAATCAATTACAGGGAATCTACACACTGCTTAAGGGACGCAGGTGGCACTGTGGGTGCCTAGGACTTGCCAATCAGAAGGTCGGCGGTTCGAATCCCTGCGATGGGGTGAGCTCCCGTTGCTCGGTCCCTGCTCCTGCCAACCTAGCAGTTCGAAAGCATGTCAAAGTGCAAGTAGATAAATAGGTACCGCTCCGGCGGGAAGGTAAACGGTGTTTCCGTGCGCTGCTCTGATTCGCCAGAAGCGGCTTAGTCCTGCTGGGCACATGACCCGGAAGCTGTACGCCGGCTCCCTCGGCCAGTAAAGTGAGATGAGCGCCGCAACCCCAGAGTCGTCCACGACTGGACCTAACGGTCAGGGGTCCCTTTACCTTTAGGGAGAAACTGGGACGGGCAATTTTTCCTGTCCCTGGTTTCAGGAAGTGCAAGTTTGCAAACTGAGCTGAATTTATTCCCCTCTATTGCACTCTCTCTCTCTCTCTCTCTCTCTCTCTCTCTCTCTCTCTCTCACACACACACACACACACACACACACAATTCTTGGCATGTTAGCTGCCCTAATTCTTCTGCTCCTTCTCTTTAAAGAGCGAAGTGAAATTAGCCGATGTGGCCAAACTTCGCAGACCCAGCTCAGCCGCGCGATGCCACCTTAATGAACGGCTCATTGTCTCCAGCTCTGCTAATTAGGCCCATATCCCCCACATTCAAATGATGGAAACGAGTCGTGTGCGCTCACGTAAACGTTTTTAAAATGTATTTTTTGAAAAGCACTTGGGGGGCAGCGGCGGTGGTGAAGGATTGAAAAGGCAGCCTTTCCCCTGGTTTTCTTTTTTCAAAAAAAAGGAAAAGGGAAAAAACCAAAACAAATTCCACCAGGAAGGATTTGGCAGACAATGAGCCTGCTCTGTTCAACTCAAGTCTTTAACTCTTGCCAACTGTAGCACAATCCTAATCGCTGCGTTTTATTATTTCCTCCTCCTCCTCCCTGTCGCCCCCCATTTGGGGGGGGGGGGGAGACCCGGCAAGAGGTTTGGAGCTGTTTCAAGCCGACTATTAAAATTCCTTAAGCATCATTAAGAATAAGACAAAGAGAAGAGGAAGGCACTGGGGGACGGAGGAGACCCAAAAACTCGCCAGCGGTTTTTTTGAGGAGGGCATTGCGGAGCCTGGCCTGCTCCTCTTCCAAAAGTTTATGGGATGGTCCTCATAAGCAAGGGCCAGAAAACATAGAAGCAACGAGGGACAGTCGGACCATTGGAACCCGTAGCTTTCAGGCTTTGGAGACTTTCCTAGAGGAATGTTCCCGTTCAAATCAACCCTCTGCTCAGAACCATTTGTTGTTGTTTAGTCGTTTAGTTGTGTCCGCCTCTTCGTGACCCCCTGGACCAGAGCACACCAGGCCCTCCTGTCTTCCACTGCCTCCCCCAGTTTGGTCAAATTCATGTTTGTAGCTTCGAGAACACTGTCCCACCATCTCGTCCTCTGTTGTCCCCTTCTCCTTGTGCCCTCCATCTTTCCCAACATCAGGATCTTTTCCAGGGAGTCTTCTCTTCTCCTGAGGTGGCCAAAGTCTTGGAGCCTCAGCTTCAGGATCTGTCCTTTCAGTGAGCACTCAGGGCTGATTTCCTTCCAAATGGAGAGGTTGGATCTTCTTGCAGTCCATGGGACTCTCAAGAGTCTCCTCCAGAACCAGAATTCAAAAGCATCCATTCTTCGGCGATCAGCCTTCTTGATGGTCCAGCTCTCACTTCCATACATCACTACTGGGGAAACCAGAGCTTTAACTATACGGACCTTTGTTGGCAAGGTGATGTCTCTGCTCAGGACCTTGAGGACCAGAAACTTGCTTTACTGTTGGCTCTAAACCAGGTACGGCCAAACTTGTCCCTCCAGATGTTTTGGGACTACAACTCCCATCATCCCTAGCTAACGGGACCAGTGGTCAAGGATGATGGGAGTTGTAGTCCCAAAACACCTGGAGGGACAGGTTTGGCCATGTCTGCTCTAAACAGTAACCATGAACCTACTTCAGATGTGAACTCCACCCCCATCCCTAAGATTCAGTGAGCTGGTGAACATCTGCATTGCCCATAGGGCTATTTCATAGAATCAGAGAATTGCAGAGTTGGAAGGGATCTGCAAGGGTCATCTAGTCCAACCCTCTGCAATGCAGGAATCTCAACGACATTTGAGGATTGCTATCGTATCTCCTCTCTGTCTCTTTTCCAGGCTAGACATACCCAGCTCCTTCGACCGTTCCTCATCAGGCTTGGTTTCCAGACCCTTGATCATCTCGGTCTCCCTCCTATGCCCACCTTCCAGCCTGTCAACATCCTTCTTAAATTGTGGCGCCCAGAACTGGACACAGGATTCCAGGTGTGGTTTGACCCAGGCAGAATAGAGCGGGACTATGACATCCTTGGGACACGGGTGGCACTGTGGGTTAAACCACAGAGCCTAGGACTTGCCGATCAGAAGGTCGGCGGTTCAAATCCCCGCAATGACGGGGTGAGCTCCCATTGCTCGGTCCCTGCTCCTGCCAACCTAGCAGTTCGAAAGCACTTCCAAGTGCAAGTAGATAAATAGGTCCCACTCCGGCGGGAAGGTAAACGGCGTTTCCGTGCACTGCTCTGGTTCGCCAGAAGCGGCTGAGTCCTGCTGGCCACATGACCCGGAAGCTGTACGCCGGCTACCTCGGCCAATAAAGCGAGATGAGCGCCACAGCCCCAGAGTCGGTCACAGCTGGACCTAAAGGTCAGGGGTCCCTTTACCTTTATATATATATAAAAATGACAAATTAATGCAAACTGGATCAGATTTCTCTCTCCCACCCCCACAAAACTGGAGTTGAAGAGGAGAGAGCCATATGATGATCACAGAACTGAACCCTGGTTAGACGACCCGGAAAAATTCAGCGCTGTGTTTTGCAAAGGCGCCGTTTCCGAAACAAAACTTCCTGAGCCCAACGTCTGTCGTTTTTCGAGTTTTTATTATAAAAAAATACAGAATCCAAATAAGGTCGTGGGGATTTATTTTCTCTTTTTGTGTGTGTGTGAGAGAAGGGTTGTGTGGGGCAAAGAATTTTTTTGTGTTTACCATCAGCACAACGTCTGGGATCGAAGACGGCGTGTGAACAAGACCGGGAGAAGTCAAGTTGAGCGAGCACAAAACATAAAATGATTTAAGAAACTCTCCCTCCTTCTCCCTTCATTCCCATCTCTTCCCAGACGGGAAAAGGAAAAAGCTGGTTTCTGCCACAACGACGACAAAGAAAACTTGTGGACTGATTTTTCTTAAAAGAAAGAATAGTAAAGATGGGTTCGGTTTTTTAAAACAAATTACCGTATTTTTGGCTCTATAATACTCATTTTTTCCCTCCTAAAAAGTAAGGGGAAATGTATGTGTGTCTTATGGAGCGAATGCAGGCTGTGCAGCTATCACAGAAGCCAGAACAGCAAGAGGGATTGCTGCTTTCGCTGCGCAGCGATCCCTCTTGCTGTTCTGGCTTCTGAGATTCAGAATATTTTTTTCCTTGTTTTCCTCCTCCAAAAACTAGGTGCGTCTCGTGGTCTGGTGCGTCTTATAGAGCGAAAAATACGTTACTTTCAGATTTCCCTTGGTTGTCCACCATGGCCCGTCATACACAACGTAACACATTTGCATTAGTATAATATATATAATTCTATATATATATATATGTATATAAAACCAAAGGTCAAAGGCCAGGCTGCGAGACCACAGCTCAGCCCAACCCTGGCGGAAGTGGCTGGCACACTGTTGCTTTATTACATTTAAATAGCGCCTTTCCCCCCCCAAGGAGAGCTCAAGATGGACGACATTGTCCTATCCGCACAACAACCCTGTGAGGTACGTTCAGGCCGCCAGATGGCGACTGTACTCCAACCGCTTCAGGTTGCACCCAGTGAGCTTCCTGGGGATTCGAACCCTGGTCTCTCGCAGGCCCCTTTCCCCCAACGTGCTAACTATTACGCCGCCCCACTTTGGGCAGTGGCACTTCCGCTCCTCCAGACGTTCTGAACTAAAACTCCCAGCAGCCTCCGGCGCTCCTGGCGGGAGCTGGCGGGAGTCGTAGCGCAAAACAACCCACAGGGTGCCGAGTTGGGAGGGCTGGCATGAGCTGGCCAAAAGGAAAGCAGTCGAGGCTGTGTTGGGGCCACAGGAACACAGCCAGGATTTGACCCCCTGGTTCCTAATTCCTTGATTGAAAAACCGGGGGGGTTCGCTGCGATCCGGAGAAATGCCTCTTCGATTCAAGAACTGCTGGCTTTCTAAGGAGTCGAACATTCTCTTGTCTCTGGGATTTCCTTTTTAACACCCCAGGTCTTTCTCTCTCTTTCAAGGAATCGGATGAGATTGACGCCCGAGGCAGCCTACCGTGAATTTCTCCCTCTCATTTCCCGGGCTTGAGTTGGGCTGCCGACATTTCCGGCGGAAGAGGCTGACGGATCAGGCCGATGGTCCGGCAACCTGTTCTACAACCTGTTCCCTGGTCCTGAATGGGGTAACTGTGCCCCAGAAGGACCAGGTGCGCAGCCTGGGAGTCATTTTGGACTCACCGCTGTCTATGGAGGCACAGGTCAGTTCTGTGTCCAGGGCAGCTGCATCTGATACACAGGATGAGACCCTCCCTGCCCACAGACTGCCTCGCCAGATGGGTGCATGCTCTGGTTATCTCCCGCTTGGACTACTGCAATGCGCTCTACGTGGGGCTACCTTTGAAGGTGACCCGGAAACTGCAACTAATCCAGAATGCGGCAGCTGGACTGGGAGCGGCCGCCGAAACCATATAACACCTGTCCTGAAAGACCTACATTGGCTCCCAGTACGTTTCCGAGCACAATTCAAAGTGTTGGTGCTGATCTTGAAAGCCCTAAATGGCCATATCCCTGAAGGAGCGTCTCCACCCCCATCGTCCAGCCCGGACACTGAAGTCCAGCTCTGAGGGCCTTCTGGCGGTTCCCTCATTGCGAGAAGCAAAGCTACAGGGGACCAGGCAGAGGGCCTTCTCGGTGGTGGCACCCGCCCTGTGGAACGCCCTCCCGTCAGATGTCAAGGAAATAAACAACTACCTGACATCTTGAAGTCACCAGAAGGCAGCCCTGTTTAGGGAAGTTTTTAATGTGTGACATTTTAATGTATTTTTAATCTTTGTTGGAAGCCGCCCAGAGTGGCTGGGGAGACCCAGCCAGATGGGCGGGGTACAAATAAATTATTAGTATTATTAATAATATTCTTACCGTGGCCAAAAGGGAAACCAGCAAGTGGGACCCGAGCGAAAGAGCAACGCCCTCCCTCATGTGGTTTCCAGAAAGAGGGCATAGCCACTGTGGCTACTAGCCGTTAACAGCCCTCTCCCCCTCCTTGTCTCATCCTCTTTCAAAGCCATCCAGGTTGGGTGGCCTCATGTGGCAGGGAGTTCCGCAGGTTAACTGTGCACTGTGCGAAGGAGGGCTTTCTTTCACCAGGCCTGGGGAAGGGCTCTTGCTCGGTGCCAGATCACCTGCTTGGCATGCGGAGCGTCCCTGTTTCAATCTCTCGGAAGCCCCTGGAAGAGACCCCTGCCTGAGACTGGGGACAGCTGCTGCCAGTCCGTGCAGGCAGTAACAAACTCGAAGGCCCATTGCTCTGACTCAGCTTCTTCCGTTCCTAATCAAACCCAATTTTCTTCCTGTTTGAAAGCATCTCTTTTTTTTCAGAGTCATGAGGACTAGATACTTGTTTTACTTTTAAGGGGAAGGCTGTAGCCCCGGCCTGAAACTCTGGACAGCTGCTGCCAGTCCGTGTGGGCTGACTCAGCGTTAAGGCACCTCCCCGTTTTCCTTGCCTGCGAGAAACTGGAACGGACAGTTCCTTGGGGTAGATCTACTGAAACCAACAGAGATCTCTAACTTAAAGTCCGTTCGTTTTCCGTAAGCAAAAGCAGAAGATTCGATGTGCATCTTCTGTGGTTGCAATTTTGCCGTATTATGGGGAAATCTTAATAAATAAATTAAAACGTTTAGAAAAGGTCTGTTAGTTTCAATGGGTCAACTCGAGTATATGGCCACGATCCACTTGTTTCCATCCTGCGGTTTCACCTTAAAACTACGAAGCCTCTTTGGAGAACACCTGGAGGAAAACCAGTGGAACGTTTTATCTCGCTGTATCAAAAATCTGGCCTCCTTCCCCTATTTATTTTTTAAAAGGAGAACACGGCGGTTCAAATAAGAACCCGTTTTTATGAATGCATTGTGTGTGTGTGTGTGTCGATTTGTTTCCAAGAAACACGCAACTCTGCGTGATTTACAAAGGACAGAATGAGGACAAAGCGAAAGCGGGAGCAGGTCATTTGAAAAACATTTTTTGATCGTCGAGAGATTATTGCAGGTTTTCTTTTTTTAAAAAAGAAAGAATTTTAGGTTTCTATTTTTAAAAATTAAAAAAAAAACCACAACCAACCAACAACATTTTCCCCACCCTCCCCAAGGAAATTAAAACTTAAAATAATAACAGAAAAAATCCGTCCATCAAAACCATTCATTCTCGGCAAAGAGGCGTTAAAAAATAATAATAATAATAATAATAATTCATAATAATTCATAATCACAGTATTACGCCTGGTGGCAATATGTACAGGAATAGAACAGCTGTTCCAAACAAGTCCCTTGGCTCAGAGAAAGACAGAGTTGGAGTTGGGTGGGGGGGTTGTATTTGCTGTTTTGCAGGGTCCCCGTCCCTGCCGGCTCCCGCCTGGCAAGAACGAGAGGGGGAAAAAGATATCCGTCGAAATATGATTAAGCACCAGGGAGGCAGTCTCAAGAGACGACGTATTCTTGCTACAGTTCCATGACAGGGTGGAGAATCCTGTTTCTTTTTTTGGGGGGTAGGGAGGGAGGAGGAACCAAGAATTTGGATAATATTTTAGGGATCAAAAACCTCTCCTTAGCCGTTAAAGTACACCAGTGGATCTGTCCCTTCCTGACCTCCCGACAGCAGCAACGCAAACAGAGGTCATTCTGGGATTCTTGTGCTATTCTCAGGTATGGCACACCTTGGGTCAAGCGAGGAGAGCCGGGGGGTCAAACGTGGCCTGCGTAGCCCCCCGGCAAATGGCGTGTGGTCCTTTCACTTCCTCCCCCAACCCCCTGCGCCGCCAAGAAGCGAGATGAGGGGCCCAAAATCCACAGCGCTGGGAATTTAACGGGGAAGGACGGATGAACACGCTGGCAGGAGTTTTACGGGCATCCCATTCGATACCCCAGAAGGAAGATTATCTACAGCAGGCACATCCAACAGGTACCGTATTTTTTGCTCTATAAGACTCACTTTTTCCCTCCTAAAAAGTAAGGGGAAATGTGCGCGCGTCTTATGGAGCGAATGCAGGCTGCGCAGCTATCTCAGAAGCCAGAACAGCAAGAGGGATCGCTGCTTTCGCTGCACAGCGATCCCTCTTGCTGTCCTGGCTTCTGAGATTCAGAATATTTTTTTCCTCCTCCAAAAACTTGCGGTCTGGTGCATCTTACAGAGCAAAAAATACGGTAGATTGTGATCTGCTGGTAGATCACTGGACGTCTGTGGTGGTAGATCACTGTCTGCCCCCCCCCAAAGAAGCTCAACAACTTCTTTGGCTCCCCTAAAAAAGGCTCAACAAGTTTGACCTGAACCCCAGGGAAATGGGCCTTCCTCCGTCCTAAGAAAAACTCAACAACAACTTTGACCTGAACCCCCCAAAAGGGGGTAGATCACTGCCAGTTTTTAACTCTGTGACTAGATCACAGTCTTTTGGGAGCTGGCCACCCCTGATCTACAGTTAAGAGACTCACAGGGTATAGATGTCAACACGTCAACTGACTGCAGAAATTTAGCACCAGTTTGAACTGCAGCAATTGTTCCAGGACTTTAATTGTTTGGGATTGTTTTTGTTGGTGTATATATGTGTGTATATATGTGTGTGTGTACGTACGTACGTACGCACACCCCCCCCCCTTGGTTCTCAAATGCTGAAAACACAGAAGTAAGTGTTCCGGATTTCGAACGATTTTTGGAAGCCGAACGTGGTTCCCTGCCAAGCTACAAATCTCCCTTTCTCACCCTCCTGCATGAGACAAGGCACTGGGTCGGCTTAGCGTCCCAAAACCGTTCTTGCAAATAGGAAGAAACCATAAATAAATAACCCCTTTTCTCCTTTACCAATGGGACCACTTTTACTCTTTTTGGAGTGATGTTTGAATTACAGCTTCCCAGCTTTAACTCTCCTATATAAACCCAATTTTATGTCTTTAAAACCCAATACAGTCAAACCTCCGTTGTCGGACGTAATCCGTTCCAGAAGCCCGTTCGGCAACCGAGGCACGGCTTCCGATTGGTTGCAAGAGCTTCCTGCACTCAAACGGAAGCTGCGTCGGACATTCAGTTTCTGAAAAAGGGAGCATTTACCGTATTTTTTGCTCTATAAGACTCACTTTTTCCCTCCTAAAAAGTAAGGGGAAATGTGTGTGCGTCTTAGGGAGCGAATGCAGGCTGCGCAGCTATCCCAGAAGCCAGAACAGCAAAAGGGATCGCTGCTTTCGCTGCGCAGCGATCCCTCTTGCTGTTCTGGCTTCTGAGATTCAGAATATTTTTTTTCTTGTTTTCCTCCTCCAAAAACTAGGTGCGTCTTGTGGCCTGGTGCGTCTTATAGAGCGAAAAATACGGTACTTGCTGGAGAGATTCCCGAAGGAGGGGAGATATCCTGTTGCGCTCCTGCTTCCCAGCTTTAACTCTCCTATATAAACCCAATTTTATGTCTTTAAAACCCAATACAGTCCGTTGTCGGACGTAATCCGTTCCGGAAGCCCGTTCGACAACCGAGGCATGGCTTCCGATTGGTTGCAAGAGCTACTCAAACGGCTGCCGTGTCGGACATTCGGCTTCCGAAAAATGGAGCATTTACTTCCGGGTTTTCGGCGTTTTCGGGAGCCGAAACGTTCCAAAACGGAGCCGTTCGGGAACCAAGGTTTGACCGTGTAGACTTCCTTTCCTAAGTGCCATCAGGGCCGCTCTAGAAACCAGCTGGGCTCAATTTTGGGGGGTGGTTCTTACTAAAATTCACATTTTAGTACCGTTGGAGTGTGGCCCTCGCTCTGGGGGATTTTGACCAGAGGGCCATGGGCAATTTTCGCTGGACGGTGCAGGCGACTGCAGAACAGGGAGCAGGGCTGCCGACCCCAAACACCCCACTGCTTAGAGTTGGGCTCTCTGTGACCCTGGTGTCTGTTGCTAAACACTTGCGGATGATGCCCCAAGCAGGTGTGGGGATGGACACACAGACAAGACAACCTCCATCGCTCACCAAGTTGTGTCATACGTAGTTGGCCATACCATGCGCTGGTCTCCTCCCTGCCTTCCCCCAACTCCTCACGGGGTTTAAAAGCAACCCTCCCACGGCGCAAGA
This sequence comes from Podarcis filfolensis, assembly GCF_964270895.1. Taxonomy (NCBI): domain Eukaryota; kingdom Metazoa; phylum Chordata; class Lepidosauria; order Squamata; family Lacertidae; genus Podarcis; species Podarcis filfolensis. The sequence continues at coordinate 9,681,834 of NC_139622.1, forward strand.
AACCCCTTGCCCAGCCATTGTGTCAAGTCCAGAGTCCTCCTCTTTGGAGCGACGGGCAGAACATCTCCTCTCCCGTAGACCGGCGACGTCTTACGCAACATGCGAGGCGTTGGTTTGACCTGCTGGGTCCGGATGGCAGTGGGTCCGCTGCACCAACAATAGTTAACAGAAACAGGGGGTGGGGGTGGGTCTAAAGCAAAGGCTGATTTGGGCAGGGCAGGATCCTAGTCCTCTGTGTGGTTCAGGGGGCTGGTGGTCCCCTTTGGCTCCTAGGCCCCCCAATCCTAGCTGCCTGGTGTGTGCGTTTTGCGAGTCAGGGAATTTGGCCACCGCGGTGGAACGGGCTGCCCGCCTTTGTCCAAGGGGACACAGAGAGGAAGAGGGGAAAACAGAAGGGCAATAGGTGAGGCACCTGCTCCTCCCTCCTCACTGCGATGTCTCTTTCGGTTCCAGTTGCAGAAAAAAGACCGGCACAAAAAAACCAAAGCTGGGAGGAAGGAACAGAGGGGGGTTCAAGGAAGGAGACTATATTTGGTCTAGAATTTTTGAAAAGAAAAACCCCATGGGGTGGGGGAGGGAAAACAGGAACCCCCCAACGGGGTTGTGTCCCGGCCAGACGAAAATGATCCGCAGAGCGTCTTGGAAGCACAGAACCTGCTTGCCTCCCGCCGCAGGTTTTCAGAAACCGGTCTCTTGCCTTCTCTGTCCAGCTATCTCACCGATCCTTCCGCCGCCCCAGATCTGATGGGGTGTAGCGGGGGTCCGGTTGTGAACCGTAACAGTGGCTTGACCTGGGAAATGGAGGCAGGGTCCGTCCACCTGGCTGTCTTAGGTGCCCCGATCCGCAAGCTCGTCTGTGGCTGAGACCGCAGTTCAGAGATCCATTGACTACACACCCTTCCCTCCCCACACAAAACTGAACAAAGTCATCGCCGCGAGTTCTCTCTTCATTCTTCGTTCACGCCCTCTCTCTCTCTCTCTCGCTTTTTCAATCCTCCCCCCTCGTTTCCCCCCCCCAGCGGCTGCTGAAAAGAGCTCCAGTTTTCTTCCTCTTCTGTCCTCACCTAGCAGGGCTAGGAAGTCAGGATAGTCCAGAAAACTGGGACCACCACCACCACGAAGAAAGTCTCGGGGACCCGGAAGCTGTGGCAGGAGTTATTGCTGGTGAATATCGGTTCTGGGGACTCGTAGAGAGAATCGTCTGCGAGGAAACAAAAGAGGGGGTATAAGAAGGGGAAGAGGGAGTGAATGATGTACCGCTGGGTATTTGACTCCCAACAAATAAGCGAAAATGTTCGGAGCAAGGTCAAATGTTGGAAATGCAAAGAGAAGGAAGGCACCTTTCGCCACATGTGGTGGAACTGTAAAGCGATAAAGGAATTCTGGGAGATGATAGATAATGAGTTGGAAAAAAATGTTTAAAATAACCTTTGTTTAAAAAAACCTAGAAGGCTTTTTGTTAAGAATTGTAGGTGCAGAGATACCGAAAGAACTGAAAAGACTGTTTATGTACGCTACGTAACAGCTGCAAGGATGTTGCTCACCCAGAGTTGGAAATATGAAAAGATGAATGTGGACTGGCAGATGAAACTACTGGACTACGCAGAGATGGCATGATTAATCGGGAAAATGAGAAATCAGGAGCATCAAAACTTCAACAGAGAAAACCATAATGAGGTGGAAGCAAGTCAACAACACAATAACTTGGAAAGGGATTCAACCCAAGACGGATGATATCATGTACAAAAAACACTGGTATTGGTTTGAAGTATATTAAGTAAGACTTATCGATAGATATGTATTTTTATTGTCAAATTTTTTCATTTGATTTGATCAAATTGCACCCCCCCCTCCTACGCATCTGGTGACTGGGAGCGGTCGCCGATACCATATAACACCGGCCCTGAAAGACCTACATTGGTTCCCAGTACGTCTCCGAGCACAATTCAAAGTGTTGGTGCTGACCTTGAAAGCCCTAAACAGCCCAGTATCCCTGAAGGAGCGTCTCCACCCCCATTGTCCAGCCCGGACACCGTGGTCCATCTCTGGGAGTTTTCCGGCAGTTCCCTCCATGCGAGAAGTGAGGTTACAGGGAACCAGGCGGAGGGCCTTCTTGGTGGTGGCGCCCTCCCATCTGATGTCAAGGAAATAAACAACTATCTGACATTTAGAAGACATCTCAAAGCAGCCCGTATTTTTTGCTCTATAAGACTCACTTTTTCCCTCCTAAAAAGTAAGGGGAAATGTGTGTGCGTCTTATGGAGCGAATGCAGGCTGCGCAGCTATCCCAGAAGCCAGAACAGCAAGAGGGATTGCTGCTTTCACCGCGCAGCGATCCCTCTTTCAGTTCTGGCTTCTGAGATTCAGAATATCTTTTTTCTTGTTTTCCTCCTCCAAAAACTAGGTGCGTCTTGTGGTCTGGTGCGTCTTATAGAGCGAAAAATACGGTACTTGCTGGAGAGATTCCTGAAGGAGGGGAGACATCCTGTTGCGCTCAGGGCATCCGGCCAGCCACTGCGAGAACAGAACGCTGGACTAGAGGGGTCTCCCTTTGGCCTCACCCAGCAGCCGGGCTCCTCGCTGGACGGTGCATTTCTGCAACCCAGCTCTGTCTTCATCTCGCCATTTCCTGGCCCCAGCCCAGCCGCCCAGGTTGCCAGCTTTCTCTCGTGGGCAGTGTGGGTGTGCAGAAAGGAAGAGGGTCAGGACCCAGAGGGAAAGGGCTGCATGTCGACAAGCCACCCTCTGGCTGCCTCTCGCAGGCAAGAGTCCATTTCAAAATAAACGGGAGGCATTTTTATTTATTTTTTTGCTCAATGGACCCCAGCCAGCCTGCGGAGCTTTGCCAAGATCTTCCAGTGCCAAGGATGCCTCTTGGGGGCTGGTGGCCTTGTGGCTAACAGATTGAGGTTGAATCCTGACAAGACAGAAGTACTGTTTTGGGGGGACAGGGGGCGGGCGGGTGTGGAGGACTCCCTGGTCCTGAATGGGGTAACTGTGCCCTTGAAGGACCAGGTGTGCAGCCTGGGAGTCATTTTGGACTCACAGCTGTCCATGGAGGCGCAGGTCAATTCTGTGTCCAGGGCAGTTCCATCTGGTACGCAGGATGAGACCCTCCCTGCCCGCGGACTGTCTGGCCAGAGTGGTGCATGCTCTAGTTATCTTCCGCTTGGACTACTGCAATGCGCTCTACATGGGGCTGCCTTTGAAGGTGACCTGGAAACTGCAATTAATCCAGAATGTGGCAGCTAGACTGGTGACTGGGAGTGGCTGCCGGGACCACATAACACCGGTCCTGAGAGATCTGCATTGGCTCCCAGTACGTTTCCGAGCACAATTCAAAGTGTTGGTGCTGACCTTGAAAGCCCTAAACGGCCCAGTATACCTGAAGGAGCGTCTCCACCCCCATCTTCCACCCCGGACACTGAGGTCCAGCGCCGAGGGCCTTCTGGCTGTTCCCTCCCTGCGAGAAGCGAGGTTACAAGGAACCAGGCAGAGGGCCTTCTTGGTGGTGGCGCCCGCCCTGTGGAACGCCCTCCCTTCAGATGCGAAGGAAATAAGCAGCTATCTTCTTTTTAAAAGACATCTGAAGGCAGCCCTGTTTAGGGAAGTTTATAATATTTAATGCTGTATTGTTTTTAACATTTGATTGGAAGCCGCCCAGAGTGGCTGGGGAAACTCAGCCAGATGGGCGGGGTATAATTTATTATTATTATTATTATTATTATTATTATTATTATTATTATTATTATTGGCCCTGCCTGCGGTCGAGGGGTCAAAGGGCGGCTGCTTCTCGCCCGCCCGATAATCCTGCCTGCAAAAGGCCCCTTGTCAGCCGGCGGTGCAGAAACGCATCGGCTAAATTACTGCGAACGCCGTTCCCCTGGCTTGTCTCGTCTTTTAAAGTTTACGACGGGATTAAGGGTGGTTTTTGCAGGATCATAGCCAGGGGAGGAGGAGGGGGAAAGAATACAATACCCACAGATGCCAATCCCCCCTTTGTGTTCCGCGTTCGGCTCCACTGCTGCCCCCCCTTCACCGTCCAGGATTATTATGAGCAAAATGATTGTCGTAATCATAGAAGAGGGAAGGATATGCAGGAGCATAAATAGCTGCGTTGGTAGAGCATAGAATGACAGAAATGTAGAGTTTGAAGGGACCTCAACAGCTCTTGGTCCGAGTCCAGACCCTCCAGAGCAGGAGAAACCAAGCCTGGTCCATCGTCCCTGTGACAGCCCTTAAGATATCAGAAGATGGCTATCGTAGCTCCTCTCAGTCTCCCCTTTTCCAGGCTCAACACACTCAGCTCCTTCGACCGTTCTTCATCAGGCTTGGTTTCCAGACCCTTGATCATCTTGGTCGCTCTACCAGCTTGCTGGCATCCTCACCAGGCTTTTAATCTCAAGGTTGTGGGTTCAAGTCCCACATTGGGTGAAAGATTCCTGCATTCCAGGGGGGTTGGGCTGGATGACCCTCAGGGTCCCTTTCAACTCGACAATGATTTGACTCTATGAACCTGGGACCTTCAGCAAACAAGACAGACTGCTGCAAAGCTATGCGATGAAGGCCCTGTGTGAGTGTCTGGAGGCGGTTGGAGGATGGATGGCGGCTAACAGATTGAGGTTGAATCCTGACAAGACAGAAGGACAGTTTTTGGGGGACAGGAGGTGGGCGGGTGTGGGGGTCTCCCTGGTCCTGAATGGGGTGACTGTGCCCCTGAAGGACCAGGTGCGCAGCCTGGGGGTCATTCTGGACTCACAGCTGTCCATGGAGGTGCAGGTCAATTCTGTGTCCAGGGCAGCTCCATCTGGTATGCAGGATGAGACCCTCCCTGTCCGCAGACTGTCTGGCCAGAGTGGTGCATGCTCTGGTTATCTCCCGCTTGGACTACTGCCATGCCCTGTACGTGGGGCTGCCTTTGAAGGTGACCCGGAAACCACAACTAATCCAGAATGCGGCAGCTAGACTGGGGACTGGGAGCAGCCACTGAGATCACATAACACTGGTCCTGAAAGACCTCCATTGGCTCCCAGTACGTTTCCGAGCACAATTCAAAGTGTTGGTGCTGACCTTGAAAGCCCTAAATGGCCTTGGACCAGTAGACCTGAAGGAGCGTCTCCACCCCCATCGTCCAGCCCGGACACTGAGGTCCAGCTCTGAGGGCCTTCTGGCAGTTCCCTCCCTGCGAGAGGTGAGGTTACAGAGAACCAGGCAGAGGGCCTTCTCGGTGGTGGTGCCCGCCCTGTGGAACGCCCTCCCATCAGATGTCAAGGAAATAAACAATGATCTGACCTTTAGAAGACATCTGAAGGGAGCCCTGTTTAGGAAAGTTTTTAATGACTGCTGTTTTATTCTGCTTTTGGTGTTCTGTTGGAAGCTACCCAGAGTGGCTGGAGAAACCCAGCCGGATGGGAGGGGTATAAATATCATCATCATCATCATCATCAACTTCCAATGGGATGTATTCCTTCGTAAATGGGTTCCAGGCAGCAGCCTTACAGTGAGGTCCTACGCAGGTCTACACCAAGGTATGTCCCACTAAGATCATTGCAGCTCATGCCCAGATAGGTTGGAGTCCTATAGGACATTTGGTTCCCTAAAGGGGCGACCCTATATCTCAGCCTCTCTGAACCTGGTGTCCTCCGGATTTTTGGGACTATAGCCCCATCGGCCCCAGTCAGCGCAGCCATCAGAAAACTGCTTTGCAACAATGTGCCAATTAGTGAAACTGCATGCAATTAGATGTAGTTAGGATAAATTTGCAGAAAACACTGGCTTTTTAGAGTGGGGGGAGAGAATTCACAAACTGATGTGGCGACTGAAATTCATGGGTGGGGAAATAAACGAGAAACTGACAGGCCTAACAGCCCATAACCACCCGGGTTTTTAAATATATTTTTTGAAAAAGCCATTTATTCTTTCATTAGCAAAGCGTTCTTGTTTTCTTTAAAAGCTGCCTCCATCACACACACATACACACATGAAACAAGGAAAGGGAAAACCAAGCCCTTAGAATATCCCTTTAGACTCTGACATTTCTCACTCTTTTCTACCTGCTCCCTGGGAAGAGCTGTGGCCAAATACTAATTATACGTTAACAGGAGGAGAAAATTATTAATTTGTGTTTTCTTTTTTCTCTACAACAGCTGCGCCTATTTGATTCGGGGGAAGTGGGGGAGAAACTCCCCTGTACGGAGAGCTGGAGGCCGGCTTTTTACGAAAAAGAAAAGAGGGAAGAAAAAACAAAAAAACCCCTAAAATAATTTGCTCTCTTTTTTCCCCCCTCTGCGAAAACAAAAGCAGCCCTGTGGGGTTATGTACCAAGCAGGCATCAATCTAGATTTATTTTATTTCCTTCTTTCTTCCAGCCCCAGAGCAGAACCGAAGATAATTTGTCGGAGATCTGAGTGACGCTCGGGTGCTATTTTCTCGGGCCAAAAGCTCCCCCTGCGCCTGGCATTTCACCCGCCGCCAAGAAAGCCAGCGGTTGAAGTGGGTTTAGAAAGAGTGGGGTGAAGGTCGGTGCAGATGGGGTCGGGGTCTAATAGACCTTTCACTGATTTGATCTCACGGGGAAAACATGCGGAAGGAAAGGTTTGTTCTTCCAGTTTCCCTGGAAAATGTTTTGCATCGTCGCCATTACTATGAACATACAGTGGGACCTTGGTTCTCAAACGTTTTGGTTCCCAAATGCCTTGGTTCTCAAACGCCTTGGTTCCCAAACGCCGAAAACCCGGAAGTAAGTGTTCCGGTTTTCGAACGTTTTTCGGAAGCCGAGCAGCCGATGCGGCTGTCGGCTATTGTTTCCAGGGCGCCTGCACCAATTAGAAGCCAAGACTTGGTTTTCGATCATTTCGGAAGTCAAACGGGCTTCCGGAACAGATTAAGTTTGGCGCTTTTGTTTTTGTGATTTATTTTGAGTTTTTGTGGCTTTTTCGGTTCATTTGTTTTTGTGACGATCATCAGCGCAGGTAATTATTTTTATCTTTTAAATCTACAACACGGTCTTACTTATTTTATAGTACAGTACATTGATCATTGCTTTCATTTATGGATCAACGGTCTCGATAGATAGTAAAATTCCTGTTCAACTGCTGTTTCAGGGGTTGTTTTTAAAAGTTTGGAACGGGTTAATCCATTTTGCATTGCTTTCTATGGGAAAGCAAGCCTTGGTTTTGGAACGCTTTGGTTTTGGAACGGACTTCTGGAACAGATTAAGCTTGAGAACCAAGGGACCACTGTACAGCAACAGCAGCAAAAACCAGACCAGATATTCAGGGGATACAGTGCGAGTCAGCCATGTGATGCAGCAGCAAAAAAGGCTAACGCTGTTCTAGGCTGCATCAAACAGAAATCTAGTGTCCAGATCAAGGGAAGTCATAGGTAAAGGTAAAGGGACCCCTGACCATTAGGTCCAGTCGTGACCGACTCTGGGGTTGCGCGCTCATCTCGCTTTACTGGCCGAGGGAGCCGGTGTACAGCTTCTGGGTCATGTGGCCAGCATGACTAAGCCGCTTCTGGCAAACCAGAGCAGCGCACGGAAACGCCATTTACCTTCCCACCGGAGCGGTACCTATTTATCTACTTGCACTTTGATGTGCTTTTGAGCTGCTAGGTTGGCAGGAGCAGGGACCGAGCAATGGGAGCTCACCCCGTCGCGGGGATTCGAACCGCCGACCTTCTGATCAGCAGGTCCTAGGCTCTGTGGTTTAATCCACAGCGCCACCTGCGTCCCTAAGGGAAGTCATAATCCCACTCTATTCTGCCTTGCTCAGACCACACCTGGTGTCCTGTTCCCACTTCTGGGCGCCACAGTTTAAGGAGGAGATTGACAAGCTGCAAGGTGTGCAGAGGAGGGTGACCAAGATGATCAAGGGTCTGGAAGCCAAGCCTGATGAAGAACGGTCGAAGGAGCTGGGTATCTTTAGAGACTGAGAGGGGATATGACGGCCATCTTCCAATAGGCTGTCACATGGAAGATGGAGAAACTTGTTTTTGGGTGCTCTGGAGGAAAAGACCTGAACCGATGGATTCAAGTTACGACAAAGGACTTTCCGACTAAACATCAGGAATAACTTTCTGACAGTAAGAGCTAATGGAGCATTCTCCCTTGGGAGGTTGTGGGCTCTCCTTCCCTGGTGGTTTTTAAGCAGAGGTTGGATGGACCTCTGTCGTGGATGCTTTAGCTGAGATTCCTGCATTTCAGAGGGTTGGACTAGATGACTCAAGAGGTCCCTTCCGACTCTACAATTCTCAGAAAGTGCTCAGGTCTGACAGCCACGCAAACACCCACGTCCTCTACAAACCTAGGGGAGAGTCTTGCTGGGTGAGTTTCTTGTCTGCTTCACAGCTCCCCCAGCAGAGAGAGACGGTATATAAAGTAAATAATAATAATAATAATAATAATAATAATAATAATAATAATAAACCCCACCCATCTGACTGGGTTTCCCCAGCCACTCTGGGTGGCTTCCAACAGAATATTAAAATAACCTATTAAACATTAAAAGCTTCCCTAAACAGGGCTGCCTTCAGATGTCTTCTAAAAGTCTGGTAGTTGTTGTTCTCTTTGACATCTGTTGGGAGGGTGTTCCACAGGGCGGGTGCCACCACCGAGAAGGCCCTCTGCCTGGTTCCCTGTAACTTGGCTTCTCGCAGGGAGGGGATAAAATAATAATTGACAAAACCCTGCATTTCTTAACTGCATTGCCCACCCACCCCCCGCTAAAAAACACGCGCTCTGAAAAGTGTTTTCTCTCAAATGGCGAGTTTCAGAATGTATTTCGACATGGTTTCTGAGCCACGAATCCTGCCCTGGCTGGGATTCGCAGAGACCCGATCCCTGAATCACGAATACCAGATGGGTACTGTATTTTGTGCTCTATAAGACTCACTTTTTCCTTCCTAAAAAGTAAGGGGAAATGTGTGTGTGTCTTATGGAGCGAATGCAGGCTGCGCAGCTATCCCAGAAGCCAGAACAGCAAGAGGGATTGCTGCTTTCACTGCGCAGCGATCCCTCTTGCTGTTCTGGCTTCTGAGATTCGGAATATTTTTTTTCTTGTTTTCCTCCTCCAAAAACTAGGTGCGTCTTGTGGTCTGGTGCACCTTATAGAGCGAAAAATACAGTATGTGTTTGTGTGCAAATTTGCACCCTGGGATTTGCCGAACTTGCACCCTGGAACCTGCAGAGGATCTTTCCGGTGTCCCCAGACATCACTTACTTGTCGGCCGCACATAAACCTTCAGCTTTAAGCAGGGCTTGTCGACCAAGTTCGGAGGCGTCGCCGCTGCAAGAGACAAAAGGGGCAGAGGGAGAGGAGAGACAGAACATCATCACCAAAAAAACCGCCATATGTGTCCTACATAAAGTTTCAATTTTACACATTTCCAAAATGCTGGAGGGCAAATTTATAGGGTTGTTTCTAAAGCCCCTGTTCACAAATCCCGGCTCCGTTTCAGAATCCTATATATCGGGTGCCTACATTCTGCATGGACTGGTTGCATGGCCACATGTGCAAAAGGCTTGAGATATCTATTAGGTCCATAAATTACCATATAGCATACAGGTGAAACTCGAAAAAGTAGAATATCGTGGGAAAGTTCATTGATTTCAGTAATTCAACTTAATTTTTTTTTTAAAAAAATATTTTTATTCAAGAATTTTTTCCATATAAACATAACATACATAAACATACAAAGACAAAAACAAAACAAAAAACACGTACCATTTCTTATCCTAATTTCTTGTACCTTTCTTCCCCGACTTCCTCATGCCTCCCTTTTCTGTATTCCAAATTCTTATCGATTACTCAGCAAATCTTCCCTTATTTTAATTTAAATTTAAACTAATCTTCCTTATTCTCCTTGTCTTAACCATTGCTAATAGTAACCATTTACTTTCCAGTCCAACATCATTCTAACTTTCATTAACTTTGTAATATTTCTTTAAATAGTCCTTGAATTTTTTCCATTCTTCTTGCGCTGCTTCTCTTCCCTGGTTTCGGATTCTGCTCGTCATTTCTGCCAAGCCCATGTAGTCTATCACCTTCATCTGCCATTCTTCCAGTGTGGGTAACTCTTGCGTCTTCCAGTACTTCGCAATAAGTATTCTAGCTGCTGTTGTAGCATACATAAAGAAAGTTATATCCGTCTTTAACACCCCTTGGCCGACAATACCCAAGAGAAAGGCCTCTGGTTTCTTGGAGAAAGTATATTTAAATACCTTTTTTAAGTTCATTATAGATCATTTCCCAGAATGCCTTAATCTTCGGGCAAGTCCACCAAAGATGAAAAAATGTACCTTCAGTTTCTTTACATTTCCAACATTTATTATCAGGCAAATGGTAAATCTTTGCAAGCTTGACTGGGGTTATGTACCACCTGTATATCATTTTCATAATATTTTCTCTTAAGGCATTACATGCCGTAAATTTCATCCCGGTGGTCCACAACTTTTCCCAATCAGCAAACAAAATATTATGACCAATGTCCTGAGCCCATTTAATCATGGCTGATTTGACCATTTCATCTTGTGTATTCCATTTCAGCAGCAAATTGTACATTTTTGACAAGTTCTTAGTACTGGGTTCTAACAGTTCTGTCTCCAATTTTGATTTTTCCACCTGGAAGCCAATTTTACTGTCCAGTTTAAACGCTTCATTTATTTGATGATAGTGCAACCAATCTCTCACCTTCCCTTTTAATTTCTCAAAGCTCTGCAATCTCAGTTTGTCCCCTTCCTTTTCCAAAATTTCCCAGTATCTTGGCCACTTGGACTCCATATTTAACTTTTTGACTGCCTTAGCTTCCATTGGCGACAGCCACCTTGGAGTTTTGTTTTCCAGCAAGTCTTTATATCTAACCCAGACATTTAATAGTGCTTTTCTGACAATATGGTTTTTAAAACTTTTGTGTGCTTTAACCTTGTCATACCACAAATATGCATGCCACCCAAAAATATTGTTAAAACCTTCCAAATCCAAAATGTCTGTGTTTTCAAGAAGCAGCCATTCTTTCAGCCAGCAGAAAGCTGCCGCTTCATAGTACAATTTAAAGTCTGGCAGGGCAAACCCCCCTCTTTCCTTTGAATCCGTTAATATCTTAAATTTAATTCTGGGCTTTTTGCCCTGCCAGACAAATCAGTAATTCAACTTCAAAGGTGAAACTATTATATGAGACAGACTCGTGACATGCAAAGCGAGATATGTCAAGCCTTGATTTGCGATCATTGCCATGATCATGGCGTACAGCTGGTGAAAACCCCAAATTAACCATCTCAGAAAATTAGAATATTCAAGGAAATCAGCAAAACAAGGATTGCAAATCGAGCAAGATTGAACCTCTGAGAAGTAGAAGCACATCTCGCTTTGCATGTCGCGAGTTGATCTCATATATTAGTTTCACCATTCAAGCTGAATTCCTGAAATCAATGAACTTTCCCACAATATTCTAATTTTTCGAGTTTCACCTGTATATTCAGCACAAAAAAGATGACAATTTGTTGTTGACAAAGGACAGCTGGACATATTAAGGGCCCCATTACCTTCAGAACTGAGGGCATCATCAAACCTAAATCCGGTCCTGGGTGGGAGGGATTCGAACCCCGGTCTCCGAGGCCTTAGTCTGACACTTTAACCACTACATCGCGCCAATACACGTTGACAAGGAATGAGTCTTGTCGCAGCCACACTAAACGATTGAGTTCTTATAGATGCAGTATGGATATTATGTGGCACCTTTGGGAATGCGGGTGGCGCTGTGGTATAAACCACTGAGCCTCTTGGGTTTGCTGATCAGAAGGTCGGCGGTTCGAATCCCCTCGATGGGGTGAGCTCCCGCTGCTCTGTCCCAGCTTCTGCCAACCTAGCAGTTCGAAAGCACACCAGTGCAAGTAGATCAGTAGGTACCGCTGTGGCAGGAAGGTAAACGGTGTTTCCGTGCACTCTGGTTACCGTCACAGTGTCCCGTTGCACCAGAAGCGGTTTAGTCCTGCTGGCCACATGACCCAGGAAGCTGTCTGCGGACAAACGCCGGCTCCCTTGGCCTGAAAGCAGAGATGAGCGCTGCAACCCCATAATCACCTTTGACCGGACTTAACCGTCCAGGGGTCATTTACCTTTACCCAGGTGGCACCTGCAAAAGTGCCAATTCCGCCAATCAGGGATACCAGGGTTCAGGAGTCCCCTAAGTTTTTCAGAGCTTTGCACATCGATAGGTAAAGGTAAAGGGACCCCTGACCATTAGGTCCAGTCATGGCCGTCTCTGGGGTTGCGGCGCTCATCTCGCTTTACTGGCCAAGGGAGCTGGCGTACAGCTTCCGGGTCATGTGGCCAGCAGGACTAAGCCGCTTCTGGCGAACCAGAGCAGCGCACGGAAACGCCGTTTACCTTCCCGCCGGAGCGGTACCTATTTATCTACTTGCACTGGTGTGCTTTCGAACTGCTAGGTTGGCAGGAGCAGGGACCGAGCAATGGGAGCTCACCCCGTTGCGGAGATTTGAACCGCCGACCTTCTGATCGGCAAGTTCTAGGCTCTGTGGTTTAACGTACAGCGCCACCTGCATCCCACACCCTATATATAGAAATGAGCAAACCAATGATATTTTAGAGAGCAAGCGAGCTGGCGGGGCCCATGACTTACATCCTAGGAGCCTACACAAGACAAAACACTGTTGTTGGATGTAGGTTTTATTTTGTTTGTTTTTTATCTTATGTTTTGGAAATGTACATCCAGTCCCCCCCCTTTAATTTGTTTGGGGGGGGGGCCCGAAGAGAGTGGGGCCCTAAGCTATAGCTTGTTTAGCTTATACAGTGGTACCTCAGGTTACAGACGCTTCAGGTTACAGACTCCGCTAAGCCAGAAATAGTACCTCAGGTTAAGAACTTTGCTTCAGGACGAGAACAGAAATCGTGCGGCAGCAGCAGGAGGCCCCATTAGCTAAAGTGGTGCTTCAGTCAGGTTAAGAACAGTTTCAGGTTAAGAACGGACCTCTGGAATGAATTAATATTCTTAACCCGAGGTACCACTGTATGTAAATCTGGCATTGCCAATATATCCTTTCCTACATAGGAGCATCGGAAGAGCTTGGCTTCTGGGCTGAGGCTGTGTCCAGCATCCTATTCTCACAGCGGCCTACCAGATGTGTCCCCCCCCATGGGAAAGACCTTGCGCCGATTGCCGTTTGACCCACAGATGTCGCCCAGCCCCTGCTAAGAAGCTTAACCATCTCCGAGGTGCTTCCTCCGTTTCTTTAGCCGGGCGATTTGGGGAGGGGGCGAATTCCACGCACAAAAGCTCCCGCTTTTAATACCGCATCTTTGATCAAACTGATGTCAAAAGTTGTCCGACCCCCAAGCGGGGCGCTTTTCTCCGCCGTACATCCTTGGACATGTTCGGATTTCCCCCAATAAAAACCTGACAAGGCAAATGATACGCTTCTGATGGCACTGTGCAGATAAGTCGGGAGAGGCGGGCGAAGAGGAGGAGGAGGAGGCTGGGTGGGTTTGAGAGAAAGAGCAAAAAGTTTGCAATTAAAAGCTCGGGGTGGTGGGTGGGAACTCTCCGAGGCATGAAATTGGCCCGGATTAGGATGGGCAGTTGGGCTGAGGGGCGGAAAGAAAAGGTGCATTTGAAAAGCACTTTTAGGGAGGCCGTGACTTGACAAGGTGGATTTTCCATCTGTCCCTGAAACGGATTGGCCTTGACAGTCCCGACTCGGGAGCCAGGCGGGGGACATCCTGTTTGAAGAAAAGGCCTTTGCTCGGAAGGGTCACTGAAAATTCGTGTTAACACCACGGTCAGACACCGATTTAAGAGCATCGCTTATCCAGGGAACTGTAGATTCAAGTGTTGCCCTCAGCTCATCTGCATCTCTTGTCCTATCCTTAACGCTCCTTCTGAATGGAGAGGCGTTAAAGAAATGAAGAATCAGGTGAAACTCGAAAAATTAGAATATTGTGAGAAAGTTCCTTGATTTCAGGAATTCAACTGGAAAGGTGAAACTAATATATGATATAGACTCGTGACATGCAAAGCGAGATATGTCAAGCCTTGATTTGTTCTACAGGTGAAACTCGAAAAATTAGAATATCATGGAAAAGTTCGTTGATTTCAGGAATTCAACTTGAAAGGTGAAACTAATATATGAGACAGACTCGTGACATGCAAAGCGAGATATGTCAAGCCTTGATTTGTGATCACTGCCATGATCATGGCGTACAGCTGGTGAAAACCCCAAATTAACCATCTCAGAAAATTAGAATATTCAAGGAAATCAGCAAAACAAGGATTGCAAGTCGAGCAAGATTGGACCTCTGAGAAGCAGAAGCACATCGCGCTTTGCATGTCACGAGTTGATCTCATAGTTTCACCATTCAAGTTGAATTCCTGAAATCAACGAACTTTCCCACGATATTCTAATTTTTCGAGTTTCACCTGTATATCGCGAAGAACTGCATTAGCAAAACCCACCAGGAACCTGACCTCGCGTATCTTGAAAGTTTCCTTCTTGGAGTTCACGATGGGACTCAAAAACTCTTAATTTAAATCCGCTCTGTCCTGCTTTATTTTATTTCATTGGATAATGTGTTCGACGTGGTTCTGGGTTTTATTTGAAACTTATCTAGAATCATAAAATCGCAGAGTTGGAAGGGACCCAACCCTCCACAAGGCAGGATATGCTGCTCTGGATTGTAAAAATACAAACTCCAAAGCAGTTTACAAAAAAATATAAAACAATAATTCTCGAGGTTAAAAGAACAATAAGCTTTTTAAAAAAACAGATTAAAACTCACATCGACTTAACATTTGGGCAGGCTCGTCTAACCAAAAATGTTTTCGCTTCTTAAATGCTGGTCCTTGCTGAAAACAATGAAGACTTGATTTGATCAAATAAAGAGACTTATCCACCTCTTGCAACCAGGAGGACGAAAACAAGTGAGCTGGGAATTCAAAAGGGAGAGCCTTTGAAAGGATATATTTGCTGCGAGCTTTGGATAGCGTTTGGATTTTTGCAATATCTTTCTATTTACAGATACACACATTAAGTGTTTGGATGGGGATCTAATGATTGGGGGTTCTCAATTTTGTTTAAAAAAGATAATATTTTCACCAAAGCAAACAACATGTAGGTTTTGTGCTTTCTGGACAACGTTTTCAAGTTTCTAAACCGCTCCTTCTGTTCACAACCCGTATCTTCGTCCAGGAATTAACACAGAGCGGTGTGTGGATTTTCTGAACCAGGAAAATGCAGGAATCACGAGTCATTCCCCCACTTCTCTGCCTGCTAAAATCACATATGTTTGGAAGAAGGGAAACAGCATGACGTTTGATACAAAAAAAGTAGCCAGGAAGCAATAAAGAAAAAATTACGATTCTTTCAGAAACCACACAGCTGTTTTTTCAACACAGGCACTATCTACTTTGGTGGGTTTTTTTTTAATGGAGCAAAATTTTAAATAAAAAAAAGGGTGTGGGTTTTGATATGTGTTGGCTAATGTCCTGTTTGTTTTCATGTCTGAGCTTTTTGCCACTTTGGGGACTTTATTTTTTGCAGTGGAGCTCAACAAAGAGGGAATGCTGTGGAAAAGCAACTTGGCATTTTTGTCCCTCCAAAATCCCCACAGATGGGGCAGTTTGGGGCGGGGTGAGGAATGGCAGGTCCCCCTTTTTAAAAAGCTCGTGGCCCCACTTTGCCGCTGGGAAGCGATGGGGAGAAAGGTTCCCTCCCTCGTGATGAGGAATTATGAGAAAATAGAAATGGTGGCGGCCGAAATATGGGTGTGGACACCATTTTGCACCTTGTCGTTATTCTCTTTTTAGGGCTGGCTCCCTGGTTTGAGGGAACGCGGGTGGTGCTGTGGGTTAAACCCCAGAGCCTAGGACTTGCTGATCAGAAGGTCAGCGGTTCGAATCCCCGCACAAGGGACGCGGGTGGCGCTGTGGGTTAAACCACAGAGCCTAGGACTTGCCGATCAGAAGGGGTCGAAAGCACACCAGTGCAAGTAGATCAATAGGTACCGCTCCGGCGGGAAAGTAAACGGCGTTTCCGTGCGCTGCTCTGGTTCGTCAGAAGCGGCTTAGTCCTGCTGGCCACATGACCCGGAAGCTGTACGCCGGCTCCCTCGGCCAGTAAAGCGAGATGAGCGCCGCAACCCCAGAGTCGGCCACGACTGGACCTAATGGTCAGGGGTCCCTTTACCTTACTTTCATGCACATATGGTGGGACTGTGTGAGGATACAAGAATTCTGGGATATAATATACAACAAACTCAAAAAGTTCTTTAAATTCTCCTTCCATAAAACCCAGAAGCCTTTATGTCCACTGAAATAAAAAAACAACAACTTTAGAACCATCTTTATGTCTGCAACTACGGCGGCTAGAATTTTAGTAGCAAAAAACTGGAGAGGTGACTCAATTCCTACAAAGCTTGACTGGCAGGTGAAGATGATAGAATACTTGGAACTTGCAAAAATGACTCGGAGAGTAAGAGGAAACTGAAACCAGAAAGTGTGTAAAGAGTGGATAACATTTAAAGAATATCTAAAACAATATTGTGAAAATGCACATCTCCTGACAGGTCTCGATTGAATCTTGAATATTAGGGAAAACTATAAATGCAGGAAATTTTCTGGGTATGTAACAGATATAACAGGAAATGCATAAAGGTTAAGAATATGTAGAAAGCACAATGAGGTGAACCGGAAGTCAAAAGTGTGTGTGATGTTAGACGATGTGTTATTAGTTAATGTTTAGTTGTCATCAAGGTATTCTCTTTGTCTGTATTTTATATGTAAATTGTTTTGCAATAAAGTTTAAAAAAGAGTAAAACAAAAGAATACAGTGGTACCTCGGGTTACATAAGCTTCAGGTTACATAGGCTTCAGGTTACAGACTCCGCTAACCCAGAAATAGTGCTTCAGGTTAAGAACTTTGCTTCAGGATGAGAACAGAAATCGTGCTCCGGCGGCAGCGGGAGGCCCCATTAGCTAAAGTGGTGCTTCAGGTTAAGAACAGTTTCGGGTTAAGTATGGACCTCCGGAACGAATTAAGCACTTAACCCGAGGTACCACTGTATGTATGTGTGTGTTTAAATATTCAAAGAATTAAAGCCAGCAGTAAACTAAAAACACGCTGGCATTTTGTCGAAACAAAAAAATGTTTTTAGCAGGTGCGAAAGAGTTCATCAAAGGTTCCTGGCCCGGGTCAAGTGGCAGGGAGTTCCAAAGCTTACGTTGGTTTCTTGCAGATGCAGAACAGGGATTTATGCGGCAGCGCCAAGTCCAGGGTAGTTCAAAAAGTTCTTAAGATCTCTGGGAGATTCTGTTCGTGGTGCTAAGCTTCGCTTGCTCGGGTTTTAAAAACCACTTTTTTGATTTAAATGCGTGTCGGCCCGATCTCCTCAGGGGGATGACGGCGGGGTGTAAAGAGTATTCTGAATAAATGGAAATAGCTGTGTCCTTAAAGGATGTCAGGGAAAGACCTCGTTTCTGAACAGAGGGCTGGTTTCTGCCGAGCTGACATTCCATAGCAGCCCTGTTCCCAGGGGATTTCAATATTGTTCCCAGAGGCTTGCTGAGATATTGATGGCAACAATGTCGAGGGCTTCATTTTAATTCCCCTCCCCGCCTCCCTCTCTTCCCATCGCTTCTCATCTACACGCTCCCAACCCCGGGGGGGCTCAGAGGAGCGATATTGTCTCCCGGACAAGAAAACCCGACAATGGAGCGCTGATGTCACCTTTTGTCGGCTGGAGAGAGAGCCCTCCTCAATGGGGATCCATTGAAGAGTGGAGAATGCCCTCGTTTGCATAGCCACACCCCCTCCATCTGCATATCCCGCCATGGGGAGGGGGGGCACCCATCGCCTGGAGCGAGCCCCGAGTGCGAAAGGCGGGCACCGAGAAACCTTTAAAAAAAGGGGAAAACAAAACGGGCAGCGATTTCTGATTTATGACTGGCTGGCTGGCTGAAACCCTCTCCCAGGATAAAAGGTAAAGGGACCCCTGACCATTAGGTCCAGTCGTGGCCGACTCTGGGGTTGTGGCGCTCATCTCGCTTTACTGGCCGAGGGAGCCAGCGTACAGCTTCCGGGTCATGTGGCCAGCAGGACTAAGCCGCTTCTGGTGAACCAGAGCAGCGCACGGAAACACCGTTTACCTTCCCGCCAGAGAGGTACCTATTTATCTACTTGCACTTTGACGTGCTTTCGAACTGCTAGGTTGGCAGGAGCAGGGACAGAGCAACGGGAGCTCACCCCGTCACTGCAGGGATTCGAACCGCCGACCTTCAGATCAGCAAGCCCAAGAGGCTCTGTGGTTTAACCCACAGCGCCACCCGCGTCCCTTGAGACTCCTTAGGGTAGTGATAAAGCGGGATATCAAATCCAAACTCTCCTTCCTCCCATTTTTAAGTTCAGAATAGAGCAGTTGCTTTGGAAGGCGATCATTGCCATGATCATGGCGTACAGCTGGTGAAAACCCCAAATTAACCATCTCAGAAAATTAGAATATTCAAGGAAATCAGCAAAACAAGGATTGCAAATCGAGCAAGATTGGACCTCTGAGAAGTAGAAGCACATCGCGCTTTGCATGTCACGAGTCGATCTCATAGTTTCACCATTCAAGTTGAATTCCTGAAATCAATGAACTTTCCCACGATATTCTAATTTTTCGAGTTTCACCTGTATATCGCGAAGAACTGCATTAGCAAAACCCACCAGGAACCTGACCTCGCGTATCTTGAAAGTTTCCTTCCTGGAGTTCACAAGGGGACTCAAAAACTCTTAATTTAAATCTGCTCTGTCCTGCTTTATTTTAACCCACGGTTTAACCCACAGCGCCACCCGCGTCTCCCAGGATTATATTTCGCAAATAAACCCCCGAACCGTTCTCCACGAAGCCCTTTCCCTCCAGTGCTCAGACCTGCAGGCATCTTTCAACCACATTGGACTGTTTTGGAGGTTGGAAAGCTGTGTCCGCGAAGGACTTTGCTTCCACCACCCCCAAAAAAAGTTCTTGTTTTTTTTTAGGGTTGCCATACGCCTGGAATTTCCCGGAATACTGCTGTCGGAAGCAGTGTCTGGGCTGAAATCACTCTTTTTAAAAAATGTCCAGGAAAATCTGGACGTATGGCAACCCATTGTGGCAGCGTCGCTTCCGGCTCAAAAACTCCTTCTGTTGCTTTTGCGAATTTGCAAAATTGTGGGCAGAAAGACTTCTGGGAGAAGATTTATAACAAACGGAAAAAAATGTTGAAATATACATTTATTAAGAAACCAGAGGCCTTTCTTCTTGGAATAACCGGTTTAGGATTCCCCAAGAAAGATGTTAAATTATTTTTGTATGCCGCAACGGCCGCTCGAATATTACTTGCTAAAAATTGGAAAACACAAGAACTACCAACAGTGGAAGATTGGCAGATGAAGATGATGGATTTTTCGGAGCTAGCTGACTTGACTGAAAGAATCCACCACCAGAAAGGAGTTTCAAGAGGACTGGAGGAAATTCAAGGCCTATTTGAATAAATACTGTAATATAAAAAATTAGGAATTACTTGAAAGAAACAAATAGGCCTAGGATAAATTAAGTTATAATTAAATAAATGAGATTCCGAATGTTAAGAAAAGTGAATAAGATGACTATAATTGGAAATTGTTTTAGTTTAATAATGATATTGGAAAGCTGTTACTTTTAATTACAAGGAAACTCAGAAGGGAGGGATTTGAGGAAGTCAACCAAGATGTTTAAAAGGTTAGATTTGTGAAGAATTAAGTTTGTTATTATTGTCTATTTGTTTATTGTTCCCCCCCTCTTCCCCCACTTCTTCTTTTTTCTTTTTCCTTTTCTGTTTTTGTGTATCATTTTGCTTTGTGGTTTGTGTTATTACAGTGGAAAAATTCAATAAACATTTATTTTTTTAAAAAAAACATGTGGGCAGAAAAACTCAATGACTTTGCCCCCCCCCCCAAGCAAAAAGATCAATAACTTTTCTGTCTCTGATCATAGCTTCCTCCTGTGAATTGCCTAATCGTCTTTTAAAGCGATTCAAGTCAGTGGCCGTTGCCGCCTGCTGTGGCAGTGAGTTCCACAGTTTAACTCTGCACTACGTGAAGAAGTCCTTTATTTTTTAGCTGCCCTGAATCTCCCAGCCCTCAACATCATCGGATGTTCCCCGAGTTCTAGTACAGTGGTACCGCGGGTTACATACACTTCAGGTTACATTTGCTTCGGGTTACAGACTCCGCTAACTCAGAAATAGTGCTTCAGGTTAAGAACTTTGCTTCAGGATGAGAACAGAAATTGTGCTCTGGCGGTGCGGCAGCAGCAGGAGGCCCCATTAGCTAAAGTGGTGCTTCAGGTTAAGAACAGTTTCGGGTTAAGCACGGACCTCTGGAACAAATTAAGTACTTAACCTGAGGTACCACTGTATTAAGGTCCATATAGTAAAAGCTATGGTTTTCCCAGTAGTGATGTATGGAAGTGAAAGCTGGACCATAAAGAAGGCTGATCGCTGAAGAATGGATGCTTTTGAATTCTGGTGCTGGAGGAGACTCTTCTAAATCCCATGGACTGCAAGAAGATCAAACCTCTCCATTCTGAAGGAAATCAGCCCTGAGTGCCCACTGGAAGGACAAATCCTGAAGCTGAGGCTCCAAGACTTTGGCTACCTCAGGAGAAGAGAAGACTCCCTGGAAAAGACCCTGTTGTTGGGAAAGATGGAGGGCGCAAGGAGAAGGGGACGACAGAGGACAAGATGGTGGGACAGTGTTCTCGAAGCTACCAGCATGATTTTGACCAAACTGCCGGGGGACAGTGGAAGACAGGAGGGCCTGGTGTGCTCTGGTCCAGGGGGTCACGAAGAGGCGGACATGACTAAACGACTAAACAACAACAACAACCACTGTATTGAGAGAGACGGGGGGGGGGGCTTTTCTCTGCTCTCTTCCTTCACCCACCACATCATGCATTTCGCAAAACTTCTCTTGCGTCGCCTCTCGCTTGCCTTTTCTCCGGACTAAAAAGTCCCGGTTGCTGCAACCTGACCATTCAGACTGCAGGAGGCCTGGTGCGCTGAGCACCAAATCTCCTCCATTAGCATGCAATAGGATTATCCATATGCTGGATTTATTTAAATTGGGGGCGGGCTTCCTTTTGGAAACCGCTCTGGGTGCGAGGAGCTGGCGTGAGGGCCAAGCCCGCATTTCCAACACAAATAGCTCACGGATCCTTAGTCTGCATATCATTAAAATAAGAGGGAGAGAGAGAAAAGAAAAAAGGGATAAATGGATTTCCCCCCTGTTGCATTCCTTTATTCTTTTGGAATTTCGGGCTTAATTTCCAAACCTAATTCCAGCCCGGCGCCCCCCCCCCCGGCAACGTTACATTGGCCAACCAATTATACATTGCAGTTAGACTGGGGGCTGGCGGGGGGGTTGGCAAACAAGATTGAATCAAGGTCTCCTTGCACACGAACAGGCAATTTTTACGAACACGACCGTGTCTTCCTTACCAAGGAAACCGTCTCCCATTCTTTTGGTCGACAAACTCAGAGTGCCTCTGAGTGTGTGCAGAGTTCCTGCCGCCAAGAAGAATGAAGGCGGTTTTTCTTTTAACTGCATCAGTGATTGGTGGGAGAACCCTGGCTCAGGGGCCAGATGCGGGCCTCTGAGCTACTTTATACGGCCCTCGGGACCCTCTTCAAATCCTGGGGACCAGTCACTATCTCTCAGCCAAACCTAAATTTATTGTATTACATTTATGCCCTCCCTTTGTTCCTCCAAAGGGACGCGGGTGGCGCTGTGGGTAAAACCTCAGTGCCTAGGACTTGCCGATCGTATGGTCGGCGGTTCAAATCCCCGCGGCGGGGTGAGCTCCCGTCTTTCGGTCACAGCTCCTGCCCACCTAGCAGTTCGAAAGCACCCCTAAGTGCAAGTAGATAAATAGGTACCGCTTTATAGCGGGAAGGTAAACGGCGTTTCCGTGTGCTGCGCTGGTGCTGGCTCACCAGAGCAGCTTCATCACGCTGGCCACATGACCCGGAAATTTCTTCGGACAGCGCTGGCTCCCGGCCTCTTAAGTGAGATGAGCGCACAACCCTAGAGTCGGACACGACTGGCCCGTACGGGCAGGGATACCTTTACCTTTACCTTGTTCCTCCAAGGAGACCCAGGGGGTGTACATGGTTCCCCCCTTTTAACCCCTACAACAACCCTGCGAGGTGTTGTTGTTGTTGTTTAGTCGTTTAGTCGTGTCTGCCTCTTGGTGACCCCCTGGACCAGAGCACGACAGGCCCTCCTGTCTTCCACTGCCTCCCGTGGTTTGGTCAAACTCATGTTGGCACCTTCGAGAACACTGTCCCACCATCTCGTCCTCTGTCGCCCCCTTCTCCTTGTGCCCTCCATATTTCCCAACATCAGGGTCTTTTCCAGGGAGTCTTCTCTTCTCCTGAGGTGGCCAAAGTCTTGGAGCCTCAGCTTCAGGATCTGTCCTTCCAGTGAGCACTCAGGGCTGATTTCCTTCAGAACAGAGAGGTTTGATCTTCTTGCAGTCCATGGGACTCTCAAGAGTCTCCTCCAACACCATAATTCAAAAGCATCCATTCTTTGGCGATCAGCCTTCTTTATGGTCCAGGTCTCACTTCCAGACATCACTACTGGGAAAACCAGAGCTTTTACTATACGGACCATTGTTGGCAAGGTGATGTCTCTGCTTTTTAAGATGCTGTCTAGGTTTGTCATTGCTTTTTTTCCAAGAAGCAGGCGTCTTTTAATTTCGTGGCTGCTGTCACCATCTGCAGTGATCATGGAGCCCAAGAAAGTAAAATCTCTCATACATTACTTTAATTCCAAAGCAAGAGGTAGATAGATTGGAAGTGAAAAATTATAGACCAATTTCATTATTAAATTGTGTTTATAAAATGTTTGCAAATATTTTAGCAAGGAGAATGACAGGTACACTATTGGAAATAATCCATCAAGATCAAACAGGATTCCCCCCCAGGTCAACAAATGAAAGAAAATACTAGAAATATAATAAATATCATAGAGTATTTGGAAGTGAGAAATGATAAACAGGCAGCGTTGATGTTTATTGATGCGGAAAAAGCTTTTGACAATGTTTCATGGGCCTTTACGTTGAAGGCCCTAGAGCAGATCAACTTTGGAATGACATTTGGAAGAGGCATAGAGGCTATCTATTCTAAGCAAAAGGCGAGGTTGATAATTAATAATATTATTAGACGTAAAGGTAAAGGGACCCCTGATCGTCCAGTCGTGGACGACTCTGGGGTTGTGGCGCTTATCTCGCTTTACTGGCCAAGGGAGGCGGCGTACAGTTTCCGGGTCATGTGGCCAGCAGGACTAAGCCGCTTCTGGCGAACCAGAGCAGCGCACGGAAACGCTGCTTACCTTCCCGCCGGAGCGGTACCTATTTATCTACTTGCACTTCGACGTGCTTTGGAACTGCTAGGTTGGCAGGAGCAGGGACTGAGCAACGGGAGCTCACCCCGTTGCAGGGATTCGAACCGCCGACCTTCTGATCAGCAAGCTCAGTGGTTTTAGACCACAGCTATATGGTCATTTATGGACCTAATAGGTATCTAAAGCCATTTGCACATGTTGCCCTGCAACCACTCCAAGAAGAATGCAGGCACCCTATATATAGAAAGGAGCAAACCAGCGATATTTTAGGGAGCAGGCTAGCAGGCAGGGCCCATGACTTACATCCTAGGAGCCTACACAACACAAAACACTGTTGCTGCATGTGGCTTTTATTTTATTTGTTTTTTATCTTATATTTTGGAAATGTACATCCATGGTTTTTTTCTCCCTTTAATTTTTTTGGGGGGCCCCCAAGAGAGTGGGGCCCTAAGCTATAGCTTGTTTAGTTTATATGTAAATCTATCACATGGGATGCGGGTGGTGCTGTGGGTTAAACCACAGAGCCTAGGACTTGCCGATCAGAAGGTCGGCAGTTCGAATCCCCGCGACGGGGTGAGCTCCCATTGTTCGGTCCCTGCTCCTGCCAACCTAGCAGTTTGAAAGCACGTCAAAGTGCAAGTAGATAAATAGGTACCGCTCCGGCGGGAAGGTAAACGGCGTTTCCGTGCGCTGCTCTGGTTCGCCAGAAGCGGCTTAGTCCTGCTGGCCACATGACCCGGAAGCTGTACGCCGGCTCCCTCAGGCAATAAAGCGAGATGAGCGCCGCAACCCCAGAGTCGGTCACGACTGGACCTAATGGTCAGGGGTCCCTTTACTTAAATCTGACACTGTCCATCACCCGCCCCGGGTAGGACTGTCTCTCTAACCCCCTCCACCAGCCCCTCTGCAGTGAACATCTCAAAAGCGACCCCCTTGTGGCCCCCAAAAGTGTTGTTTAACCTTGACCTAGAACTGTTGAGCATAGCCAGGATGCTCATCTAGATTCCTGGAAGGTTAATAGAATTCCAATTTGCAAGCTACAGAAGGAGGTAGTGTTCGCTCTTTCATGTCTGCTAAATACAGTGCCCTCAAAGAAACATAATTTGTAATGTTCCACATGACATGAATTCTAACCGGCTTTCGCCGTGATGAGTTTCACTATTTACTCCTGTGTAATCTTTCCCTAACGACATTAAAAAGAGAGAGTGAGAGGGACAGAGAGAGAGAGAGCGTGTCGTAGTAAATGTAGTTATTTTGCAAGTGACATTTTACACAGGGAGAAGGGGGGGCGGGCTGCGTGCGACGAGAGAAAATGGTAATTTAATATAGATAAAAGGAGCAAATTAAGGAAGTTGAGAAACAGATGCTTTGGAGCAGGAGAGGGGGAAAATATTGAGAAAGATAAATTCCGCTTGCCCGCTTCCGGACCGAGGGAGAGAGAGGGGCCTTGCTATCGCGAAGTGCTTTGGGGTCGTGGATTTTAATTAATAATGTTATTATTATTTTAACATTTCTTTATTGATTGCAGCGAGGGGGGAAACGCGGACAACTTTCTGGTTCAAGAGATGGCTCGGGAGCGTGTGATGTTAAGTTTCCGAATTCGCGGCGCTGACCTTGAAACTGACAGCGCGAAGGGGCCCGATCTCTTTCCTTGTCGGGGGCCCGGTCCAAGCCGTGAGGTTGCAAAACGGAGATCTGCGTGGACCTCTCGAGGTGAGGGAAATCGCAACACATGCAAAGAGACACACCGCCTCTCCAGCTGCTATTGGCTTAGCTGCTCTGATGTCACAGAAGGCCTGCGTCACGCGAGAGCCCTGCCAAAGGGGAGGTCCAACTAGTCCAGCGTCGTGACTCAGTGGCCGTTGAAAGCTTTGCCTAACCTGCTTTTAAAGTGGGTGGCCATGCCTGCCTCTTGTGGCAGGGAGTTCCATAGTTGAAATCTGAGCTGCGTGAAGAAGGACTTCCTTGTTTCTGCCGTGAATCTTTCAGTGTTCGGCTTAGTTCCAATGTTCCAATAAACGGCCTCGGCCCAGTAGACCTGAAGGAGTGTCTCCACCCCCATCGTTCTGCCCGGACGCTGAGGTCCAGCGCCGAGGGCCTTCTGGCGGTTCCCTCATTGCGAGAAGCAAAGCTACAGGGAACCAGGGAGAGGGCCTTCTCGGTGGTGGCACCCGCCCTGTGGAACGCCCTCCCATCAGATGTCAAAGAGATAAACAACTAGCTGACATTCAGAAGACATCTGAAGGCAGCCCTGTTCAGGGAAGTTTTTAATGTGTGACATCTTAGTGTACTTTTGGTCTTTGTGGAAGCCGCCCAGAGTGGCTGGCGAAACCCAGCCAGATGGGCGGGGTACAAATAATAAATTATTATTATTGTTGTTGTCGTTGGGCATCCACAAGTTCTCGTGTTCTGCTTCCTCCACGCCAGGAATAATTTCATATCATTTCCCCTGGACCTTCACTCAGGGGCATAGCAAGGGGGTGTGCGGTAGGTGCGGTCTTGCCCCGGGCGTCCCCACTAAGGGGGGGTGACAAAATGGCAGGCAGCACTCACCGCGGGGCCTTCAGCACGCCCAAGCTATGCGTCTTGGGCGCCCACAGGCCCCATGCTGTCTGCCCGCTGCCTCCCCCCCCAGCATAGCTGTCAACTATGGCTTCCTCCACCGCTGCCCAGTGGCGTAGCGTGGGTTGTCAGCACCCGGGGCAAGGCAAGTAATTTGCGCCCCCTAACCCTAACCCCCAGATGTTGCGCCCGGTGCGGCCGGCCCCCCCTGCACCCCTCACACTACGCCACTGCCGCTGCCACTTCCCTGAACTGAAAATCCCTTGATGGTTTCGGTTGCCCTCGTCTTCACCTCTCTTAGCCGTTATTGGCTTAGCTGCTCTGATGTCACAGCAGGCTACCGGCAAGGGAAATCACAACCCCTCCAGCCTTTATTGGCTTAGCTGACGCCACAGTATGCCTGCGTTAAGCGATGTTACATCCTCTCTGACTGTTACTAGCTTAGCTGCTGCGATGTCAAGCAGGCCTGTGTTGGGAGGGGGAAAAAGATGGCTTCCTTGGCTCCTATTGGCTTAGCTGCTCTGATGTCATAGCAGTGCAAGCAGGAGAAACCACAAGCCCCCCCAGCTCACCCCCTCGGGGGGATTCGAACCGCCGACCTTCTGATCCACAATGTGCTGGGCCCGGGGGTTAACCCGAGCAACGCGGTCCAGGAACGGTCCCGAATCCAAGGATTCCACGAGGAGCCAGTCCAACAGGGCCAAGGCACGAAACCAGGCTAGGTCAGGCACAGGATTCCAGCAAGCAGCAATTTTGCTCCCGCAACCTGGGGCGGGGTCCAGCAGCTTTTTATCTCTGTCGGGGTAACGGCCGGTCCTGATCCCCTGGCGACTCACCTCCCTGTCTCGCCCGAAGGCGAGCACTCCTCCTGCGAGTACTGAGGTCTCTCCTTCTCTCAGACCTGAGTCTCTGCAGCTCGGGAGACGTCGGTGGGTTACTAGACCCAGGGGCCACCTCAGCCTCCCCTGACCCAACCGGTAGTGGAGCAGCTGTAAGTGATTGCCTAGCTGAAGGCAACGAGGTCATCCCCGCATCTGGAGCAGGGCAGGCTCAGGCCCCTGACTCGGCCCAGCTGGTGCTTGTTGCAGGGGAACCTGTGCAGACTGGGGCTCTTCAGAATCAGGCCCCAGACTGTTCAAATGCCGCCTGAGGGAGAGGATCTGGTATGGCCCAAGACTCCTCCAGTTCCGAGCCCGAGTGTGATGGCCTGGGATTCGGACTCGGAGGCTGAACCTGAGGAATCCCAGCCTGCACAGGAGTCCCCGCCTCCAGAACCAGCTGAGCCAGGGCTGGGGCCTGAGCCTGAAGGGTCCTCACCTGTGCTGGGTCCTCAGGTGAGTCTGTTCTGGCTCCTGAGGTGATGGAGGACCCATTGCCTGCAGGTGCTCCACTCTCAGCCCTGTCAGAGGAAGCTGAGGTTGCCTCTGGGTCCGGTAACCCTCCAGCCTCTCCTGAGCTGCAGAGGCTCAGGGCAGAGAGGCGGAGGGAACTAAGTTCCTGCAGGAGGAGGGCTCGCCTCCAGGCCAGGAGAGGCGAGTCACCTGTGGACCAGGGCCGCCCTATGCCTCGGGGCAGATAAAAGCCAGCCAGCCCCAGTCCCAAGTTGCGGGAGCAACACTGTTGGTAGCCTATTCCTGCCTGCACCCTGTCCTGCCGGATCTCCTGACCTCGTCCGACTCCCTGCCTTGGACCCAGCTTAAGCTTTGATGGACGGCCTCAATACTGTACCCTCGACCTCGGACTGGACTCAGACCATGCCTCACGGAAACCCACGGGACCAGCACACCGAGTCCCAGGCCATCACACACAAGCCCAAGAGGCTCGGTGGTTTAGACCACAGCGCCAACCGCGCCCCAAACTCCCCAGGTACAGCAAGTCACCAGGAGCCTTTTCATGGCCAGGTTTCTTGCCCTTGCCATTTTCAGGCAGGCTCTCGTACCCGACCAAAGCCAGGATCCTCCCTCTCTCGCCATTGCTTCCTTTCTGTGCTGGTCCCGGGGGGAGGTTACCATGAGGCGTGGTCAGAGTCCGGTCCTGGGTCACGGGTCTAAAGACAGTCCACACAGGGCGAAGCGGGATCCGAAGCAAGAAGCCGGGTGTGGTCGGGAACTCTGGAAGAACAGGACTGGGTGCTGGCAGTAGCAGGTTTCCAGCGACGTTGCTCCCGCAACCTGGGACCGGGCTGACTGGCCTTTCTCTTCTCTGAGGCCAGGGGCGGTCCTGGCCCACAGGTGACCCACCTCTCCTGGCCTTAAGACGAGCACGCCTCCTGAGAGAACCCAGTTCCCTCCGCCTCACTGCCCTGAGCCTCTGCAGCTCAGGAGAGGCTGGAGGGTTACTGGACCCAGAGGCAGCCTCACCTTCCCCTGACAGGGCTGGGAGAGGCGCACCTGCAGGCAATGGGTCCTCAATCACCTCCGGAGCCAGAGTGGATACATCTGGTGCCTGCTCCTGAGGATCCGGCACAGGTGTGGGCCCTTCAGGTTCAAGCCCCAGCCCCGGCTCAGCCGGCCCTGGAGGCGGGGACTCCTGTGCAGGCTGGGACTCCTCAGGTTCAGCTTCTGAGTCAGATTCCCAGGCCATCACAAAGAGGCTCGGTGGTTTAGACCACAGCGCCAACCCAAACTCCCCAAACTCCCCAGGTACAGCGAGTCACCAGGAGCCTTTTCACGGCCAGGTTTCTTGCCATTTTCAGGCATGCTCTCGTACCCGACCCAAGCCAGGATACTCCCTCTCTCGCCATTACTCCCTTTCCTTCTTTACCAGAAAAGGAAGAAAATGAAGATAAATGAAGACTCTTAAATCAGGGGCTTTCTTAATGGGTGGTCCGGGAAGCTAATTTCGAGCGTTTGATTATTTTTCCTCCCTGGTAGCCGAGCCGGGCCACAGGTCCCGGCGGGAGGGCTGAGTTCAAATCATTTACAAGCTGAAACATGGTCTGGGAACAGAATCGTCTTTAGCGCTGCTGTCCCGCCACCCTCCCCTCCCCCAGCTGCCACGACGGGCGGGATTGCAAGGGGGGAAACGGATGAGTTGCAAAGGGCCTTCCTCTCTCTCTCTCATATCGGTTTATTTTCATTATTATCTGTGGAATGTGGCCCCGCCAGCTGGGTCTTTGGGTGTTCGGCGTTCCCGAGCCGCCGGCAGAGGTTAAATAGAGTCACGCCGGCTAATTAAACCGGTCCCTGAGATGGCTTTGGTTTAGGATCGACGGTGTAATCAGGATGCTTAAATTGGCTACGTTGTCGCTTCCGATTTTGCTGTCTTTTCGAAACGCAGCTCAGAGGAAGAGCTCGGGGAATGTAAAGAGAGAGACCTGGTGGATCGGGCGGGTCCAGCATGGGTGGCCAACAAGGGGAGCTCACAAGCATGTTCTGAGCCCCAGAACAACTCTCTCCCCCTGTGGTTTGTAGCAACTGACATTCAGGAGCTTTCACAGCTGTCCATGGAGGCGCAGGTCAGTTCTGTGTCCAGGGCAGCTGTCTACCAGCTCCATCTGGTACGCAGGATGAGACCCTCCCTGCCCACAAACTGTCTGGCCAGAGTGGTGCATGCTCTGGTTATCTCCTGCTTGGACTACTACCATGCGCTCTATGTGGGGCTGTCTTTGAAGGTGACCAGGAAACTACAACTAATCCAGAATGCGGCAGCTGGACTGGGAACTGGGAGCGGCCGCCAACACCGGTCCTGAAAGACCTAGGTAAAGGGACCCCTGACCATTAGGTCCAGTCGTGGCCGACTCTGGGGTTGCGGCGTTCATCTCGCTTTACTGGCCGAGGGTGCCAGCGTACAGCTTCTGGGTCATGTGGCCAGCAGGGCTAAGCCGCTTCTGGTGAACCAGAGCAGCGCATGGAAATGCTGTTTACCTTCCCGCCGGAGTGGTACCTATTTATCTACTTGCACTTTGATGTGCTTTCGAACTGCTAGGTTGGCAGGAGCAGGGACTGAGCAACGGGAGCTCACCCCGTCATGGCGGGGATTCAAACCACCGACCTTCTGATCAGCAAGTCCTAGGCTCTGTGGTTTAAGCCACAGCGCCACCCGCGTCCCTACTCCTGAAAGACCTACCGGTCCTGAAAGACCTCTCAAGGTGAGGGAAATCGCAACACACACAAAGAGACACACAGCCTCTCCGACTGCTATTGGCTTAGCTGCTCTGATGTCACAGAGGATCAGGCCAAAGGGGAGGCCCAACTAGTCTCAGTGGTTTAGACCGCAGCGCCGCCCGCGTCCCCAGTACTTACATATGTAGTAATACTCATGCCCCGGTCGGAATTCAAAGCCCAGCGAAAACGGGGTGAAGAGCTGGAACTTCTCGGAGAATTTCAGCGGCCCGTTGGGCGAGTCAGGCCGGTTGCACTCCCAGCGCTTGAAGCCATTCTGGCGGTGGTCGCAGGAGTCGTGGCCCTCGTAGTTGACCATGTAGAGGATGTATCTCTCCATGTGGTCCATGGGGAACGGGAGCTCGTAGTGAGGGCAGTAGATGTCCAGGTAGTCGTTGATGCTCACCTCCACCGTGTAGTCGCCTTGGTGGAACCTGCAGGGGGAGAGAAAAGCAGAGGTTAAGGGACTCAGAACGTCACCAGCATCATATAACCCGAATGAGTAAAATCAATGCATGAAAGGGTTAATGCCATAGAGTAAGCTGTCCTGCTGGACGTGGGTGGTGCTGTGGGTTAAATCACAGAGCCTAGGACTTGCCGATCAGAAGGTCGGCGGTTCGAATCCCCGCAATGACGGGGTGAGCTCCCGTTGCTCGCTCCCTGCTCCTGCCAACCTAGCAGTTCGAAAGCACGTCAAAGTGCAAGTAGATAAATAGGTACCGCTCCGGCGGGAAGGTAAACGGTGTTTCCGTGCGCTGCTCTGGTTCGCCAGAAGCGGCTTAGTCCTGCTGGCCACATGACCCGGAAGCTGTACGCCGGCTCCCTTGGCCAGTAAAGCGAGATGAGCGCCGCAACCCCAGAGTCGGCCACGACTGGACCTAATGGTCAGGGGTCCCTTTACCTTTACCTTAAGCTGTCCTGCCAGGCTTAGCTTTGTGTCACTTCCCCTCCCCTTGGGAGGAAATGGGCAATCAAGTCTTTTGTGGTCCTCAGTCTGCATCTGAATTCAGTACAGTGGTACCGGATTAATGTATAAGCTAAACAAGCTAGAACTTAGGGCCCCACTCTCTTAGGGGCCCCCAAAAAATTAAAGGGAAAAAACAACTGGATGTACATTTTCAAAATATAAGATAAAAAACAAAATAAAATAAAACCTACACCCAGCAACAGTGTTTTGTGTTGTGTAGGCTCCTAGAATGTAAGTCATGGGCCATGCTTGCTCCCTAAAATATCACTGGTTTGCTCCTTTCTATCTTAAAAAGCAGAGGCATCACCTTGCCAACAAAAGTCCGTATAGTTCAAGCTATGGTTTTCCCAGGAGTGATGTATGGAAGTGAGAGCTGGACCATAAAGAAGGCTGATCGCCAAAGAATGGATGCTTTTGAATTCTGGTGCTGGAGGAGACTCTGGAGAGTCCCATGGACTGCAAGAAGATCATTCGGAAGGAAATCGGCCCTGGGTGTTCACTGGAAGGACAGATCCTGAAGCTGAGGCTCCAAGACTTTGGCCACCTCAGGAGAAGAGAAGACTCCCTGGAAAAGACCCTGATGTTGGGAAAGATGGAGGGCACAAGGAGAAGGGGACGACAGAGGACGAGATGGTGGGACAGTGTTCTCGAAGGTGCCAGCATGAGTTTGACCAAACTGCGGGAGGCAGTGGAAGACAGGAAGGGCTGGTGTGCTCTGGTCCAGGGGGTCACAAAGAGGCGGACACAACTAAACGACTCAACAACAACAACAACAAATACATAGGGTGCCTACATTCTGCATGGACTGGTTGCATGGCCACATGTGCAAAAGGCTTGAGATATCTATTAGGTCCATAAATTACCATATAGCATATACTCAACAGAAAAAACGGCGACCATTTGTTGTTGACAAAGGACAGCTGGACATAGAAAGGGCCCCATTACCTTCAGGAGCTTGGGGGCTCCTCGAACCAAAACCCAGCCCTGAGTGGTACCTTGGTACTCGAACGACTTGGCTCCCGAATGCCATAAAACCGGAAGTAAGCATTCCGGTTTGTGAATGTTTTTCGGAAACCGAAGTCCAGTGCTGCTGGGGACTGAACTTGGCGCATTCTGCACTCAAGGCAGCTGCCCTGCCACTGCGAACCACCCTGATGCGTGCAGAACAGCATTCAGAATTCCTTTAACGAAATATTTATCAGTGTGCCATTTCCACTTAAAGTTAAAGGGACCCCTGACCATTAGGTCCAGTCATGGCCGACTCTGGGGTTGCGGCGCTCATCTCGCTTTATTGGCCAAGGAAGCCGGCGTACAGCTTCCAGGTCATGTGGCCAGCAGGACTAAGCCGCTTCTGGCGAACCAGAGCAGCGCACGGAAACGCCATTTACCTTCCCGCCAGAGCGGTACCTATTTATCTACTTGCACTTTGACGTGCTTTCGAACTGCTAGGTTGGCAGGAGCAGGGACCGAGCAACGGGAGCTCACCCCGTCATGGCGGGGATTCGAGCCGCCAACCTTCTGATTGGCAAGTCCTAGGCTCTGTGGTTTAACCCACAGCGCCACCCGTGTCCATTTCCACTTAGGATCCGGGAAATCCATATTTGAAACAGAGAAATTCACAGCTGGTGGATTTTGTGGTGCCCTGAGGCTCAAGCACCCCAGAGCCGCCGGCTTTCTGGCAAT
Source organism: Podarcis filfolensis (assembly GCF_964270895.1). Taxonomy (NCBI): domain Eukaryota; kingdom Metazoa; phylum Chordata; class Lepidosauria; order Squamata; family Lacertidae; genus Podarcis; species Podarcis filfolensis. The sequence goes on from NC_139622.1 coordinate 9,714,565, forward strand.
TCCTACTGCCGATAGCTGGATAGCTCTGTTGATTAGAGCACGGTGCAGGCAACGCGAAGTCTGCAGGTTCGGCAGCTGCGAATTCTGGGGTTGGACTAGATGATCCTTGGAGGGCGCTTCCAGATCTAAGATTCCAGCTGATATCTACGAAACAGCTCTGCCTCTTGCGGAGAAGCCCCGAGTGCCCGAATCGTCCACGTGGTCGGCCTAATCTTACCTCTTCCCATTACCTTTTTACAAGATTAAACAGAGCACCTCTTAAAATTAATAAAGTGGCAACAGTAGGTGATTAGTAAAGTAGTGTGCGGGGGGAGAATCGTTTTCGGCGCCCCCTCAGGTGTTGTATTCACAGGCCAACTCTAGCTAGCTCTCTCCCTCTCTCTCTTTTATATATATGTATTTTGCATTTTTTGAGACAGATTATCTGGGAGATTAGGGGCTTAGTCAAAGCAGGAAAATCAGGCGATGGTATCTCAGATTCGGAAGGGGGTGCACCGGGCTCCTTAAGACACCATAACTAATTGCTTTCTGAGACTGCCGTTCCGTCCCCCCCTTCTTTGGCCGATCTCGTCTAATGCCCCCCCAGCTTCTCCCCACCCACTGCGTCCTGAGGACTGTCGTCCCTGAAAAAGGCGTTGCCTGGATGAACCCCATATTATCCTCCTTCACACCCTCCAATACACTCTGTTCCCATAGATTGAGGGGTGGGGGGTCTGTATCCCTAGGGGGGCCCAAGTATGGCGTTTGGCTTAATTTCAGGTGGGTGGGAAGGTGACGAGGGGGAATTAAGAGCAAAAGCATGGCTGGAAGAGAGGGGGCAAAGCGGGGGGGGGGGCGGGGGCAGAAAAGACAGAAAGGGGAGATGGCAAGAAGAGAAGGGGTGAAAGGGGTGGCAGGAAAAAAGAGAAAGAAAGGATGAGGCAGGGAGAAGATTTAAGGGGGGAAAGAGACAAAATAAGGTAGAAAAGGTAAAGGTAAAGGACCCTTGGAAAGGACGCGGGTGGCGCTGTGGGTTAAACCACAGAGCCTAGGACTTGCCGATCAGAAGTTCGGCGGTTCGAATCCCCGCAATGACGGGGTGAGCTCCCATTGCTCGGTCCCTGCTCCTGCCAACCTAGCAGTTCGAAAGCACCTCAAAGTGCAAGTAGATAAATAGGTACCGCTCCGGCGGGAAGGTAAACGGCGTTTCCATGCACTGCTCTGGTTCGCCAGAAGTGGCTTAGTCTTGCTGGCCACATGACCCGGAAGCTGTACGCCGGCTCCCTCGGCCAGTAAAGCGAGATGAGCGCCACAACCCCAGAGTCAGCTACAACTGGACCTAATGGTCAGGGGTCCCTTTACCTTTACCTTTAAATGCCGATGGTGATGTTTAATGTTTGAATTTGAATGTGCAGCGTAAAACTCAATAAAAAAGATTATACAATTAAAATGATGACAGCCTTGGAAAAAAGGAATCCTGTGTGGTTCCAAGGTTTGCATACCTTCCGCCCCTGAAAGTTTCTCATTCCTGTGTGCCAATGGAGAGGGGAAAGACTCTGTGGGCCCCCCAGGGGTTCTCTGACCCTCCACCCCCCCGCCTTCCAGAAGCGGAAACGCATTACCTTTCGCAATGCATACATACATCCAAACAGATCTATAACTCTCCATGAGCCGTTTCGTTGCCCAGCGGAAGACGTGACCACATCTCCATTTAAATGGAGACGGCCGCATCCAGCAGCTTCCCACTGAGCCGAGAAGTGGCAATTGAGCATGGGAGGGCGGGGCCGCTTCCCCCCAGATCTGTGGCCCACCTACAAGACGAGAGCGCACCGCTGGGTGCGTAATGCAAACCGCGGCGGGTGCAGGAGTGAGCGGGCGGGCAGGCGGAAGAGGCCGCGAGAGGAAGGGACGGCTCTTGGTTCTGCGAAGCCAGTGACTCTTGGGGGAGAATTCTGGCTTGGTTGGGAACCGAGGAAGAGGAAGAGGAAGAGGAAGAGGAAGAGGAAGAGGAAGAGGAGGAGGAGGAGGAGGAGGAGGAGGAAGAAAAAGAAGAAGAAGAATTTATTATTTATACCCCACCCATCTGGCTGGGTTTCCCCAGCCACTCTGATTGGCTTCCAACAGAATACAGTGGTACCTCGGGTTACAGACGCTTCAGGTTACAGATGCTTCAGGTTACAGACTCCGCTAACCCAGAAACAGTACCTCGGGTTAAGAACTTTGCTTCAGGATGAGAACAGAAATTGCGCGGCAGCAGCGGAAGGCCCCATTAGCTAAAGTGGTGCTTCAGGTTATGAACAGTTTCAGGTTAAGAACGGACCTCCAGAACGAATCAAGTACTTACATACGCTTCAGGTTACAGATGCTTCAGGTTACAGACTCCGCTAACCCAGAAATAGTACCTCAGGTTAGGAACTTTGCTTCAGGATGAGAACAGAAATCGCATGGCGGCGGCAGCAGGAGGCCTCATTAGCTAAAGTGATGCTTCAGGTTAAGAACAGTTTCAGGTTAAGAACGGACCTCCGGAACGAATTAAGTTCTTAACCCGAGGTACCACTGTATTAAAATACAATAGTCCGTCAAACATTAAAAGCTTCCCTAAACAGGGCTGCCTTCAGGTGTCTTCTAAAAGTCTGGTAGTTGTTTATCTCCTTGACATCTGGTGGGAGGGCGTTCCACAGGGCGGGTGCCACCACCGAGAAGGCCCTCTGCCTGGTTCTCTGTAACCTCACTTCTCGCAATGAGGGAACCGCCAGAAGGCCCTCAGCGCTGGACCTCAGTGTCCGGGCAGAACGATGGGGGTGGAGACGCTCCTTCAAGTATACTGGACCAATCTTCAGGGTGCCTTCCAACTCAACAATTTGATGATTCTGCGAATCAAGGAAGCTGCCAGGTCCTTGCGCTCGAATCCTGCTCACTGGTTTCCCACTAGGGGCGAGCATTATTATCCCAACCCACCCAAAATCCCAGCCTGTGTGCGACGCAGGCTGGAGTTCCACTGGGAAAGCTGCCGAGCCCGGCCTCAAGCCCCGAAATATGCATTACGAGTTGAGAGAGAGCCTCTCTGGTTTTCTCTAGCTATCCCCCCTCTCCTCTCTCTCCAGACTCTCAAGCTCAACGCTCTCCCGGCTTCCACCTGCTAATGATATCATTACTCAAGGCTGCCGGAGAGCACTCTATGGCGTTTATCTCTCTCCGGGGGGAACGGGCCCGGCTAGGTCTCCTTCAACCATGCGTCTCGCCATTAGGGTCCCACTCATCAGGAGCTCTTGAAAGGTCTCAGAGCTCTGAGGGGCTTCGTCAGAGAGGACCGCCTCTCCGCTGTGGCAACCTACATTTCATAGCTTCTCTCTCTCTCTCTCTCTCTCTCTCTCTTTCAATGCGTGTTTGGCACAGACGGGCGAAGAGAACAATCCCTTCCGGTGCAGGTACAGAATAGGCAGGTCGGCACAGGCGAGTGTGTGCCCAGGGCCCACACCCACTAACAAGAGAGATCCAGTGTGGTGTAGTGGTTAAGAGCGGTGGACTCATAATCTGGTGAACTGGGTTTGTGTCTCCGCTCCTCCACATGCAGCTGCTGGGTGACCTTGGGCCAGTCACACTTCTCTGAAGTCTCTCAGCCCCACTCACCTCACAGAGTGTTTGTTGTGGGGGAGGAAGGGAAAGGAGAATGTTAGCCGCTTTGAGACTCCTTCGGGTAGTGATAAAGCGGGATATCAAATCCAAACTACTCCTCCTCCTCCTCCTCCTCTTCTTCTTCTTCTTCTTCTTCTTCTTCTTCTTCTTCTTCTTCTTCTTCTTCTTCTAACAAGCCCCCAGGACCACACCTCCTCTTTGCAATTGCAAGCAAAGAACCTCAGAACAGCTGGATCAGACCAGGGGCTGATCTGGACCAGTTTCCTGTTCTCATAGGGAGAGCTCGATGCTCTAATGCAGCGGTTCTCAACCTGTGGGTTCCCAGATGTTGTTGTTGTTTAGTCATCTCTGCCTCTTTGTGACCCCCTGGACCAGAGCACGCCAGGCCCTCCTGTCTTCCACTGCCTCCTGCAGTTTGGTCAAACTCATGTTCGTAGCTTCGAGAACACTGTCCAACCATCTCGTCCTCTGTCGTCCCCTTCTCCTTGTGCCCTCCATCTTTCCCAACATCGGGGTCTTTTCCAGGGAGTCTTCTCTTCTCATGAGGTGGCCAAAGTCTTGGAGCCTCAGCTTCAGGATCTGTCCTTCCAGTGAGCACTCAGGGCTGATTTCCTTAAGGATGGAGAGGTTTGATCTTCTTGCAGTCCATGGGACTCTCAAGAGTCTCCTCCAGCACCATAAATACAACTCCCATCACCCCTGAGATCTGGCCTTGCTAGCTGGGAATGATGGGAGTTGTAGTCCAACAACATCTGGGGACTCACAGGTTGAGAACCGCTGCTCTAATGGGAAGGTCAGGAGGAGGACCCGAGTGCGAGAGCGGCTCTCCTCTCTTGTGGGTTCCAGCTGCTGGCATTCAGAAATGTCCAGAGCATGAGAAGAGGCTGTTGGATACATTTGCAACCCCAACATTCCCACGCCTTGGTGGGCAGAGTGGAAGAAACTCATTGGGACATCTTCCTTGCTTCTCTCCAGTCCTGAAGTCTTGGCCCTGCTCTCAGAACTGCTGCACCGCTGAATCCCGAGACTTGGGGACGATGCTGTATCTGTTATGAGCCCAAATAAAGATCCCTTTCTGAAAGGTACCTTTTATCATGTGTGCCGGTCATGTAAGGTAATAAAGGTTTTCTGGGAAATGATATACAGTGGCACCTTGGTTCTCAAACTTAATCTGTTCCGGAAGTCCGTTCCAAAACCAAAGCGTTCCAAAAGTCTGTTCCAAAACCAAAGCGTTCCAAAACCAAGGCTAGCTTTCCCATAGAAAGCAATGCAAAACGCATTAATCCATTCCAGGCTTTTAAAAACAACCCCTGACACAGCAATTCAACATGAATTTTACTATCTAACGAGACCGTTGAGCCATAAAAAGAAAGCAATAACCAATGTGCTGTACTATAAAATAAATAAAGACAGTATTGTAGATGATGAAAATTAAAACTAAATATTTTTCATATGTGCACTGATGATACAAATTGTTTGGATGGGGGGCTTTTATCCATTTCCGCAGTCACACAATCCATCAGTCAGTAGCTGAACTGGGTTCCACACAGTCACAAAAGCAAATGAACCGAAAGAGCCTCAAAAACAAAAAAGCAAAATAAATAGCAAAAACAAAAGCGGCAGACTTAATCCATTCCGGAAGTCTGTTTGACTTCTGAAAAGTTCAGAAAGCAAGGCGCAGCTTCTGATTGGCGCAGGCGCCCCGGAAACAATAGCCGACAGTCGCATCGGACGTTCAGCTTCCGAAAAACGTTCGAAAACTAGAACACTTACTTCCGGGTTTTCAGCGTTTGGGAACCAAGGTGAGTTGACTCAGGAGAGTTAAATGGAACCTCCTCGTACAGGAGCAGTCTATCACAAATAGACACAAAAAGCCCTTCTTGGCTTCCTGGGGGCATCTGATGAAGGGGCTCCGCGGAGAATTCAGAAGTGGGCCTAGGTGGGATCCTGGCCTGATCCGAGGGGACTCTTGGTACACTCTGCTAAGGCGACGGGGCTCATCTGAAAGCTATTAAGCAAATGGGCGCAATTACTTTGATTAAATTAATTTATTTAATGAGAACGAAGCAAATCTGCATGATTTCACTTGCTTTGCATAATTTATTCCGCCACTTCTTCTCCTCCGCTTTCGCACAAGTTGTCTGGCTTTCTGCTAATCACGGGGAGACGGGAACAGGCTCTCCACCCTTCTCCCTTCCCTCCGTTCTGCCTTTGGAAATGTCAAGCATCCGTCTGCAAACATGAGGACTAGCGGCTTAAAATTCCCTGGGCACCTGGCTTCCACCCTTGACAGGCCTTGACAGCTCTGAAAGGTCCCAGAAACACCGTCCATAGCTGTCAACTTACAGATTTGAAAATAAGGGACCAGCAGCCTTGAAAATAAGGGACCTGCAGCCTCACCTGTTCCAGGCACTCCAGTCTTCCTGTCCCCCTGCAGTCTGGTCAAACTCATGCTGGTAGCTTCGAGAACACTGTCCAACCAACTTTGTAACCAGAGGTTCAACTGAATAGAATCTGAATCACATGCACCACAAGGCCTATGCAGCCTCAACTTAAGATGGCTCCCCGGCCTGGCTTTGCACTGCAAAGTTTGCAGCATCACGTGCAACAAAATGGCGTCCAGCATTCAAAAACCCCCTCAGCTTGCATTAACTAGCCACACACAAGGCATGCAAGCTCCACCCCCAGTCGTTCTTAGACTTCTTATTGGGTGAGCAACACAGCCAGCAACACAGCTGGAGCCTCCCTCCTCCCTGGCTGGCAGGGAGGGAGGGAGGGGAGCTGCTTCCTTTGAAATTTAAGGGACATCATTTAAGGGACATCTATCAATAAGGGACAGCAGCGGGACATGGCGCTGGAATAAGGGACTGTCCCTTCAAATAAGGGACACTTGACAGCTATGCCGTCTCTCCAATCTAACAGTTCGCAATATATTAGTTATGCTGATTTCAGGGCAAGTTCCACAGGTTTTATTTTCTCGGGGCGGGGTGGTGGTGGAGAGGTGCCCTTGAGCTTGTGGCACACCTGTGTGTGTGTGCCCCCAACCACCATAGTCAGCCCCCCAGGACCAATAGCTCTGCCCACCCCTGTTCTAGAAGAGCCATCGATTGTTGGCAATGTTGTGACGGCACTGCACATTTCACTACAAATTGTTGCTGCCACGGTATTTACCGTATTTTTCGCTCTATAAGACGCACCAGACCACAAGACGCACCTAGTTTTTGGAGGAGGAAAACAAGAAAGGAAATATTCTGAATCTCAGAAGCCAGAAGAGCAAGAGGGATCGCTGCGCAGTGAAAGCAGCAATCCCTCTTGCTGTTCTGGCTTCTGGGATAGCTGCGCAACCTGCATTCGCTCCATAAGACGCACACACATTTCCCCGTACTTTTTAGGAGGGGAAAAGTGAGTCTTATAGAGCAAAAAATACGGTAACTGTTTTTGTTTTCGGATGTGCCTTGGATGTCGAATGGCTTCCGCTGAGGTTGAAATTGCAGACAGCGCTTTGCACCTCAGTTTTCGAACGTTTCGGAAGTCGAACGGTCTTCCGGAACAGATTACGTTCAAAAACCGAGGTTCTACTGTACTCTGTTTCACTTGAGTGATTCAAACACTGAGTTTCACAAGAAATGAAATGTGGCATATCAAAGAAGGGCGATGTCTGTCCCCCCCCCCCGGGTGTGGTTGGGGGGTCTCAACTCCCAGCGGTGCCAACAGACAGTATGGCCACTGGGGGCTGTAATCCACCTGGAGTCTTGTATCCAGTTCTGGACACCTCATATTAAGAAGGGTATGGACAAGATGAAAAGTGTACAGAGGACAGCACCCAAGATGTTAAAAGTTCTGGAAACCAAGCCCTACAAGAAAGAAAGGTTGAAGGAGAAGTTTAGCCTGGAGGAGAAAGGGCTGAGAGGTGATATAATAGCCATCTTCTGATATATGAAGGGCTTTCAAACGGAGGATTGAGCAAGCTTGTTTTCCAGTGCTCCAGATGGCGGGTTCAGGTGACTTCAAGTTACAAGAAAGGAGTTTCCAGCTAAACATCGGGAATAACATTCTGAAAATAAGAGACGTTGGATGATGGAAAGAGCTCCCTCGGAAGGTGATGTACTCTCCTTCACTGGAGGTCTCTAAGCAGAGTTAGGGTGGCTATTCGTCAGGGATACTTTAGTTGCAATCCCTGCTTTGCAGGGGGTTGGACTAGATGACCCTCGGGGATCCCTCCCAAATCTATGATCCTATGATCCTATTGTTATTATTATTATTATCCATGCTTTTTTAGACAGAAGCTGATTTGTGAAGGCGAGGTGGCAATACTGTATACCTCGGCCTCAGTCCAGTATCCCTGAAGGAGCGTCTCCACCCCCATTGTTCTGCCCGGACACTGAGGTCCAGCTCTGAGGGCCTTCTGGCGGTTCCCTCCCTGCGAGAAGCGAGGTTACAGGGAACCAGGCACAGGACCTTCTCGGTGGTGGCGCCTACCCTGTGGAACGCCCTCCCATCTAGATGTCAAGAAGATAAACAACTATCTGACATCTGAAAGCAGCCCTGTTTAGGGAAGGTTTTAATGTTTGATGTTTTATTCTGTTTTTAATCTGTTGGTAGCCACCCAGAGCACTAACAGGTGGTACCTCGGTTCTCGAATGTCATCCATCCCGGGAGCCCGTTCGGCTTCCAAAACATTCGTAAACCGAGGCGCGGCTTCGCGTTGGTTGCAACAGCTTCTTGCACTCAAACAGAAGCCGTGCTGCACGTTCAAGTTCTGAAAAACGTTCGAAAACGGAAGCATTTACTTCCAGGTTTTTTGGTGCTCGGAAACCGGAATGTACGACAACGGAGGTGTTCGGGAACCGAGGTACCACTGTACTATTATGACTAGTAGTAGTGGTATACCTCTCTTCGTCTGCAGATCTTAGGGCAAACCGCTACATAAAATTACAATATCAAAACCACAAAATACATAGTAGGAACAGGAACAACGACAAAGCAATCATTTCCCCTCCTATATTTAAAAGGGCATCTAGAATCAAGCGGTGTATAGATTTTAGGCAAACAAACACTATATATAATATGCACATGAGAAACCTATACTAATCCAGAGCAGATCGGTAAGGTGTTTGTTTAAGGTTGAAGTAGCAATAATAAACGACTCTGGTCCGCGATCGTCACAGTGTGAGTTTTTCCAAGGAGCCTTTAAGCGCCTGCACATCTCATTACTCGCGCCGTAAGTCCTGCGATCACAGGGCGAAACAAACTAATTAATGCAAAAGGTCCGGGTGTATCCTGCGCCCTCCATCTCCCCGTATCTGTTATGGCGACTCTGGCCCCCGGCAAGGTAACTTTTGAAAAATGCAAAATGAACATCGCTCCCGCTCACCGCCAACCCTTCACACAGAAGACCGGCTTTCCAGTCTTGGAGACAAAACACCTCCGCTGCCCTCCATGTAAATGTGGCCAACATCAGAAACCACAGCACAGTTCTCTCTCTCCCCCCTTTCCCTTGGAAGAGAATTAATTGATTTGCATTAAAGGCAAAATACTAGAGGAACGGGCAAGCAGGCATTAGGAGTCGACCCCCTCAATAACAATAAGGAAGGATGTGGCGGGTCTCTTGAGGGAACAGGATGACGGATAATGTTTACGCGTTTGAAGGATAAGTGACACGCAGCAGAACCCCAAAATCAAAGCTGGCTGAGCCCACCTGAGACATCCCTTCCTCTTGCCTCGTCCTTTGCGGGGCCAGTAAACACTGTTGATGGGGGATTAAATGTTACACAGGCAAATTCGGGGCCGTTGATGGCTACTCTACCAATGCCAGTGTACTGGAAGAAGCAAAGATCACCAGTGTCAAAGCAATGATTCTTCAACATCAACTTTGTTGGACCAGTCATGTTGTGCGGATGCCTGATGATCGCCTTCCAAAGCAACTGCTCTATTCTGAACTTAAAAATGGGAAGAAGGAGAGTTTGGATTTGATATCCCGCTTTATCACTACCCTAAGGAGTCTCAAGGGACGCGGGTGGCGCTGTGGGTTAAACCACAGAGCCTCTTGGGCTTGCTGATCAGAAGGTCGGCGGTTCGAATCTCTGCAGTGACGGGGTGAGTTCCCGTTGCTCTGTCCCTGCTCCTGCCAACCTAGCAGTTCGAAAGCACCTCAAAGTGCAAGTAGATCAATAGGTACCACTCTGGTGGGAACGTAAACGGCATTTCCGTGCGCTGCTCTGGTTCACCAGAAGTGGTTTAGTCCTGCTGGCCACATGACCAGCTGTACGCTGGCTCCCTCGGCCAATAAAGCGAGATGAGCACCGCAACCCCAGAGTTGGCCACGACTGGACCTAATGGTCAGGGGTCCCTTTACCTTTTAAGGAGTCTCAAAGCGGCTAACATTCTCCTTTCCCTTCCTCCCCCACAACAAACACTCTGTGAGGTGAGTGGGGCTGAGAGACTTCAGAGAAGTGTGACTGGCCCAAGGTCACCCAACAGCTGCATGTGGAGCAGCAGGGAAGCGAACCCGGTTCACCAGATTACGAGTCCACCGCTGTTAACCACTACATCACACTGGCTCTCCACACTGGGAAGCGTAATGCTGGCGGTCAACAAAAGAGGTTCAACAGAGATGCATTTTAAATAAAAGTACACATTCTACTCGTGTAAAAACACCAGGCAGCCCCCACAAATAACCCAGAGATGCATTTTAAATAAAAGGACACATTCTACTATTATTATTAGATGGCGCCTTGTCTGCCCACTTCCGGCAACTCCAGCTGCCAAGCTGGTGCCAAACGTACCGTATTTTTCGCCCCATAGGACGCACCGGCCCATAGGACGCATCAAGTTTTTTGGGGGGGAAATAAAGGAAAAAAAATTTATTTCCCCCCCAGGCGCTTGTGGTGCCGGCAGCGGGGAGAAGCGCTCTTCTCCCCGCCGCCCGCCTTGAGATCAGGTCCGGGGACAGCGGGAAGACGCGCTGCGCCTCCCAGCTGTCCCCAGAGCTTGTGGGGCAGGCAGCGGGGAGAAGCGCTCTTCTCCCTGCCGCCCGCCCTCAGACCAGGTCCGGGGACAATGGGGCCCTGCCGTCAGCCTCCAAACCACTTCGGGAGACAGCAGGATGGCGGCGTTCCGCCTCCCTCTGTCCCCCGACCTTGTGGGGCTGGCGCTGGGGCTCTCCCCTCTCACTCTGCAGGCTTCAGCGAAAGCCTGCATTCGCCCTATAGGACGCACACACATTTCCCCTTCATTTTTGGAGGGGAAAAAGTGCGTCCTATAGAGCGAAATATACGCTAGTTCTCTGTTTTTCTTTGGACCCCATCAGCGAAGCTGAGAGGCAGGTCTTGTCGTCCGGGCAGCCCAGGACCTCCAGACACGCTGCCCAGGCTTACGCCCCGGAGAGGTCACTTTGGTGTAGTTTGACCTCACCCCCAGAGGCGCACTCCATTGTCTATTGAGGCGGGCAAATGCCAGCGACAACCAGCTGCTGGAAACCTCAGGAGGGGAGATTGTTGGTTCCCTCCCTGCGAGAAGCCAAGTTACAGGGAACCAGGCAGAGGGCCTTCTCGGTGGTGGCGCCTGCCCTGTGGAACTCCCTCCCACCAGATGTCAAAGAGAACAACAACTACTAGACTTTTAGAAGACATCTGAAGGCAGCCCTGTTTAGGGAAGCTTTTGATGTTTGATGTATTACAGTATTTTAATATTTTTTGGGAAGCCGCCCAGAGTGGCTGGGGAAGCCCAGCCAGATGGGCGGGGAATAAATAATAAATTATTATTATTATCATAGTCTGGCCCCCCACAAGGTCTGAGGGACAGTGGACCGGCCCCCTGACCAAGAGCACAGGGTCGGAACTGGGAGAGGGGGGCCTTGGAGCTCTTGGCCAGCAGGGAGGGAGGGAGAGGAGCTGCTTCCTTTGAAACCCGGGAAATTTAAGGGGCATCGTCAATAAGGGACAGCAGCGGGACTCCTCTCTATCTCCTGGTCCCCCTCCTCTCCTGCCTGACTCTCCCCGCTCACTAAACCCTGTTACCTCTTCCGTTTCTGACAGCAAGAGCAGGGACCGAGCAACGGGAGCTCACCCCGTCGCGGGGATTCGAACCGCTGACCTTCTGATCGGCAAGCCCAAGAGACTCAGTGGTTTAGACCACAGCGCCACCCGCGTCCCTTAAATAAGCCATGACATCTAGCAAAGCTAGCCATTTCTGAATCAGTGTTGTTACACAGAAGGATTCTACGGCGCAGAAGGGAACCCCTGGCTTTCTAGGAACAGAAATCCTAGAATGAGTCAGAGCCGAGTTGGGATTTTTAAATTATTTTATTTTTAGAAAGATGTTCTGAATGCTCCTTGTCACCGGTAGCCGAACCCTTGCAGCAGCCAGGAAGATGTTTCCCCCCTCACTTTCCATGCCATCTCTGTCTCCTGCCCTGCTGTGGCTCCATCTTGTTGTGTCTGACGGGATTTGGCGCCTTATTATTTTATTTTATTTTATTTTTTGCACAAAGACAGCAAATTAGCGCCACGCGACGAGGAGCCTGTTGAAGCCCCGCTCCTTTTAATTACAGCAGTTTGGCCGTCCCGCCGAGGGAATTACAGCAGCCCAGCGGGGACCTTGCCAGGTGGCGCCTTTTTAAAACTCTGTTGACATTTTACGAAGGCAACGGCTTTAAATGATGGCAAATTAACAGGCGTCTCGCCAGAGCTGGCTGCGTGCGCTGGCTGCGAAGAGAAGCCCCGGTTCCCCCCAGCGGAAGACGTCGCGTCAGGACATCCCTACCCAGGTGTCAGTCAAATGAGTCCCCCAAAGGGCATTTTGTCCTCAAAGTGGCAAAGTAGATGTCCCAAAGTGAAGCCCCCAAGCAAGACTCGGGCACGAGAGCAACAATAATAATTTATTATTTATATCCCGCCCATCTGGCTGGGCTTCCCCAGCCACTCTGCGCAGCTTCCAACAAAATATTAAAATACAGTAAAAGCTTCCCTAAACGCTGGTGGCGCTGTGGGTTAAACCACAGAGCCTAGGACTTGCCGATCAGAAGGTCGGCGGTTCGAATCCCCGCAATGACGGGGTGAGCTCCCGTTGCTCGGTCCCTGTTCCTGCCCACCTAGCAGTTCGAAAGCACATCAAAGTGCAAGTAGATAAATAGGTCCCGCTCTGGCGGGAAGGTAAACGGTGTTTCCGTGCGCTACTCTGGTTCGCCAGAAGCGGCTTAGTCCTGCTGGCCACATGACCTGGAAGCTGTACGCCGGCTCCCTCGGCCAGTAAAGCGAGATGAGCGCCGCAACCCCAGAGTTGGTCACGACTGGACCGAATGGTCAGGGGTCCTTTTACCTTTAAACAGGGCTGCCTTCAGATGTCTTCTAAAAGTCTAGTAGTTGTTGTTCTCTTTGACATCTGGCAGGAGGGTGTTCCACAGGGCGGGTGCCACCACCGAGAAGGCCCTCTGCCTGGTTCCCTGTAACTTGGCTTCTCGCAGGGAGGGAACCAACAATCTCCCCTCCTGAGGTTTCCAGCAGCTGGTTGTCGTTAGCATTTGCCCGCCTCAATAGACAATGGAGTGCGCCTCTGGGGGTGAGGTCAAACTGCACCAAAGTGACCTCTCCGGGGCACAGGGAGGGAACCGCCAGAAAGCCCTCGGCGCTGGACCTCAGTGTCCGGGTAAAACAATGGGGGTGGAGACGCTCCTTCAGGTATACTGGGCCGTTTAGGGCTTTAAAGGTCAACACCAACACTTTGAATTGTGCTCAGAAACGTACTGGGAGCCAATATTGGTCTTTCAAGACCAGTGTTATATGGCCTCGGCGGCCTATATTTTGAAAAAAAAAAAGTGAACGAATTCCTGTGCCCCACATATAACCCAGAGATGCATTTTAAATAAAAGGAAACACTCTACTCGTGTAAAAACACGCTGATTCCTGGACCGTCCGCAGGCCAGATTGAGAAGGCTATTGGGCCGGATACAGCCCCGGGGCCTTAGTTTGCCTACCCATGCTCTTGGTCTCTCGCAAACCCTCCTGCTTTGGGGTGAAAAGGGGCCTTGCAACCGCGATTTTTCAGCGCATGTTGAATCTGCTGGTTGCCTCAGTCCTCGAAAACAATTAGAGTCTCCTTCCGTTGCTGGAGTCCGACCCGCAGAGAGATTACAACCCCGGTGATTCTTTGCTTGTTGATGGTGTGTGTGTGTGTGTGTGTGTGTGTGTGTATGTATTTCCATTTTCACGAGCGTTTAGCCTGAGCTGTTGAGGCTATGGTAATTACACCTTCACTGTTGGAAAGAGCTAGAAATAATTATCTCGCAGTTTCCTGGGGTGCTGGAATGCCTGAATAGCAATTGATGTGGCTCCTGGGCTGGGATGGAGCGAGGCTGAATGACTCGGACGTGTCCTTATCCTCTCGGTGATGGTGTGGGGAATGGGGGGCGGCGGCGGGGGGAGAGCCACCAGGTCTGCGATAATCCTGGCATGCAAAGCAGCCAAAGCAACACGGAAATCTGACCTGATTGCAAAGCCAGGTAGCTGCTCCACCTGGCTTGGCGTTGTCTGCACGGGCTGGCAGCAGCAAAACTAGGTCCCAGTCCTTAAAGGTAAAGGTATAGGGACCCGACCATTAGGTCCAGTCGTGACCGACTCTGGGGTTGCGGCACTCATCTCGCTTTATTGGCCGACGGAGCCGGCGTACAGCTTCCGGGTCATGTGGCCAGCAGGACTAAGCCGCTTCTGGCGAACCAGAGCAGCGCACGGAAACGCCGTTTACCTTCCCGCCAGAGCGGTACCTATTTATCTACTTGCACTTTGAGGTGCTTTCGAACTGCTAGGTTGGCAGGAGCAGGGACCGAGCAACGGGAGCTCACCCTGTCATTGCGGGGATTCGAACCGCCGACCTTCTGATTGGCAAGTCCTAGGCTCTGTGGTTTAACCCACAGCGCCACCCGCGTCCCTTCTGGTCACAGTCCTTATGATACACAAATGAAGGACAGGTGTAAAAGGAAGCTTCCTTGGGCAGAGTTTTCTGAAGGGGAGGTGCTCTAGCACTGAGCTTCGGCTCTGCTGTTATGGCATTATACCACAGCAAATCCTTCAAAGGTAGCCCCACATAGAGCGCATGGCAGTAGTTCAAGTGGGAGATAACCAGAGCATGCACTACTCTAGCGAGACAGTCTGTGGGCAGGGAGGGTCTCAGTCTGCGTACCAGATAGAGCTGGGAGACAGCCGCCCTGGACACAGAATTAACCTGCGTCTCCATGGACAGCTGGGAGTCCAAAATGACCCCCAGGCTGCACACTTGGTCCTTCAGGGGCACAGTGACCGCATTCAGGACCAGGGAGTCCTCCACACCCACCCACCCCCTGGCCCCCCAAAACAGGACATCTGTCTTCTCAGGATTCAACCTTAATCTGTTAGCCGCCATCCATCCTCCAACCGCCTCCAGACACTCACACAAGACCTTCACTGCCTTCACTGGTTCTGATTTAAAAGAGAGGTAGAGCTGGGTGTCATCCGCATACTGGTGAACACCCAGCCCAAACCCCCTGATGATCTCTCCCAGGGGCTTCATATAGATGTTGGTAGCCAGTGCAATTGGACCAGGATCGGTGTAATATGCTCAAACCATCTTGCAGTCCGGTGAGCGACCTGGCCACTGAATTCTGCACCGGCTGAAGTTTCCGAACCGTCTTCAGAGGCAGTGCAGTAATCTAACCTTGAGGTTACCAGAGTATAGACAACAGGACATCCCTGTCCAGACAGGGGCGTAGCTGGGCCACCAGCCGAAGCTGGTGGAAGGCACTCCGGGCACTGAGGCCACCTGAGCCTTGAGCGACAGCAAAGGATCCAGGAGGAACCCCAAGCTAAGAACCTGCTCCTTCAGAGGAAGTGTGACCCCACCAAGAGCCAGCCATCTGGTCTAAGGAACCCCCCACTAACAGAGCCTCAGTCTAATCTGGATTGAGCTTCAGTCTGTTGGCTCTCATCCAGCCCATTACCAAGGCAAGAGACTGGTCCAGAGTTATCATTATTGTTGTTGCATTGCAGTAATTTGACCTAGAGGCTACCAGAGCACAGAAGATGGAAGTTAGGTTGTCCTTGCCCAGATAGGGGCGCAGCTGGGCCACCAGCCAAACTGACAGCGGGCGCTCAGCACCACTGAGACCACCTGAGCCTCAAATGACGGGAGGGGATCCAGGAGGACCCCCAGGCGACGTACCCGCTCCTTCAAAGGCAGCCCAACATATAATGCATTGCAGTAATGCCCATATAGTTCAAGCTATGGTTTTCCCAGCAGTGATGTATGGAAGTGAGAGCTGGACCATCAAGAAGGCTGACTGCAGAAGAATGGATGATTTTGAATTCTGGTGCTGGAGGAGACTCTTGAGAGTCCCATGGACTGCAAGAAGATCAAACCTCTCCATTCAGAAGGAAATCAGCCCTGAGTGCTCACTGGAAGGACAGATCCTGAAGCTGAGGCTCCAAGACTTTGGCCACCTCAGGAGAAGAGAAGACTCCCTGGAAAAGACCCTGATGCTGGGAAAGATGGAGGGCACAAGGAGAAGGGGACGACAGAGGACGAGATGGTGGGACAGTGTTCTCAAAGCGACCAGCATGAGTTTGACCCAACTGCGGGAGGCAGTGGAAGACAGGAGGGCCTGGCGTGCTCTGGTCCAGGGGGTCACGAAGAGGTGGACACGACCAAACGACTAAACAACAACAACAATCTAGCCCGAAAATTGTAGCTGGACCAACGTGGGGCAGCACAGACACCCACCCACACACACCCTGTTTCTGCTAATTGGGGATTCTGTTTCCAAACCCACCAGCAGCCCCAGACTGCTGTCTTAATGCACAAGCTCTGACTCACCGGTTACGTTGGCCTCTCGGCCCCCACCTCAAACTCGCCTCCTCCCTCCTTCTGAGTACATTAATTGTTATTAAAAATTAAAGGCTTCTTGTCTCTTTGGGGAGTTGAGAGATCTCTTTTGGCAGCGAAGGTCAGGTCCGTTCTATATGCCCACACCTCCCGCCGCATGCATCTAAAAGGAAAACGCACACATATAGAAAACCGCGCTCCCTTTAGCGAGGGCAGGTGGTGAGAGCCGAGGGGCTCGGATCCAGAGCGGGGGCTATTAAGGCGAAGGGCGGAGGCCTCGCCAGGCTGGGGTTTGCTGGAGCACAGCAGATCTTTAAAAGGAACTGTCCAAGGAGCCATTTTCCAGTGCCCTCCTCCCAAAATTACCCACTATGCCCATCAGCCATTGACTGTTGACAGACAGTTGGGGAAGGCCAATGGGAAAGGAGGTGGGACAGAGTTTGGCATCATAGAATCACAGAAGAGTTGGGAGGGACCCTCAGCCTTATCATCATCATCATCGACAACAATAATAATTTATTTATACCCTGCCCATCTGGCTGGGTTTCCCCAGCCACTCTGGGCGGCTCCCAACAGAATATTAAAAACACAATAAAACGTCAAACATTAAAACCTTCCCTAAACAGGGCTGCCTTCAGGTGTCTTCCAAAAGTCAGATAGTCGTTAATCTCTTTGACATCTGATGGGAGGGGCCACCACCAAGAAGGCCCTCTGCCGGGTTCCCTGCAACCTCACTTCTCGCAGGGAGGGAACCGCCAGAAGGCCCTCGGAGCTGGACCCCGGTGTCCAGGGTGGAGACGCTCCTTCAGGTATACTGGGCCTTTGAGGCCGTTTAGGGCTTTCAAGGTCAGCACCAACACTTTGAATTGTGCTCGGAAACGTCCCTGGTCTGGAACCCCAAAGGGAAAGGGTGTGACAGGCGGGACCAGGCAAACGTTTCGTCGCGCCAATCAAAATCCTCGGGGGTTGGACTGGATGACCTTTGGGTTCCCTCTTGACGCTGCAATTCTACGATTCTGTGCTCCGCTTAGGAGACAGGAGCTCCCACGTCCCATCCCCAGGGGCGTCTTCGGGCAGGACTGGGAACGACCCCCATCTGAAAAACCCCCGAGAGCAGCTGCCTGCCTGTGTTGGCAACACTGGTTTGACTCCGCCTGGCTTGAAAGGCGAAGCCCAGCCGGGAAAGCTTCCCCCTGCAAGGCACTTATTGCGCTCTCTCTCCCCCCCCCCCCAAACGAATTATGCTTTCAGCTGCTCCAGACGTCAGCTGCCCCTTTGGGAGCCAACCGAGAGAAAAGAATGAAGAAGGACGGTCAAATTGCAAGGCGGGAGAAAGAGGAGGGAGAGTTTCCAAACGGCGGAGTCGAGGAGGGAAAGGGAAATGGGCGAAGGTGCGGCAGTGCCCCTCTCTTTGCTTCTGGGCTTGGCAGAGGCAAAGGCGATTAACGGCTGTTAAAGCCTGTTAAATGGTTCGAAATCTATGTTGCTGAAACGAGCAAGGAAGGGGGGGGCAATCTCTTCCCCCCCTTCCCCGTCTCTCTCTCTTTTTTTGGTGCAAAGTGCTCTCTAATCACAGGTTGTTGCCAAGGTTTTTATTTTTGTATCTATATTTCTACCCCCACAACCGCCTTCCCTCGATGAGGACACTCTCTGAGGCCCAGTTAGACACCCCCCCCTTTTTCGGCCCCTTTCAGTCGACCGCGAGAGCCATCAAGAAGGGGCGCAGGGGCTTCTTAGGGGTGGCCTTTCCCCTTAATGGATGTAGACCAGGGGTCAGCAAACTTTTTCAGCAGGGGGCCGGTCCACTGTCCCTTGTGGGGGGGCCGGACTATATATTTTGGGGTGTGTGTGGAATGAATGAATTCTTATGCCCCACAAATAATCCAGAGATGCATTTTTTAAAAAGGGGCACATTCTACTCATGTAAAAACACGCTGATTCCTGGACTTTCCGGGGGCCAGATTTAGGAGGCGATTGGTCTGGATCCGGCCCCCGGGCCTTAGTTTGCCTACCCATGTCATAAGCTCTCGTGTGCGGACAGCAGCTCCCACCTGGGCAGCAAGACATTGGCAAAGGCAGGGTGAATTGATAGTTCTGGCCCCTGAGCTGCAGGGACTAGCACAGGGGTCAGCAATCTTTTTCAGCCGGGGGCCGGTCCACTGTCCCTCAGACAGTGGGGGGCCGGACAATATTTTGGGAAAAAATATGAACGAATTCCTATGCCCCACAAATAACCCAGAGATGCATTTTAAATAAAAGGGCACATTCAACTACAGTGGTATCTTGGGTTACAGATGCTTCAGGTTACAGACGCTTCAGGTTACAGCCTCTGCTAACCTAGATATAGTGCTTCAGGTTAAGAACTTTGCTTCAGGATGAGAACAGAAATCGTGCGGCGGCAGCGGGAGGCCCCCGTAGCTAAAGTGGTGCTTCAGGCTAAGAACAGTTTCAGGTTAAGAACGGACCTCAGGAATGAATTAAGTACTTAACCCGAAGTACCACTGTAATGTAAAAACACGCTGATTCCTGGACCGTCCATGGGCCGGATTTAGAAGGTGATTGGGCCGGATCCGGCCCCTGGGCCTTAGTTTGCCTACCCGTGATGTAAACAAAACCCCAGACCACATCTGGTTCAAGTGTGAGCAGAGAATTGTGTGGTTTTTTTGGGGGGGGAAGGTGGTGGTGTGGTCCCCGTGCGACACATTGGAAGGGGACCACAGTGGCCATCTATAGCAGGGACAGGGAACCTCATTCCATCCTGAGGGCTGCATTTTGTTCTGGGCAACCTTCAGGCGTGTGGAGCCAGAGGCAAGAGGGGTGGGGCGATGGGGGAAAGTCTCACCTCTGTACAATCGGCTGGTATACACCCACCCACACCCACACCTGTCCAGGGCTGGATTTAGGTTTGATGAGGCCCTCAGCTACTGCAGGTAAAAAGGTAAAGGGACCCCTGACCATTAGGTCCAGTCGTGACCGACTCTGGGGTTGTGGCGCTCATCTCGCTTTATTGGCCAAGGGAGCCAGCGTACAGCTTCCGGGTCATGTGGCCAGCAGGACTAAGCCGCTTCTGGCGAACCAGAGCAGCACACGGAAACGCCGTTTACCTTCCCGCCGGAGTGGTACCTATTTATCTACTTGCACTGGTGTGCTTTCGAACTGCTAGGTTGGCAGGAGCAGGGACCGAACAACGGGAGCTCACCCCGTCGTGGGGATTCGAACCGCCGACCTTCTGATCAACAAGTCCTAGGCTCTGTGGTTTAACCCACAGAGCCACCCGTGTCCCTCCACTGAAGGTAAGGGGGCCCTTTCTATGCCCAGCAGTCCTTTGTCAACAACAAATTGCCCTGTCCTCCGTCCAGGCAAGGAAGAGCTCAAGGACATGTCTCCAGCCAGGAGAGAACACTCCAAGGTTGTGGGTTTGATCCCCGCTTGGGAAAGCTGCATATTCCTGCCTCGCAGGAGGTCAGACTAGATGACTGTAAGGTCCCTTCTGACTCCACAAGTCTAAAAACTAAAACAAATAGGCCCTAGCTGCCTCACAGAAGGAGGCAAGTTCCAAAACCGGGGGGCCACCACTGAGAAGGCATCTTCTAACATTCAGCTTCATCGCATGAGCACGGCCTTCGTGCCGCGAACCATTTTATAAACTTCTACCGTGTCTCCTCCAATTCTAAACTTGCTACGGTTGTCGGGTGTTATGTACTGAGTTGAATAGGATCCAAAATGCAGCAGTCTGATTCGTCCTAGAACAATAGGATCCAGAATGCAGCAGTCTGATTGGTCCTAGAACAATAGGGTCCAGAATGCAGCAGTCTGATTGGTCCTAGAACAATGCAGCAGTCTGATTGGTCCACAAGAGCCCCCCAATCCAGCTCCAGGTGGAAGTGAATCCGCAACCTGACTGGCCTACAGGAGAATCCCAGAATTAGCCAATCACATGCGACCCATTGTGTAAATAATGTATATAAAGCAGATATTTTGGGGAAACATTTATTCCTCACCACTATGAGCTGAGTAAAGAGCATGAAATCCACACTCAACTCCGAGTATATTTCATCGGGTCTGAGCCGCTGTGCCACCCAACGCGGAAGCCACGCCGCGACTCTCAAACCTGCTGCTGGATGCGAACGGCGTGTCCTGGTTGTTAATAAATAATGCCCAGGCCCCCCGCGCTTCCCAGCCCCAGAGAATCGCAGAGTGCTTTCTAAATATTGATCGCTTAAATTACACCATCAATCCCGTCAGCACCCACCTCCGCTGCGATGGGCAGCTGAGGTCATTTCTGTCTGGCACAGGAGGGCACGGAGCCAAAAGAAACCGCTGGCCCTCGCTTGCCGGTTTGCGAGCTACCGTATTTTTTGCTCTATAAGACTCACATTTCCCCTCCTAAAAAGTAAGGGGAAATGTGTGTGCGTCTTATGGAGAGAATGCAGGCTGCGCAGCTATCCCAGAAGCCAGAACAGCAAGAGGGACCGCTGCTTTCGCTGCGCAGAGATCCCTCTTGCTGTTCTGGCTTCTGAGATTCAGAATATTTTTTTTCTTGTTTTCCTCCTCCAAAAACTAGGTGCGTCTTGTGGTCTGGTGCATCTTATAGAGCGAAAAATACGGTAACTTCAGACCCCTTGGATATGTGCTGAAGTGCTATCCAGCTCATATTTAATGTATAGGAAGGATCACTTGAACCTCAGAGCTGAGCTCCGTGGCAGCTCAGGTTGGGCAGAGGGCATGCCACGGGAACTTTTGAACACTGATTGCTTGACAGCATGCGAAGTCATTCCAGGCAATCTGAGCTAGCTGCCACACAGCTCAGAATCTGCTCTGGATGTCCGTTCAACTTCTGAAACATTTGGAAACCAAGGCGCAGCTTCCAGTTGTTTTCCGATTGCACAGGCGCACCGAAAACAACAGCAGAAGCCGCACCAGACATTTGGCTTCCCAAAAAAAATTGAAAACCAGAACACTCACTTCAGAAGTGAACGTTCGACTCCCAAGGCGTTCGGGAGCCGAGGTACAACTGTACAGTGGTACCTCGGGTTACATATGCTTCAGGTTACATACGCTTCAGGTTACAGACTCCACTAACCCAGAAATAGTGCTTCAGGTTAAGAACTTTGCTTCAGTATGAGAACAGAAATCGTGCTCTGGCGGCAGCAGGAGGCCCAATTAGCTAAAGTGGTGCTTCAGGTTAAGAACCGTTTCAGGTTAAGTACGGACCTCCGGAACAAATTAAGTACTTAACCCGAGGTACCACTGTATATGGGAAACAGGCCTCAGTAGGTATATGATCTGAGCTGTCTAGCAACTCAAGTATGGCTAGCCAGTGTTCAAAATGTTCATTTCATGACAGCACGCAGGCTCATCACAATCAATTGTGGATACTTCCCAGCTGCTACGTAGCTCAGGCATATGGGAAACAGATCTGAGTAAGACCTCAGATCTGAGCTATTTAGCAGCGCAGGGTTTATAACTTCGCAAACTTTGCTCATGTCGCCTCTTAACTTCTTTCTGAACTTTCCTCAAAGGGGAGTTGCTCTACCCCCTTGATCATCTGGGTTCCTCTTTTTTGAAACGTTCCCATCCCTACAGTAAAGGTAAAGGTAAAGGGCCCCTGGATGGTTTGTTGTTGTTTAGTCATTTAGTCGTGTCCGACTCTTTGTGACCCCCTGGACCAGAGCACGCCAGGCACTCCTGTCTTCCACTGTTTGGTCAAACTCATGCTGGTCGCTTCGAGAACACTCTCCCACCATCTCGTCCTCTGTTGTCCCCTTCTCCTTGTGCCCTCCATCTTTCCCAACATCAGGGTCTTTTCCTGGGAGTGTCCCTGGATGGTTAAGTCCAGTCAAAGGCGACTCTGGGGTTGCAGCGCTCATCTCACTTTCAGGCCTCTTGTCCGCAGACAGCTTTCAGGGTCATGTGGCCAGCAGGACTAAACCGCTTCTGGCACAACAGGACACCGTGATGGAAACCAGAGCGTACAGAAACGCCGTTTACCTTCCCGCTGCAGCGGTACCTATTTATCTACTTGCACTGGTGTGCTTTCAAACTGCTAGGTTGGCAACGGGAGCTCACTGCGTCGCGGGGATTTGAACTGCCGACCTTCTGATCAGCAAGTCCTAGGCTCTGTGGTTTAACCCACAGCGCCACCCGCGTCCCATGCAGAAGGTAGGCACCTTATATATAGAAATGAGCAAATATTTGAGGATATTTGAGGGAGCAGGCTAGCAGGTGGGGCCCATGACTTACATCATAGGAGCCTACACAACATAAAACACTGCTGCTGTATGTAAGCTTTATTTTGTTTTTTATCTTATAATGTACATCTAGGTTTTTTTCCTTCCGATCAGCAAGCCCAAGAGACTCAGTGGTTTAGACCACTGCACCACCCATGTCCCAACTCTAGAGTATCCTTTTGGTTTTGAGGCGACCAGAACTGTACGCAGTGTTCCAAATCTAGCGGCATACAATATTAGATCTACCCAACATTTGTTTGGGGGTGGTTGGCTGGGGGGTAGGTGGGCGCCTTGCCTTCCGCCCCCTCTCCCGTCCCACAAACCCCGCTAAACACAACCTCCGGCAGCTTCTCCTTTATCCGACAGCTCCCTGATCAAATCGAGGCCAGGCATTAACAGGGAGAGCTTTGTGCGCACATTCCAGCTTCCAAAATTTGAGCGCTCAGATATCCTCTTCTGCGCACATAAAAAATAAAGTATTCTAAGAACATTTCCCGTTATAGATGGTATGTAACACCAGTAAAATTAGCAAAAATGTATAAAGTAAGTAATAAATGTTGGAAGTGTAAAGAAAAAGAAGGAACATTTTACCATATGTGGTGGGAGTGTAAAAAAGTGAAATGCTTTTGGGAAAGGATATATAATGAGTTAAAAAAGATGTTGAAATATACATTTGTTAAGAAACCAGAAGCATTTCTATTAGGAATAATAGGAAATGACATTAATAAGAAAGAATGGAAGTTATTTTTATGCGCGGTAACGGCAGCAAGAATACTAATGGACCAAAAATGGAAACAAGAAGAATTACCTACGATTGAAGAATGGAGAATGAAATTAATGGAATATGCAGAACTTGATAAATTAGCAGGAAGGATCCGGAACCGACGAGACCAGAGATTCACTGAAGACTGGTTTAAATTTACAGATTATATGAAAACTATATGTGATGACCAGATAGCGTTTGTAAGCTTTCAGGAAGCTCTGTGAGAATGTATGGTAGAAATATTGTTTAAAAAAATAAGGTAAATTAAGATATTATTGTAGTGCAATATTAAATTAAGAAATGTGCAAGAAGTGATTAAGACGGAGAATTATCAGACATGTTGATGGAAGTAAAAAAAAAAAAGATGTTGGTGATAAATTGGATGTTTTGTTTTGTATAGTTTTATATTGGAAAACTAATATATATATATATATATATATATATATATATATATATATATATGAACATTTCCCGTTGCAGCGGGTATCTCTTGAGACTCCTTGTTCAAAACCTACTCTCCAGATTCTTCTTCTTGGGTTGTTGTTGCTTTTTGTTTTAAATGCCCTGAGAAAATAAATACAGCCCATCTCCAATCCAAATTGTTTGAAATGTCTTCTGAAATGGCCCTCGGTTTGCAGAGGCCGCTTGATTTAATTCGGTCACGGTTCAAGGAACAGCTCACACTTTGCTATAATAACGGCGTCCGCACTGGGCTGCCGCCCTCGTAACCGACGACCTTCGGGGAGAGCAGGGAAACTTTTGCGATGAACCCCAAAAGGTGAGTCTTCTACCTTGGAAGCTCTGGATTGAGACGGATTTGTAAGAATGTCACCCTCTTACGATGTTGTTGTTGTTTAGTCGTTTAGTCGTGTCCGCCTCTTCGTGACCCCCTGGACCAGAGCACGCCAGGCCCTCCTGTCTTCCACTGCCTCCTGCAGTTTGGTCAAACTCATGCTGGTAGCTTCGAGAACACTTTCCCATCATCTTGTCCTCCGTCGTCCCCTTCTCCTTGTGCCCTCCATCTTTCCCAACATCAGGGTCTTTTCCAGGGAGTCTTCTCTTCTCCTGAGGTGGCCAAAGTCTTGGAGCCTCAGCTTCAGGATCTGTCCTTCCAGTGAGCTCTCAGGGCTGATTTCCTTAAGGATGGAGAGGTTTGATCTTCTTGCAGTCCATGGGACTCTCAAGAGTCTCCTCCAGCACCAGAATTCAAAAGCATCAATTCTTCAGCGATCAGCCTTCTTGATGGTCCAGCTCTCACTTCCATACATCACTACTGGGAAAACCATGACTTTAACTATGCAGACCTTTGTCGGCAGGCCATGCTGAACACAATATGGCCTCTTGCCAGTTGCTGGAGCGTACAACCCCATGGACTGCAAGAAGATCAAAGCTCTCCATTCTGAAGGAAATCAGCCATGAGTGCTCACTGGAAGGACAGATCCTGAAGCTGAGGCTCCAAGACTTTGGCCACCTCAGGAGAAGAGAAGACTACCTGGAAAAGACCCTGATGTTGGGAAAGATGGAGGGCACAAGGAGAAGGGGACGACAGAGGACGAGATGGTGGGACAGTGTTCTCGAAGGTGCCAACATGAGTTTGACCAAACTGCGGGAGGCAGTGGAAGACAGGAGTGCCTGGCGTGCTCTGGTCCAGGGGGTCACGAAGAGGCGGACACAACTAAATGACTAAACAACAACATGGCCTGCGAAATAAATCTTTCAATTAGCCGTATATTGACTCGAAGCGTCATTGGAACGGATTCCACCCCCCCTAAGTTGGAAAGTGCTTTGTGATCTCATTTAGATTTCCTCTTTCTTTCCTCCCCCTCCTTTCAAAAATAAAATAAAAAAGGGTTTAAGTCTTTTTATTTATTGAAACGAGTCCTGTTTTAACAGCTCCGCAAAGTGAAATGCGAGAAGAGCGGATAAAGATGATCCCTAAATTCGCATAAATATTCAGAGAGGGGAAAATATGTACCCGGCCATTAGAATAGCACAGATTTGGCCGGTCTTTTGTTAAGACCCTTTCAGATGCCTCATTTCCGGGTCAGGTTTGGGGTTGGAATCAGAATCCTGGATGCAGATGGTTGGTGGTTAAAATGGATTAAAAGTAATCCTTTCCACCTCCCTGTTCCTTGTTTGAATTTGAGGTGGGGGAGATTTATCACACCGAGGGGAACATGGTACAGCGGTACCTTGGTTCTCAAATGCTTTGGTACTCAAACAACTTGGTTCCCAAATGCTGAAAACCTAGAAGTAAGTGTTCCGGTTGTCAAACGATTTTTGGAAGCCAAACGTCCGATGCAGTTGTTGGCTATTGTTTCTGCACCAATCAGAAGCTGCGCCTTGGTTTTCGAACATTTCAGAAGTCCAACGGACTTCCGGAACGGATTGAGTTTGGTGCTTTTGTTTTTGCTATTTATTCTGCGGTTTTGTTTTGGAGGCTTTTTCGGTTCATTTTTGTGACTGTGTGGAACCCAGTTCAGCTACTGATTGGTGGATTGTGTGACTGCGGAAATGGATAAAAGCCCCCTGTCCAAACATTGACTATCATCAGTGCAGGTAAGAATTATTATTTTTAAAATTTTTTATCATCTACAATACTGTCTTACTTATTTTATAGTACAGTACATTGATTATTGCTTTCATTTTACGAATCAATGGTCTCAGTAGATAGTAAAATTCATGTTCAGTTGGTTGTTTTTAAAAGCCTGGAACGGATTGATCTATTTTGCATTACTTTATAGGGGTCTTGGATTTGGGACGCTTTGGTTTTGGAACGGACTTCCGGAATGGATTAAGTTTGAGAACCAAGGTACCACTATATATAACTCAGCCCAGCAGATGTTCTGAACTACAACTCCCACCAACCCCAGGCTCATACAGCTAGGCTTTTAGGGCCTGATGAGAACTGTGTTCCCAAAATTCTGGGTGTTGGAATGCACTGCAAGAAGTTTGGCATGATTCTGGAAAGTGTTTCGCTCGTCCACTCCCTTTAGCAGTGTTTCCCAGCCTTGTGTCTCCAGCTGTTTCCGGACTACAATTCCCATCACCCCTGACCTCTGGCCTTCCTAGCTAGGGATGATGGGAATCATAGCCCCAAAAAAGCTGGAGACCAAAAGGTTGGGAAACACTGAAAGGTAGCATTGGAGAGACTTTGGGGAGGGGCGTTGCAGGTGCAAGCCGCATTTATGTGGGAACCTCTGGCGATTTTGCACACATCTCTTGCCCCTCGCGGGTGGCGGGGACGCGGGTGGCGCTGTGGGTTAAAACACAGAGCCTAGGGCTTGCCAATCAGAAGGTCGGCAGTTCAATGACGGGGTGAGCTCCTGTTGCTCAGTCCCTGCTCCTGCCCACCTAGCAGTTCAAAAGCACGCTGGTGCAAGTAGATAAATAGGTACCGCTCCAGCGGGAGGGTAAACGGCGTTTCTGTGTGCTCTGGTTTCCATCACGGTGTCCCGTTGCGCCAGAAGCAGTTTAGTCCTGCTGCCACGTGACCCGGAAAGCTGTCAGCGGACAAACGCCAGCTCCCTCGGCCTGAAAGCGAGATGAACGCCGAACCCCATAGTCACCTTTGACTGGACTTCACCATCCAGTGGTCCTTTACCTTTACCTTTTTTTTTACCTTTACCGCATTTCCCACAAATGTATCTCTGTTCAAAGCAACATGCACTCAAAAATAGCCTACGTTAGGAGTGAGGAGGGAGCAGAAGGGAAAGTGGGCATGGCAGCCAGTGCAAATTTCACCGTTTTGGAGCAGGATAGTGTCCACACACCCACACTCTAGAAGAAAGGGGCATGATCAGATTTGGAATCAGAATTATGATGCAAGCTGAGACGGAGAACACAACCGTTTGCCAAAGAACACGCAACAATGCAGAGCTGGGAGTATCAGTGCCCCGGGCCTGAAGCTCGCTGCCTCTCAGCCTGACCCACCTCACGGGGTTGTCGTTGGCAAGATATGAGGATGATGATGATGATAATAATAATAATAATAATAATAATAATAATAATAATAATTTATTATTTGTACCCCGCCCATCTGGCTGGGTTTCCCCAGCCACTCTGGGCAGCTTCCACAAAGACCAAAAATAGACTAAGATGTAACACATTAAAACCTTCCCTAAACAGGGCTGCCTTCAGATGTCTTCTAAAAGTCAGATAGTTCTTTCTCTCCTTGACATCTGGTGGGAGGGCGTTCCACAGGGCGGGCGCCACCACCGAGAAGGCCCTCTGCCTGGTTCCCTGCAACCTCACTTCTCGCAGGGAGGGAACCACCAGAAGGCCCTCGGAGCTGGACCTCAGCGTCCGGGCTGGACGATGGGGGTGGAGACGCTCCTTCAGGGATACTGGGCCGTTTAGGGCTTTCAAGGTCAGCACCAACACTTTGAATTGTGCTCGGAAACGTACTGGGAGCCAGTGCAGATCTCTCAGGAGTTATGTGGTCTCGGCAGACCTTGGAGAGAGGAAAACGTTGGATACCAATGGGATAAATATATAAATAAATTGTGGGAAAGTTTAAAAAAGGGGGGGAGGGGACTTCCTCTCTCTGGGAAATAGAAGAACAATTTCCCCCTTCCGCCCTCTCCGCCACCTCAGTGGTTCCATTCGCTTTGAGCTGTAGGCCTAATTCTCTCCAGCCCATTCCCGCCAGCGGTCAGAAAATAGCATTTCAGCAGGGGATTCGGAAACACTTACGGCCGCCGCAGAGAAACGTAAGGAACCTCTGCAAGCCGGGGGAATAATAATGATGCTACTTCTCTCACCCCCACCCCAAGGTACACACATTCCCCCCCCTTTTCTTCTTCATATCCCACCCTCCCCTCATTCCTGCAGTTTTCCTACGAGGATCGCTCATTGGCCTCGTGGATGCCGTAAGCGTCGTCGGCTCTTTGAAGGATGGCCACCCCCTTCCTGCCATCTGATGCAAATTTTGGGGCAAGGGCAAGTAAAGGTAAAGGGACCCCTGACCATTAGGTCCAGTCGTGGCCGACTCTGGGGTTGCGGCGCTCATCTTGCTTTATTGGCCGAGGGAGGCGGTGTACAGCTTCCAGGTCATGTGGCCAGCAGGACTAAGCCGCTTCTGGTGAACCAGAGCAGCGCACGGAAACGCCGTTTACCTTCCCGCCGGAGCGGTACCTATTGATCTACTTGCACTTTGACGTGCTTTCGAACTGCTAGGTTGGCAGGAGCAGGGACTGAGCAACGGGAGCTCACCCCGTTGGAAACCCAAGAGGCTCAGTGGTTTAGACCACAGCTCCACCCGCGTCCTGGGAAATGCGTCACAGGTGAATAAATGGACAGCGACATCTCAAAGAGTCATGGGTACCAACTGTCCACAGAAGGCATGCAGTGCTCCCCTCGCCCCCTGAAAACACCTTGCGCAAGCTTCCTGTGCCGGGCAATCTTCGTGGTTGGCAAGTCTCCCTGTCAGTCAACTTGGCACCCTCTCCTTTTATTTACGCAATAGTCCCAGGGGGAGGGAGGCGGGCCAGCCCAGCGGAACCAGGGTTGGTGTGGGGGGGAACGGCCCCCCAGCAGGGAAACGATTCCGCACCTTCAGTTCCCGCGCCGTAAGGAACTGCCTTTGGGGACACACACACACATGCGCTCAACCCCCCCCCCCGTGGCCTAAATTATTTAATTTCTCCAAACTGCCGCACCTTTATAAATCATTAACGGCTCCTTTTGATCTGTGTTAATGAGGTTGCTTGATGGTGGGGCGAAAAACAATAACAACAACGGGAATGTGAGATGTCGAAGAGGCTAATAAAAGAATAAAACGCCAGGTTGGGAAGGAGGGGGAAAGAGGTGGAAAGGAAGAGAGGATTTTGAGAGCAGAGGAACGCAGAGGGAGCCGGGTTTAGGCGCCAGCTGAAAGGTTTCAGGCGCCAGGGGTTGAGAAAGCTCTGGCTTAGTGGTCCCATGACCTGCCACAGTAACCCGTGGTCACACCGTATATTTAAAGCCCAGTGAGGCCACAGATCAATAAAAGGCCTGGTTAAAAAGGAACATTTTTGCCTGGCGCCTAGAGGTGTGTAATGAAGGCACCAGGCAAACTGGGGGAGAGCGTTCCCACAAACGGGGAGCCACTGCAGAGAAGGCCCCGTTCTCGTGTTGCCACCCTCCGGACCTCTTGAGGAGGAGGCACACGAAGGAGGGCCTCGGAAGATGATCTCAGGATCCTCAATCACTCAGTTGTAATCTCCTTTCTTGTAAGTTGAATACATTGGTTCGGGTCCTAGCCAACAAATCAAGGGAAAACAAGCTTGCTCCCTCTTCCACGTGACAGCCCTTCAGATATCTGAAGATGGCTATCATATCTCCTCTCAGCCAGATGGGCAGGGAACAATTAATAAAAATATTATTATTATTAACCAGGCTAAACATCTCCAGCTCCCTCAACCATTCCTCATCAGGCTTGGTTTCCAGACCCTTGATCATCTTGGTTGCCCTCTTCTGCATAACTTCCAACTTGTCAATATCCTTCTTAAATCAGAATGTTTCCAAGCGCAATTCAAAGTGTTGGTGCTGACCTTGAAAGCCCTAAACGGCCTCGGCCCAGTAGACCTGAAGGTGCGTCTCCACCCCCATCGTTCAGCCTGGACACGGAGGTCCAGTTCCTGAGGGTCTTCTGGCGGTTCCCTCGCTGCGAGAAGTGAAGCTACAGACAACCAGGCAGAGGGCTTTCTCGGTGGTGGCACCCTCCCATCAGATGTCAGGGAAATAAACAACTATCTGACTTTTAGAAGACATCTGAAGGCAGCCCTGTTTAAGGAAGTTTTCAATGTTTGATGTTTTATCACTTTTTTATTAATGTTATTATTAATAGTCTGTTGGGACCACTCAAAGTGGGTGGGGAAACCCAGCCAGCTGTGTGGGGTATAAGTAATATATTATTATTATTATTATCATTATTATAATTGATGCTTTTGAACTGTGGTGCTGGAAGAAACTCTTGAGAGTCCCATGGATTGCAAGAAGATCAAACGCATCCATTCTTAAGGAAATTAGCCCTGAGTGCTCACTGGAAGGACAGATCCTGAAGCTGAGGCTCCAAGACTTTGGCCACCTCATGAGAAGAGAAGACTCCCTGGAAAAGACCCTGATGCTGGGAAAGATGGAGGGCACAAGGAGAAGGGGAGGACGGAGGACGAGATGGTGGGACAGTGTTCTCGAAGCTACCAACATGAGTCTGACCAAACTGCGGGAGGCAGTGGAAGACAGGAGGGCCTGGTGTGCTCTGGTCCAGGGGGTCATGAAGAGGCGGACGCGACTAAACGACTAAATAACAAACAACAAATTATCATCATTGTTATTGTTATTATTATTATAAATTGTGGTGCCCAGAACTGAACACGGGACTGCAGGTGGGGTCTGACCAAGGCAGAAAAGCGAGCTGAGCACCGCGACCCCAAAGTCGTTCGCGACTGGACTCAATTGTCAGGGGTCCCTTGACCTTTATGACTTCCCTTGACCATTCTCCTCTTTTCCAGGCTCAACTGTTCCTCATCAGGTTTGGTTTCCAGACCCTGGAACATCTTGGTCATTCTCCTCTGCGCACCTTCCAATCTGCTCCTTAAATTGTGGCGCCCAAAATGTGGCCCTCGATGGGCAAATGTTCTGTGAGACAGAACATCAAATTTCCCCAGGGATAGATAGGCGTAGGGAAGCCATAAAGGGACCCCTGACCATTAGGTCCAGACTCTGGGGTTGCGGCACTCATCTCACTTTATTGGCCGAGGGAGCCGGCGTACAGCTTCCGGGTCATGTGGCCAGCAGGACTGAGCCGCTTCTGGCGAACCAGAGCAGCGCACGGAAACGCCATTTACCTTCCCGCCAGAGCGGTACCTATTTATCTACTTGCACTTTGACGTGCTTTCGAGCTGCTAGGTGGGCAGGAGCTGGGACCGAGCAATGGGAGCTCACCCCGTCATTGCGGGGATTCGAACCGCTGACCTTCCGATCGGCAAGCCCTAGGCTCTGTGGTTTAACCCACAGCGCCACCCGCGTCCCTAGGGAAGTCATAGATCCATAGATTATGTCAAATCTCCTCCAGGGAACGCATTCCTTCCATTGTGACTATAACTCTTACTTGACTGAATGGCAGAGTGTGCTTTTAACCTATCTACTTTTGTCCTGCCCACTGGCCCCCACAATATTTTCCGTGAGGCAATGTGGCCCCCAGGAGGTTTACAGTAGGGGGGGGGAGACGAAGACAAGTTTCAAAGACTGAGAGCTCTTTCTTTAACAGAGGGAACGACAAAGGAGTTAGGTTTTGGAGTTAAGTTTTATGGTGTGTGTGTGTTTTTTTAAAAAAAGGAGGAGGAATTAAAATCCATGCCGGTATCAAGAAATTTCTTCAGGGACAGAGAAAATTTGCATTTAAAATTGTGTGTGTGTGTTGGGGGGAGAAAGGGGGGTAGAAGCGGAGGCTGTTTTAAAAGAGGTCAGGAAACCAATGAATTGCTATAAAAATATATCATAAACCCTCTGCATCAAATGGTATTAGGGGATTGTCAACAGAAATGAGCGGGGAACACAAAAAGCAGGCGAGGAACGGGGAGATGATATGATTTAAGTTTGGGGAATTTGGGGAGGGGGGGCGTCTTAAGCTCGGGAGAATGAAAAGAAATCCCTGTGATCCCGGGAAAAAACCTCCCCCAAATCTAGCAATTGGAATGCATTATGCAAATGGCCCAAATGGGGAGACGTTTAATGAATTTTGCACAATTCATTCCGACACACATTTGCAGTTTGGTGTGTTTGCTGGGGAAAGGAGCTGGTTTTTGGTCTTTGGAAGGAGGGCGATTGAGAAAGAGGGCAGCTAGTTTGAGGTGCCTTGGTTTACAGAGTTCAGTTGTCTCTCTGGCTTGGGTCTGATTTAAAGATTAAGTCTCCTAAAGAAAGGAGAGCGATTTGATGGAAGTTTCAATTTGCAAAGTTAATGCTAAGCCACCTATTCTTTTCTCCACCATTTGGTGACGTGCAAGTTCGGAGGGAAAGTCAGGGTAGCATAGGGGTTAAGAGCATTGGGGGGGCCTGGTTTGAATCCTCCTGCTTAGCACATTTCTAAGCCTACCACAAGGGACGTGGGTTGCGCTGTGGGTTAAACCACAGAGCCTAGGACTTGCCAATCAGAAGGTCGGCGGTTCGAATCTCCGCAACGGGGTGAGCTCCCGTTGCTCGGTCCCTGCTCCTGCCAACCTAGCAGTTCGAAAGCACGTCAAAGTGCAAGTAGATAAATAGGTACCACTCCGGCAGGAAGGTAAACGGCGTTTTTGTGCGCTGCTCTGGTTTGCCGGAAGTGGCTTAGTCCTGCTGGCCACATGACCCGGAAGCTGTACGCCAGCTCCCTCGGCCAGTAAAGTGAGATGAGCGCTGCAGCCCCAGAGTCGGTCACAACTGGACCTAATGGTCAGGGGTCCCTTTACTTTTACTTATCTCTATTTGGTTTTTTGTTGTTGGAATACACTGCAGACGTCTGATCTCCCTGGAGACCTAGAGATATGACAATAGACTGCTCTGCCTCCTTTCTTTTAGCAAACGTTTTTGTGCCACTGGGGAAGTGGTAATTCTGTATTGATTTGTTTTGGATGTTTGGATGTGACGCCATTAAAAGGTTTGATGATGATGACTGTATTCCCCATCACAGGATAGTCCCTCGGAACGAGGTGATGTCATGGCATGGTGCTGCCCCAGTGGATTCTGGGGGGAAACAAAATGGCAGGTGCCAGCTGAGCGATGGCGGGGTTTGTGTCTGCCCTCCCTCACCTGGCTTGCTGGAAGGGTTGGCCTGGCATACTCCTCGCTTGGCATGGGAACTAGCTTTTTCCACTTCGCAACTCTCTCCTTGCCCGCTGCCCTTCACAATCCAGAAGGAGTGTGGCAATGGTCCAATGACACTCTGGCCTCTTCCAGCAACCCCCCACCTAACCTGGTGTAGAAGAAAAAAGGGGGGGAATGTCTAAACCAATTAATTTCCGGGCCGAATTCAAAGTGCTGGTTTTGCCTATAAAGCCTTAAACGGCTCAGGACCGCAGTACCTCAAGAACCGCCTCTTTCCATATAAACCCACCCGGACCCTGAGATCATCTTCTGAGGCCCTCCTTCATGTGCCTCCTCCTCAAGAGGTCCAGAGGGTGGCAACACGAGAACGGGGCCTTCTCTGCAGTGGCTCCCTGTCTGTGGAACGCTCTCCCCAGGGAAGTTCGCCTGGTGCCTTCATCACACACCTTTAGGCGCCAGACAAAAACATTCCTTTTTAACCAGGCCTTTGGTTGACCTGATCAACATCCCACACCCTTTTAAAATGTGGCGGCAAAATGAGGCACGCAATCTCCCCCCAAAAAGCTCAACAACTTTAAAAGGTAAAGGTAAAGGATCCCTGACAGTTAAGTCCAGTCACAAACAACTCTGGGGTTGCGACGCTCATCTCGCTTTACAGGCCATGGGAGCCTGCGTTTGTCCGCAGACAGTTTTTCCGGGTCATGTGGCCAGCATGACTAAGCCGCTTCTGGCGAACCAGAGCAGCGCACGGAAACGCCGTTTACCTTCCCGCCGGAGCAGTACCTATTGATCTACTTGCACTTTGACGTGCTTTCGAACTGCTAGGTTGGCAGGAGCAGGGACCGAGCAACGGGAGCTCACCCCGTCACGGGGATTCGAACCGCCAACCTTCTGATCGGCAAGCCCTAGGCTCTGTGATTTAGACTACAGCTCTCCCCCCAAAAAGCTCAACAACTTTGGCTCTGCACAAGAAATGGAATAAAGTCAGGCCATTTTTGCAAGCAATAAATAAATAAATTTCAATGTGTGTGGGGCGGTGACAAGAAATTTTCTTTACTGGGTGCCACCTAACCTTGCTACACCACTGCCTTGAGGCCAGGTGGGCAAGGAGGCAGGTGGGCAGAAGTGACTGTCCAATCAGACCAATTTCTGAACACAGAAGGTCAAGGCCCCCCCCCCGTCCTTCACCCCCCCACCTCCAAGCACCTGTGATTTCTGCATCACTGGGGGTTGGACTACAGGACCCTTCCAATTCTGCGCATCCACGGAAAATCTCAGCCTGGCCCCGGGGCTAGCGGAAGAAAAAGGTGCCTTTCAGAAACGGCGAGGGAGTTTCACTTTGGCCGGCTGCCTGCCTTCTGCGCTCGGGGCCATTCCTCCCCCCCCCCCAGCTTTGCCATCATAATTCTAACTCCAAATTAATATGTACGGTTGAGGGCACATCTTATCAGATAAGCGCGTTGTCTTGAGAGCACTTAGATGGAGGAACGGCTGACTGCTCCCCCCCCCCAGCCAACGGGAGGAGGCATCCGGGACCCTCTTTTTTGCAATTCTTGACTTCTTATCAGGTTCCAGAAATTGCCTTGGTGGCGTCGAGTTTGCTGAGCCTCGGATACGGGGCGAGAATCATTCAAAGGGCACGAAGGTGTTGGTAATGTATTATTTTAATACAGCGCCACGTACCTGGTTCTCCCATTATTTTATCACAACAACCCTGTGAGGTAGGGAGGGCGTGAGAAGTTCAGCGACTGGCCCCCCCCCCAAGGTCACGCAGTGTGCTTCGTGGCTGAGCGGGAGGAGCCGAACCCTGGTCTCCCCCTGTCCAACACACTAACCACTACACCACACTGCCAGGTCAAACACGGACGTTCCATTTGGCCATTTCCCAACCCCAAATCCAGGGCCCTCACTCTCTCTGTGTATCTGTAGCAAGGCAAAGAGAGCAACACCTTAGCAAATTCTGTGGGAAATATTTAAGGAGTTCCTGCAGGAACATCATAGCAAATTTCGGGTTGTGGGGGGCAATGGAGCATGAGTGATCCGTTTTCCAAAACTGACCCCAAGCCGATCTGTCACTGCTGCCCCTGCTAGCATGGCTGTTTGGGACTCCAACCAGGGCTGGATTTAGGTTTGATGAGGCCCTCAGCTACTGAAGGTAATGGGGCCCTTTCTATGTCCAGCTGTCCTTTGTCAACAACAAATTGTCACTGTTTTTTGTGTTGAATATATGCTATATGGTCATTGATGGACCTAATAGGTATCTCAAGCCATTTGCACATGTGGCCCTGCAACCAATCCATGCAGAATGTAGGCACCCTATATATAGAAAGGAGCAAAGCAGTGATATTTTAGGGAGCAGGTGGGGCCCATGACTTACATCACAGGAGCCTACACAACACAAAACACTGTTGCTAGATGTAGGTTTTATTTTGTTTTTTATCTTCTATTTCGCAAATGTACGTCCAGGTTTTTTACTTTAAATTTTTTTGGGGGGCCCCAAGAGAGTGGAGCCCTAAGCTATAGCTTGTTTAGCTTATACATAAATCCGGCACTGACTCCAACTGATTTGATACAGTCTCAAGATACGAGATCTACCCGGGGAAATACCTAATAGGAAAACACTAAGAAAAAAAGCGTAGAAATCTGGTTCACGTTTTAATGCCCATCTACCTAAATTAGACCTTCCCCAAAGAACACACAGCTACTGACCCTGGGAATTCCCCCCCCCCATTTTGCAGTGCAATTCTCCAACCGAAAACCGTGCGCAGATATCCATGTATACGGGGAAAGAGTGTGTAAAAATTGTTTGCGAAATTAACACACACACAACCAGAGAGAGAGAGAGAGAGCGCGCATTATGTTCAGAAAAATTACGCTGGGGCAGTGGGGAGAATGAAGTTGTATGCAAACCTGCACGTTCTATGCAAGACCTGTTGAAATCAGCCACCCCCCCACCCCATGCGAATTACGCCCATCAATTTCGATGGGTCTACTCCAGTGGCGTAGCGTGGGGGGTGCAGGGGGGGCCGGCCGCACCGGGCGCAACATCTGGGGGTTAGGGTTAGGGGGCGCAAATCCACGGGTTAGGGGGCGCAAATCCACGGGTTAGGGGGCACAAATCCATGGGTTAGGGGGCGCAAATCCACGGGTTAGGGGGCGCAAATCCACGGGTTAGGGGGCGCAAATCCATGGGTTAGGGGGCGCAAATCCATGGGTTAGGGGGCGCAAATCCACGGGTTAGGGGGCGCAAATCCACGGGTTAGGGGGCACAAATCCACGGGTTAGGGGGCGCAAATCCATGGGTTAGGGGGCGCAAATTACTTGCCTTGCCCCGGGTGCTGACAACCCACGCTACGCCACTGGTCTACTCTGAGTAAGATTTGATGTGGGATATGAACCAGTGCCTATCGAGAGAAGAATTGCATGCTAAAATGTGGACGGGTGACAGCTCACAGAGATGAGAGAGAAAAACGAAAAGGGACGTTTTATTTCCACTCCTCCTCAGGCTGAGCAGCCGACCCTCTCGGAGGTGCGAGCCGCCGGCCTTCCCTGGGACTTGTGCTTGATGCTGCAATTTGCACCGTTCCGCCCTCATTAACACGGGAGCTCGTTAGCCCGACGCTGAGACTAATCAATAATCGCCGCTAATGAGACGTCCTAAGCGGGCACATGTTAACGCAGCCGGTCATTTCTCTAACCCACACTGACATCTGTGCCGGACATAGCACTTCGGGGCTGGGGCGGGGGGGGATACTGTGATTTTGTCAGGTGCATTTCAAACCTGCAAAGTTTCCATCTCTGACGGTTTCCTCGCGGGAAAGGGCAGAGTTGCGAAGGCGGCGCAACTTTCAGGCCTAGAAACGGGAATAATAATAATAATTTATTCTTTGTACCCCGCCCATCTGGCTGGGTTTCCCCAGCCACTCTGGGCGGCTTCCACAGGGACCAAAAATACACTAAAATATCACACATTAAAAACTTCCCTGAACAGGGCTGCCTTAAGATGTCTTCTGAATGTCAGGTAGTTGTTTATCGCTTTGACATCTGATGGGAGGGAGAATTCCACTTCCATCTTTCACCAATATGGAGAGGCATTGATGGTAACAGTGTATTGGACTCGGACCTGGGTTCAAATCCTCCCACTAGGCCTGGGTGACCTTGGGGGCCAGTCCCAGCCTCTCACCTCTAACCTACACCACAGGGTTGTTGTGGGGGGGGGCAGATTGTGGGGGGGGAGGGGAGGACCACACACGCCATCCCGAGTTCAACGGCACCAGTCGATCGAGACATACCGACTCTATCTTTAAAAACATGTCCTGCTCTCCTGAGAAACTCCCTCCTCAAAGCAACTCACAATCTTCAGTAAGGACCGAGTCCGCACCGTATTGTACAAAGAAATAAACAAGCATTAAAGGGGTGGGGGAGTAGGCATGGAGTAAAAATATAAATATATAACTCTGGTATCTCCCCCTAAAAAATGCTCAACCGCTTAGGCCATTCTCCCCCCCAAAAAACAGCTCAACCACTCTGGTCAATCCAATGAGTAGATCACTGCCAGTTTATTTACAGTGGGAGTAGATCACAGTCTCTTGGAAGTTGGATGCCCCTGATGTAGCGCATCAAATAGTACAGTCGTACCTTGGATCTCATAAACGCCTTGGTTCCCAAACAAACCGGCTCCTGAATGCCGCAAACTCGGAAGTGAGTGTTCCGGTTTGCAAACGTTTTTCAGAAGCTGAATGTCTGATGCGGCTTCCAATTTGGCTGCAGGAAGCCCATGCAGCCAATCGGAAGCCACGCCTTGGTTTTCGACCGTTTCGTGAGTTGGAATGGACTCCTGGAATGGATTAAGTCTGAGAACCAAGGTAAGGTAAAGGTAAAGGGACTCCTGACCATTAGGTCCAGTCGTGGCCGACTCTGGGGGTGCGGCGCTCATCTCACTTTACTGGCCGAGGGAGCCGGCGTACAGCTTCCGGGTCATGTGGCCAGCAGGACTGAGCCGCTTCTGGCGAACCAGAGCAGCGCACAGAAACGCCATTTACCTTCCCGCTGGAGCGGTACCTATTTATCTACTTGCACTGGTGTGCTTTCGAACTGCTAGGTTGGCAGGAGCAGGGACCGAGCAACGGGAGCTCACCCCGTCGCAGGGATTCGAACCACTGACCTTCTGATTGGCAAGCCCTAGGCTCTGTGGTTTAGACCACAGTGTCACCTGTGTCCCTAACTGAAGAGTAGACCTGTTGAAATGAAATGTTGCTGTTGAAATGAAATGTGGCAGGAGCAGGGACCAAACAACGGAAGGTACCACCGTATTAAAATGAATGTTCCTAAAGCACATCTCCCAGCATTCATGGCCGAGTTGTCTGGGGCTGATGGACGCTGAAGTCCAGCAACATCTTCGGGGTGTGTGTGTGTCCATCCCTGACCCACGGGAGGGAGAATGCGAGGGGAGATGGCTTTGGGGACCGGCATCATTTGCAAGCATACGGCCTGCACCCGTAACAGCTCAGGCATCGCAAGCCTCCCAGCTGTGTTAACCACTCAGTGCCAGGCTCCCGGCTGCAATTCCTGGAAACCGGAGAGCGCTTGGTGGGAGTCGCCGGATTCCGCGTGGCGAGGTTTCCGTGGGCCTCCCGGGGCAGGCGGCACGCCGGCCACCTGTCCGCTCAGCAGGGGAGGACAAGGAAGCTAGCGGGGCGGCATGGAGGCCGGGGCACTGACTCCAGCTGCCTGCCGTCTGCAGCTGATTTGCAGCCGCAGGAAGGCAGGGCCACCCAAAGGTTTGCAGAATGCTAATGAGGAGCATTTGGCCACCGGATGCGACCCTGCACTCCAGTTACAGGCTGGGTAGGGGGCCAGGCTCTCAATGAAACCCACAAGCTTGACTCCGCTGGGTATTAAGTCATTTTTTCCTCCCCCCAGCAGCCTCCTGAAAATCGTAGCTTGCAGAAACGTAAGGCGATTCAGCAAGCAGGGGGAAATTCTGCTTTTCAATGTCGTTGTTGATGTTTAGTCGTTTAGTCGTGTCCGACTCTTCGTGATCCCCTGGACCAGAGCATGCCAGGCCCTTCTGTCTTCCACTGCCTCCCGCAGTTTGGTCAAACTCATGCTGGTAGCTTCGAGAACACTGTCCCACCATCTCGTCCTCTGTCGTCCCCTTCTCCTTGCGCCC
The DNA here is from genome assembly GCF_964270895.1 of Podarcis filfolensis. Classification (NCBI taxonomy): domain Eukaryota; kingdom Metazoa; phylum Chordata; class Lepidosauria; order Squamata; family Lacertidae; genus Podarcis; species Podarcis filfolensis. Next base: position 9,753,980 of record NC_139622.1, read on the forward strand.
TCCATCTTTCCCAACATCAGGGTCTTTTCCAGGGAGTCTTCTCTTCTCCTGAGGTGGCCAAAGTCTTGGAGCCTCAGCTTCAGGATCCGTCCTTCCAGTGAGCACTCAGGGCTGATTTCCTTCAGAATAGAGAGGTTTGATCTTCCTGCAGTCCATGGGACTCTCAAGAGTCTCCTCCAGCACCAGAATTCAAAAGCATCCATTCTTCGGCGATCAGCCTTCTTTATGGTCCAGCTCTCACTTCCATACATCACTACTGCTTTTCAATAGCCGCTCACTTATGTGCCTATGGTGACTCAGAACCGCTGCCAGGTGACTTGAAAGGGAAGCTTCAGTCATAAGAACGTAAGCATCTTTTCCGCCTGCCGAAAAAGGGGGCCATGCTGTCTGTGATGTCACAGCAAGCCAGCCAATCGCAGCAGGAAGCTCCATTGCAAGCAAATCCTTCAGCAGAGGGATCTTAAACCTTTTCCAACCCAGGACATGTTTTTACACCATTTGAGCACTCATTTCTTAATCTCTGGCCATATATTTGAACGGTGGTCATGCTCTTGTTGCGACCCACCTTGGATCAGACCGTGACCCATCACTAGTTCATGATGACGTTAAAAATGAAATCACCACATGTGGGTAGGCAAACTAAGGCCCAGGGGCTGGATCCGGCCCAATCACCTTCTAAATCTGGCCCACGGACGGTCTGGGAATCAGCGTGATTTTACAAGAGTAGAATGTGTGCTTTTATTTAAAATGCATCACTGGGTTATTTGTGGGGCATGGGAATTTTTTCATTTCCCCCCCTTCAAAATATAGTCTGGTCCCCCACAAGGTCTGAGGGACAGTGGACTGGCCCCCTGCTGAAAACCTTTGCTGGTAACCCTTCACTCCTGCCAAAAAGGCCTTATTCTCTGTGATGTCACGGCAAGTCATCCAATTGCAGCAGGAATCACAACTGAATCCTCTACCACGCCGCAAAACAGGCCGTTCCGTTTCAGAGATATGCCTTATTCCCAGAATAACCAGGTCATGGTGATGGGGGATTGAAACCACTGCGTATTTTAACCCCTTCTGTCAAAAAGGCCTCCCTCTCTGTGATGTCATGGCAAGTCACCCAATTGCACCTGGAGGCCCCATCGCAACCAAAACCCTGTGGTGTTTTCCAATACAGGGACGGTCGATTTTGCTCCTTGTTCCCAGGTGCCAACTATCGGGGGATCGCCAGGACACAGAAAGGGCCACCTCTTATAACAGTCCGCCCCCAACTTCCTCTCCCTGCCCGACTTCCTCTGTGTCTATTTTTAGACAGTAAGCTCATTGGCTTAGTGTCAGAAAGGGCTGCAACAGGCACCATTTCCATAAATAAATAAGGCGGCCAAACCTAAAGCAGAGGGTTTGGGGGCGTTTTGCAAAACCCGACAATGGTCAGCGCAAATGTGCATTTTTCTCCGGCGACGGGTCTGTGGGGTGGGGTGGGCATGTGGCTTCATTTCCCCTCACTCGGTTCCCCATGGTATCTCCCCCCTCCTCCCCCCCAACACATTAGAGCCAGGAGCCAAGTTGCCCCCCCCAACCTCCACGCACCCTCTGTTCCCCAGGCTGGCTCTCAACGCCGCTGGCTAAACAAAGATCAGTAAATGTAAGATCTTTCCTAACATCTCCTGCCAGCTCTGTCAGAGCCCATCTCCAGAGGACCAAGGCCCTGAGTTATGTAAACAGAGCACATTCTCTGTCAAAGATTTCTCTCCCCCCTCTTGGAAAAAAGAAAAAGAAAAAGAAAAAGTGCGCAGAGCGGGGGGAAGGGGGGGGACGCGCCTCTCGTGTTCATTTGCACATAAAAGAGACCTTTGCTATCCTCCCGGGCGGCGGGTGGCATGTTTGCAAACTGGCAGGTTAAAGTCTACAAGGAAGGAAAAGAGGTCGAGATATCAGGGGTCCTGCCTCATCCCCACCGCCCCCCACCTCCCAGTTCGACCCAGCCTACATCAATCAATCAATCAATCAATCAATCAATCCTGTCCTGCGGGCAAGAGGAGCAGGGCAGGTTTTCCTCCCTGCCAAAGGTGCCTTGCCACTGACAAGCTGGTACTTGTGGGTATCAGCTGGGGCATTGCCAGTCTTAGTTCTACCCAGAGACGACCCACAGGAGTCAGTTATGGCAAGTTAGACGTATTCAGAGTGCAGCCATTGAAATGAATGGGCACGGCTCATTTAGCTGCCTTCATTTCAATGGGTCTAACTCTGGACTAAGGTGAAGGTAATGGACCCCTGGACGGTTAAGTCCAGTCAAAGGCGACTATGGGGTTGCGGCGCTCATCTCGCTTTCAGGCCGAGAGAGCTGGCGTTTGTCCGCAGACAGCTTTCTGGGTCATGCGGCCAGCAGGACTAAACCGCTTCTGGCACAATGGGACACTGTGACGGAAACCAGAGCGCATGGAAATGCCCTTTACCTTCCTGCCGCAGCGGTACCTATTTATCTACTTGCACTGGTGTGCTTTCAAACTGCTAGGTTGGCAGGAGCTGCGACAGAGCAACGGGCGCTCAGCCCATCGCGGGGATTCGAACTGCCGACCTTCTGATCAGCAAGCCCAAGAGGCTCAGTGGTTAGACCACAGTGCCACCCCTGTCCCTTAACTTTGCACTAACACAGGCGACAATGATAATGAATTAACTCGGCCTGATGGGAATTGTAGTCCCAAAACATCTGGAGGGCCAAGTTTGCCTATGCCTGCCCTAAACAGACTCAGCTCCTTCAACCGTTCCTCATCAGGCTTGGTTTCCAGACCCTTTATCGTCTTGGCTGCCCTCCAACTTGTCAACATCCTTCTTAAATCATGGTGCCCAGAACTGGGCACAGGACTCCAGGCGGGGTCTGACTTTTCCCTGCTCCATGAATCTGTCTGGTCGTGTTTTTAAAGCATTTGAGTTGGTGGCCATTACTGTCTCTTGGGCTATCGAACTGCATGCCCTGTATACATTGGTAGTGTGGCATTATCTTGATGGTCTTGAAATGCGGAGACTTGGGTTCAAATCATAATAAGATAAGAAGAGCCTGCTGGATCAGGCCCAAAGGGGCCCGTCTAGTCCAGCCTCCTGTTTTCACTGCGGCCATCCAGATACATTACTGAAAGCAGCATTCGAACACAAGACCCGTCTCCCTTTCTGCGGTTTCCAGCAACTGGGACTCAGAAGCACTGCTGCCTCTGGCCGTGGAGGAACAGCAAAGCCTTTGTGGCTAGTAGCCATCCACAGCCGGTCAGCAAAGCGGAAGTTGTAGGGAACCAGATTTTAGCTAAACATTTCTCCTTCTTCTTTGGCGATCCCTCGTAGCCAAGCAAAATTGTCTTCCATAAAGACGGCCTTAACAGTGTGGAGGCCAGTTCTGGATCCCCATGTCCTTCCACGGTGGGGACATAGGTTTCCAGGCGGGAGTTGATCCCGGTGAGGGTTTGCCAAGGGTGCCTTCCTCTTAGCGCGTTTCTGCCTTGTGTCCTGAGTTTGAGTGTCTTCAAAGCCCATGACACCTTTGGGAAAGGCTGTTCTCCAACTGGAGCGCTCGCAGGCCAGTGTTTCCCAGTTGTCGGTGTTTATACTACATTTTGTTTAAGATTCCTTTTGAGAGAGTCTTTGAACCTCTTTTGTTGACCGCCAGTATTACGCTTCCCATTTTTAAGTTTGGAGTAGAGCAGTTGCTTTGGAAGATGATAATCAGGCATCCGCACAACATGACCAGTCCAACAAAGTTGATGTTGAATAATCTTCGCTTCGACACTGGGGACCTTTGCTTCTTCCAGTACACTGGCCTTAGTTCACCTGTTTTCCCAAGTGATGTGTAGAAATTTTCGGAGACACCGTTGATGGAATCTTCCCAGGAGTTGGAGATGGCGTTTATAAGTGGTACACGTTGCACTAGATGGGCTGGACTAGATGGTCCCCCTTTGGCTCTTCTGAAGTTTGTAATGTCAGGAAGTGTAAAGCACAGATGGGGAGAATTGTCCATCGCACACCAACTCCCATCAGCCCCTTTCATTGGTTATCGGAGGCTGGTTTTCGAAGACACTGGCATTAGTTCGCCTGTCTTCCCAAGTGATGTGTACAGGAGACACCATTGATGGAATCCTCACAGGAGCTGGAGATGGCGTTTATAAGTGGTCCATGTTTCACAAGCACACAGTAAGGTTGGTAGGACAATACATTCGGAGGAGCTTTCTAGCAGGAAGAGAAGCTGGGCAATGGGAACATAAGACCTTGGGAGGCAGTGGACACTTTCTGAAGCTGAGGCTGGGTGGCCCACCTGTCAGGGGTGGTTTAGTTGCATTGTGCATCGCACGAGGAGCTGTTGCACGAGACAAGGCCCCGTCCAATTCAGCAGCCCTATAACCCTGGGCTCATCACCAGCAGCGCAACCCACCTCGCAGAGCTGTTGTGAGGATAAAATAGGAGAGCCAGGTATTCTACCTCTGTTGCCTCAGAGGAAAGGTGAGATAGAGATGTTTGTGTGTGTGTGTGTGTGTGTGTGTGTGTGTGTGTGTTTAAAGCTACTTTTAAGACAATACAGTGGTACCTCAGGTTACAGACACTTCAGGTTACAGACTCTGCTAACCCAGAAATAGTACCTCGGGTTAAGAACTTTGCTTCAGGATGAGAACAGAAATTGTGCTCTGGCGGTGTGGCTACAGCGGGAGGCCCCATTAGCTAAAGTGGTGCTTCAGGTTGAGAACAGTTTCAGGTTAAGAACGGACCTCCGGAACGAATTAAGTTCTTAACCCGAGGTACCACTGTACACAGAAAGAACTATAACAATTATCTTCTCTCCTATATCACAGATGTTTGGGATACACAGTCGTACCTTGGTTGACGAACACCTTGCGACTCGAACGTTTTGGCTCCCAAATGCTGCAAACCCGGAAGTGAGCGTTCCAGTTTGCGAATGTTCTTTGGAACCCGAACGTCCGTCACGGCTTCCGATTGGCTGCAGGAGCTTCCTGCAGCCAATCAAAAGCCGCGCCTTGGTTTCCGAATGTTTTGGAAGTCAAACGGACTTCCTGAACGGATTCCGTTCGGCTTCCGAGGTACAATGGTATTACGGATGTACGTTCTGTCCTTTTTTTTTTTAAGTATTGCTACAGATTAAACCACAGAGCCTAGAACTTGCCGATCAGAAGGTCGGCGGTTCGAATCCCTGCAATGACGGGGTGAACTCCTGTTGCTCAGTCCCAGCTCCTGCCAACCTAGCAGTTAGAAAGCACGTCAAAGTGCAAGTAGATAAGTAGGTACCGCTCCGTCGGGAAGGTAAATGGCGTTTCTGTGTGCTGCTCTGGTTTGCCAGAAGCAGCTTAGTCCTGCTGGCCACATACCCAGAAGCTGTACGCTGGCTCCCTCGGCCAGTAAAGCGAGATGAACCCCAGAGTCGGTCACGACTGGACCTAATGGTCAGGGGTCCCTTTACCTTTACCTTACAGATTTGTCATGGCCTTTGGCTGGAACAATAAGCTTAGGAACTGAACTGAACGGTAACCCATTTAGGAAAGAAGGGAGGGAGGGAGGGAGTCAAAGGCTGTAGCAAAGCTTTCAGAGGTGGACAAAATACACACTTCTAAAACGAATGTACAAAAGCCGAGAGAAGGCGTCGATTTGCAGAGATTTGATGCAACTTGATTTCCGCACCCCCCCAACCCCTACTTATCTGGCAAGCGAGAGATAAATTCAATTTGCGTCTCTTTCCCTCTCTCTCTCTCCCTGGAGTAAATTATTTGCTCTCGGAATAAGTCCGTGTTGGAGGATACGATACGGGCAAACCGCTCCCATTACGGGCGGCGCAGTCAAGTCATCAGCACCAATTCTCTCGCGCGCGGGGGATTCCACATTCCTAGTTTTTAGTTTTTAAAAAATCGTTTTCGTCTGCTTGGCGTGGGTACGCGTTTCTCATTATCAGCCATCATCATTATTATTGATATCTGTTCCGAAGACGGGTTGGGGGCCGCGCTTGGTCACACTTGGGCACCACGCTCCGGAAGAGGGGGCGGGGGCCGCAGATAATTGTGTCAACTCGTAAAGCCGTAATTCAAAGGAAATCTAAGACACAAACAATGGGAGATATATGTATTTTTTGATATATTATTTTCCCTCTCTCTCTTTCCCCCCCCATGCCCCACCTTTCTCTTCTTTCCAAATCTGCTGTCAAAAGCATTCCTCCGTAATTTGATCAGCAGGGAACGGCGCGCGAGAAAGGAACCCGGAGCTCTGCAATCACGCCGATAATCTCCTCGGCGCAAAATAAAAAATAAAACGAAATGAGGGCTCTGAGGCCTGGAATATCGCTTTGGTTCTCCGGGTTTAAGTCAATGGGAGTTAATAGATGAATTGATGAACAGGTCGAAGGGAGCAGGGAACGTCGAACCTGGTGAGACGCTCTGCTTTTTAAGACGAGGGTGGCTGGAAGGTGGTGGGATGGTGCAGTAGGTAAAGGATGCTGAGCTGTGGGACAGGTTTCCCCAAGAGGGGAAGAGGCCGGGTTGCCTCCATCGTAGGAAAACCTCCAAGCCATTTACAGAAATACAAACTAAAACTTTTTCCCCCCAAGTTAAGCACGGGCCTGGAAAAAGTACCTGAAATCTACAACAGCTAAGACAAAACGAAATGCAGATACATGTTTACAAATCGAGATAAAGGTAAAGGGTCCCCTGACCATTAGGTCCAGTCGTGCCAGACTCTGGGGTTGCAGCGCTCATCTCGCTCTATAGGCCAAGGGAGCCGGCGTACAGCAAGACTAAGCCGCTTCTGGCGAACCAGAGCTGCGCACGGAAACGCCGTTTACCTTCCCGCCAGAGCGGTACCTATTTATCTATTTGCACTTTGATGTGCTTTTGAACTGCTAGGTTGGCAGGAGCAGGGACCGAGCAACGGGAGCTCACCCCATCGCGGGGATTCGAACCGCCGACCTTCTGATCGGCAAGTCCTGGGCTCTGTGGTTTAACCAATAGCACCACCCGTGTCCCTTACAAATCGAGATAGGCTTGGCTAAATGGAAATGTTTTCAGCAGGTAGCGAAAAGGATACAAGCGAAGGGGACTGCCTGGTGTCAATTGGCAAGGAGTTCCAAAGTGTGGGTTTCGAAACTTGTTCCACAGATCGAAGTGGTCGAGTGGGCATGTAAGGGGGTAAAGTGAGGGTGGCATTCAGGACTCACCCAGGTGCCCACAAAGACTCTGAGCCTCTCTCTGACCCACTGCCCTCTTGGTCACCTTGAAAAGTGCATACATAATTCCGAGCACCATTCAAAGTGTTGGTGCTGACCTTCAAAGCCCTAAGTGACTGAGACCCTCCCTTCCCACAGACTGTCTGGCCAGAGTGGTGCATGCTCTTGTTATCTCCCGCTTGGACTACTGCCATGCATTCTCCGTGGGGCTACCTTGGAAGGTGACCCGGAAACTACAACTAATCCAGAATGCGGCTGCCAGACTGGGGACTGGGAGCGGCTGCCGAGACCATATAACACTGGTCCTGAAAGACCTACATTGGCTCCCAGGACCTTTCTGAGCACAATTCAGAGTGAGCACAATTCAAAATGGCCCAGTATCTCCGAAGGAGCGTCTCCACCCCCATCGTCCAGCCCGGACACTGAGGTCCTGCTCCGAGAGCCTTCTGGCGGTTCCCTCCCTGCGAAAAGCAAGGTTACAGGGAACCAGGCAGAGGGCCTTCTCGGTGGTGGCGCCCGCCCTGTGGACCGCCCTCCCATCAGATGTGGCACAAATAAACAACTATCTGACATTTAGAGGACATCTGAAGGTAGCCCTGTTTAGGGAAGCTTTTAATGTTTGATGTTGTTGCTTTTTTATTAATATTTTGTTGGGAGCTGCCCAGAGTGGCTGGGGAAACCCAGCCAGATGGGCGGGGTATAAATATATCATCATCATCATCATTATTATTATTATTATTATTATTATTATTATTATTATTATTACTGCTACTACTACTACCTGTCAGGGCTTTTGTGTAATGCATTGGGCAGGGGTTAGAACAGGCTTCCTCAACCTCGTCCCTCCCAATGTTTTGAGACTACAATTCCCATCATCCCTGACCACTGGTCCTGCTAGCTAGGGATCATGGGAGTTGTAGGCCAAAAACATCTGGAGGGCCGAGGCTGAGGAAGCCTGGGTTAGAATCACAGAACTGCAGAGCTGGAAGGGACCCCCTGCAATGCAGGAACCGCAGCTCAAGAATCCCTGACCGATGACCACCCAGCTCTGTTTAAAAAGCTCCCAGGAAGGAGACTACACCACCTTCCAAGCAAGTCCGTTCCACTGCCAAAGAACCGTCAGAAAGTCATTCCTGATGCTGAACCAGAATCTGCTGTCTTGCCCACCGGTATGAAATTTACGGCATGTAATGCCTTAAGAGAGAATATTATGAAAATGATTTACAGGTGGTACATGACACCAGTCAAACTTGCAAAAATCTATCATTTGCCCGATAATAAAAGTTGGAAATGTAAAGAAAATGAAGGTACATTCTTTCACCTTTGGTGGACGTGCCCAAAGATTAAGGCTTTCTGGGAGATGATCTATAGTGAAATGAAAAAGGTATTTAAATATACCTTCCTGAAGAAACCAGAGGCCTTTCTCCTGGGCATAGTCGGCCAATTGGTGCCAAAGAAGGATAGAACCTTTTTTATGTATGCAACAACAGCAGCAAGAATACTTATTGGAAAGTATTGGAAGACACAAGAGTTACCCAACCTGGAAGAGTGGCAGATGAAGGTGATGGATTATATGGAATTGGCGGAAATGACTGGCAGAATCCGAGACCAGGGAGAAGAGTTGGTGGAAGAAGACTGGAAGAAATTTAAAGACTACCTTCAGAAACACTGTAAAATTAATGAATGTTAAAATGATGTTGGACTGAAAATAAGTGGCATTAGCAACAAAGTTAATAAGAATATGCAAAAATGAATTGATAAATGGATGAAAATATAGAGTTATAATATGTTAAGATATAGAGTTAAGATAAACGAAAGAAGGTAAGGATTTGCTGATTTGATTATCTAAATGGGAATACAAAAAGGGGAGGTGTGAGGAGGTCAAGGAAACAAGCAAATGAGCTTAAAGTTACTAAAAACGGATTTGTTTTTTTAATTCTTTTTTATCTATTTGTTTTTTGTATTTTGTATTTTTATTCCTCTTTTTTTCTTTTATGTATTTTTCTATGTTTTCTTTTTTGTATCTTTTTCTTTCTATGTGTCTTTTTTCTATTTTGTAAACTTATGTTTTTGTAAAATCACAATAAATATCTAAAAAAAAAAAAACAGAATCTGCTGTCTTGCAACTTGAATCCAATGGTTTGGGTCCCACCCTCCGGAGAAGCTCGCTTCGTATTCCACGTGGCGGCCCTTCAGATACACGGAGAACTGTCTTCCTTCTCTGGGCTAAATATCCCCAACTCCAGATCCTTCATCACCTTGATACCCCTTCCAGCTACCTGATTCTACCTAAGTTTCAGTCTTGTCCATGCTGACGGGCAACAAGGACTCATCTCAATCCCAGGGTCGTGGATTTGAGCCCTGTGTCAGACAACAATATTCCTGTACTGCAGGGGGTTGGACTGGATGACCCTTGTTAGGCAAAGGACCCCTGGACGGTTAAGTCCAGTCAAAGGCGACTAGGGGGTTGCGGCGCTCATCTCGCGTTCAGGCCGAGGGAGCCGGCGTTTGTCCGCAGACAGCTTTCCGGGTCATGTGGCCAGCAGGACTAAACTGCTTCTGGCGCAACGGGACAGCGTGACGGAAACGTGAGCGCATGTTAATGCCGTTTAACCTTCCCACTGCAGCAGTATCTATTAATAATAATAATAATAATAATAATAATAATAATAATAATAATAATAATTTTTTGTTTATACCCCGCCCATCTGGCTGGGTTTCCCCAGCCACTCTGGGCGGCTTCCACAGAGACCAAAAATACACTAAAATGTCACACATTAAAAACTTCCCTGAACAGGGCTGCCTTAAGATGTCTTCTGAATGTCAGGTAGTTGTTTATCCCTTTGACATCTGATGGGAGGGCGTTCCACAGGGCAGACGCCACCACCGAGAAGGCCCTCTGCCTGGTTCCCTGCAGCTTTGCTTCTCGCAATGAGCGAACCGTCAGAAGGCCCTCGGCGCTGGACCTCAGCGTCTGGGTAGAACGATGGGGGTAGAGATGCTCCTTCAGGTATACTGGGCTGAGGCCGTTTAGGGCTTTAAAGGTCAACACCAACACTTTGAATTGTGCTCGGAAACTTACTGGGAGCCAATGTAGGTCTTTCAAGACCGGTGTTATGTGGTCTCGGCGGCCGCCCCCAGTCACCAGTCTAGCTGCCGCTACTTGCGCTGGTGTGCTTTCGAACTGCTAGGTTGGCAGGAGCTGGGACAGAGCAACGGGAGCTCACCCCATCGTGGGGATTCGAACCGCCAACCTTCTGATCAGCAAGCCCAGTGGTTTAGACCACAGCGCCACCCGGATCCCTTGAGTGAGATGGACCAATCGTCTGACTTGGTGGTATAAGGGAGCTCCTTAGGTTTCCCCTCCTTTCTCATTTAGTGGTGTGGCTCTCTGGATATTCAGTCCTAGCTATCAGCCTCCATCAGAGTTTCCCATCCATAAGGGCGACTCCTAGTTGCTCTGTCCCACATGTACACCCCAACTCAGCCCCTTGGCTGATGGACCATAGAACTCAAGCAGACACCATCCATCATGAAATCAAGCCATGCGAGAGTGGGTGGGGTGCTGATCTCCCTCTCTGACAGGGTCCCCGGAGAGGTGGAGATGGAGGGCTGGTCTTCTCCTGCCCAGCGATTAATTATTTCCCCAGGTAATGATAAATCCAGTCTGTCACTCCTTCCAACACACACAGAATGGCAAGAGTTGTGGGAGAGGAATCAGGAGATTCATATGTGCAACTTGGTACATATCATCATTTATGGCAGGGATGGTGCGAGATTTTCGGAATTGGATTTCGACAGAAATTATCAGTACAGTGGTACCTCAGGTTAAGTACTTAATTCGTTCCAGTGGTCCATACTTAACCTGAAACTATTCTTAACCTGAAGCACCACTTTAGCTAATGGGGCCTCCTGCTGCTGCCGCGCCGCTGGAGCCCGATTTATGTTCTCATCCTGAAGCAAAGTTCTTAACCTGAAGCACTATTTCTGGGTTAGCGGAGTCTGTAACCTGAAGCGTATGTAACCCGAGGTACCACTGTATTACAAAAGAAACCGTTGCTTCTTGTACATAATTAACGTCGCTGAATATTTCTGATGACATCAACGTAGATATATTGCCAAAAGAAATGGAATTCTATATGATCTTGGCAGCTCAAATAGCAACTGCAACTCAATGGGAAACACCCCCAAAAGAAAATCTTACACTGAACGCATGGTCCCAGTCACTTTAGGAAAGAGCTACAATGGAGAGAATTGTGCATAATTTGAGATTTGGACCAGGTCTGGAAACTGCAGGCTCTTTTAATATGCTTGACACTCCTTTATTACATATGCAACAGGGCCATCGTTTTCAAGACAAACCTCTTCACAAGCCTAGCAAATCTGGAACTAAACTTGACAATCGGATAGCGCTAATATTCTTTACTTGATGTGGGTTATCTGTGAGACGTCTAGTACCCTAACCCTACCTTATTTATGTACCCCTATGATGTTATAGTTTATAATTATTGTGTAATGTTTTATTTCTGACTATCGGTCGAATAAAGGAAATTGATTGATTGATTGAATATTCTTTACTTCATTGTTTTAATCCTTGTGCAACTGTACTAATTCTTATGTGCCTGTTTTATAGTTTTGTTTTTATATTTCAATTTTCATTTGATGTTTCAACTGTTCTCCCCTGCTTTATATGCATTATAAAATAAAATAATTATAATTATAACCAAAAAGAAGATCTGTCAGGGTTCTTTCCACCAGCCACACAGCAAGAGTGGCCAAGGTTCAGGGATGGTGATGGGGGGTTTAGTCAGTCACCATGTTGGCTACCCCTGCCCTAAAGCTTTTGGCAATTGCTGTGAGCCTAGTGCTGAAGCAACGTCTTCCTCATGGGTAGGCGAACTAAGGCCCAGGGGCCGGATCTGGCCCAATCACCTTCTAAATCCGGCCAGGGAATGAGCGTGTTTTTACATGAGTAGAATGTGTCCTTTTATTTAAAATGCATCTCTGGGTTATTTGTGGGGCATGGGAATTCGTTCCTTCCCCCCCCAAATATAGTCCGGCCCCCCACAAGGTCCGGGGGACAGTGGACCGGCCCCCTGCTGAAAACGTTTGCTGCCCCCTGGTCTTCCTCCTGCTCTCAGCTCCCAGGCTGCTGTCCGTGGTCCTGAACTTATTGCTCCTGCATTCTCACCCACAGCCAAATCACTGACCAGCCATTCCTAAAGCATGTGTAGGCAAACTAAGGCCTGAGGGCCGGATCTGGCCCAATCGCCTTCTAAATCTGGCCCGCAAACGGTCCAGGAATCAGCATGTTTTTACATGAGTAGAATGTGTCCTTTTATTTAAAATGCACCTCTGGGTTATTTGTGGAGCCTGCCTGGTGTTTTCACATGAGCAGAACATGTGCTTTTATTTAAAATGCATCTCTGGGTTATTTGTGGGGCATAGGAATTCATTAATCCCCCCCCCAAAAAAATATGGTCTGGCCCCCCACAAGGTCTGAGGGACAGTGGGCCAGCCCCCTGCTGAAAAAGTTTGCTGACCCCTGCTCTAAAGCCTCAGTGCTTGCTCTGTGCAAGGGCATCACCCGAGCTCCTGTCTCCCTTGGATCACGACCCTTGCAATCTGTCCAGAACACAGGGAACTGCAAGATTACCCGAGATTTATCCAAACGAGATTTATCCACCTCGTTTTCCAGGTGTATGGAAGGTTCTCTGGGCCGGATGAATGGCTAAATTTGGGCCACTAATTTCGGTGGGACTAAAAAGGTAAAGGGGCCTCTGACCATTAGGTCCAGTCGTGGCCGACTCTGGGGTTGCGGCACTCATCTCACTTTATTGGCCGAGGGAGCCGGCGTACAGCTTCTGGGTCATGTGGCCAGCATGACTAAGCCGCTTCTGGCGAACCAGAGCAGCGCACAGAAACGCCGTTTACCTTCCCGCCGGAGTGGTCCCTATTTATCTACTTGCACTTTGACGTGCTTTCGAACTGCTAGGTTGGCAGGAGCAGGGACCGAGCAACAGGAGCTCACTCCGTCACAGGGATTCGAACCGTCGACCTTCTGATCGGCCAGCCCTAAGCTCTGTGGTTTAACCCACAGCGCCACCCATGTCCCTCAGAATGTAAAACTCATTCTGTTAAATATTGGCATTTCTTTTTTTTTAAGTGCTCTTTCTTTTGTTCTTGATTCTCCTAACACTTCTTAATTCAGCAAGACTCACAGACTTGAGACAGAGAGAGAGAGGTGAGCTCAGGTATATATGGCCCATGTTCTTCCAGCCATCTCCCGTAAACGGTGAGCAAAGCATCTTTCGACACCAGCTGATATATCTCGGATTCTCCCCTGCCCTTTCGCTCCATCTGGTGCCGTGCGTTATTTAAAGCAGCCCAGACAGAGAGACCACTGGCTTTGCATCCGCTCCACGGCGGGAGCAGATATATAACTGGATGATGGGTCTTTGTTAACAGAGAAAATCCATTTAAGTTCACTCGCACTTTTCCAATAGGCTGCCATTATGCCTCAGGGGTCCGCAGCGCTAGATCCAGGGTGGAACGGCGCGGACCCAGATTTCAATTGCAGCCTTTTAAGCAATCTCTCTCTCTCTCTCTCTCTCTCTCTCTCTCTCTCTCTCAGGCTGGCTGATGATCTGCAGTCAAAAACCGGCGCTTCAAGTCCAAGTTAGCTGCTGCAGGAGGTCAGAGCGATATGAATAGCATTCTTGGGTATGAAACAACCAGTGCCAGATTTACCTATAAGCGAAACAAGCTATAGCTTAGGGTCCCACTCTCTTGGGCCCCCCCCCCAAAAAAAATTTAAAGGGCAAAAAAAAACCTGGATGTACATTTCCAAAATATAAGATAAAAGAACAAAATAAAACCTACATACAGCAACAGTGTTTTGTGTTGTGTAGGTTCCTAGGATGTAAGTCATGGGCCCCGCCTGCTAGCCTGCTCCCTAAAATATCACTGGTTTGCTGTTTTCTATATATAGGGTGCCTGCATTCTGCATGGACTGGTTGCATGACAATATGTGCAAATGGCTTGAGATACTCATTAGGTCCATAAATTAGCATATAGCATATATTCAACCTATCCATTCTGAAGGAAATCAGCCCTGAGTGCTCACTGGAAGGACAGATCCTGAAGCTGAAGCTCCAAGACTTTGGCCACCTCACGAGAAGAGAAGACTCCCTGGAAAAGACCCTGATGTTGGGAAAGATGGAGAAGGAGACGACAGAGGGCGAGATGGTGGGACAGTCTTCTCGAAGCTACAAATATGAGTTTGACAAAACTGCAGGAGGCAGTGGAAGACAGGAGTGCCTGGCGTGCTCTGGTCCATGGGGTCACGAAGAGGCGGACATGACTAAACAACAACAAATATATTCAACACAAAAAACCAGCGACAATTTGTTGTTGACAAAGGACAGCTGGACATAGAAAGGGCCCCATTACCTTCAGTAGCTTAGGGTCTCATCAAACCTAAATCCAGCCCTGGAAACAACCAGACCTGCTGGAGAGGGGGCGGCTAGAGAAAATTCAGTGTTGTTTGCATTTTGAAGAGAAACTGCCTAAGTCAGACTTGTCAAACGGAGACAACTAGGCTATTCTTTGAAATTCATACTTCTCCAACCAGCCGCTGGCCCTCTTCCAACTAAGTACTTCTCAGAGTAGACCCATTGAAATGAATGGACACGAGTCACTCATGGCTAAGTCCTGGTTGCTCCAGGGCTTGGGGTAGGTTGGCATGGCAACAGAGGCCTAGATCCTCGTCCCAACCACGGGGCTGATGGGAGTTGGTGTGCAATGGACAATTCTCCCCATCTGTGCTTTACACTTCCTGACATCACAAACTTCAGAAGAGCCAAAGGGGGACCATCTAGTCCAGCCCATCTAGTGCAACGTGTACCACTTATAAACGCCATCTCCAACTCCTGGGAAGATTCCATCAACGGTGTCTCCGAAAATTTCTACACATCACTTGGGAAAACAGGTGAACTAAGGCCAGTGTACTGGAAGAAGCAAAGGTCCCCAGTGTCGAAGCGAAGATTATTCAACATCAACTTTGTTGGACTGGTCATGCTGTGCGGATGCCTGATTATCGCCTTCCAAAACAACTCCTCTATTGCGAACTTAAAAATGGGAAGCGTAATGCTGGCGGTCAACAAAAGAGGTTCAAAGACTGTCTCAAGGCAAATCTAAAAAAATGTAGTATGAACACCAGCAACTGGGAAACACTGGCCTGCGAGCGCTCCAGTTGGAGAACAGCCTTTACCGAAGGTGTCCTGGGCTTTGAAGACACTCAAACTCAGGACAAAAGGGAGAAACGTGCCAAGAGGAAGGCACGCTTGGCAAACCTTCACCGGGATCAACTCTCGCCCCGAAACCTATGTCCCCACTGTGGAAGGATGTGTGGATCCAGAATTGGCCTCCGCAGCCACTTACGGACTCACTGTTAAAACCGTGTTTATGGAAGACAATCTTACTCGGCTACGAGGGATCACCAAAGAAGAAGTAGTTCTCCTCTCCCTCCCTTATTTAACATAAGGCCATCAGAAGAGCCCTGCTTGAATGTAGCCAGTGGCCTTTCTAGCCCAACATCCTGCTTTAACAAGGGCAGGCCAGATACTCCAGCGGGAGACCCACAAGGAAGGCATGAGTGCAAGAGCAAATCTCCCCTCCTGTGGTTTCCGGCAACGGGCATTCAGAGGCGTTGCTGTCTCAGACCGGGGAAGAAGAAGAAGAAGAAGAAGAGTTTGGATTTGATATCCCGCCTTTCACTCCCCTTCAGGAGTCTCAAAGCGGCTAACATTCTCCTTTCCCTTCCTCCCCCACAACAAACACTCTGTGAGGTGAGTGGGGCTGAGAAACTTCATAGAAGTGTGACTAGCCCAAGGTCACCCAGCAGCTGCATGTGGAGGAGCGGAGACTCGAACCCGGTTCCCCAGATTACAAGACTACCGCTCTTAACCACTACACCACACTGGCTCTCCACACCACACTGGCTACTCCACACTGGGGAGGCCGGGCCGAGCTACCACGACGAGGAGCCACCATGAAGAAGGGATATCAGACGAGACGGCCTTGTTCTTCCTAGGCTCTTACAAGGTCTCTGTCGAAATTGAAAATGTTTAGTGGCGCGAACGCCAACAAAGGTCCGTATAGTTCAAGCTCTGGTTTTCCCAGTAGTGATGTATGGAAGTGAGAGCTGGACCATCAAGAAGGCTGATCGCCGAAGAATGGATGCTTTTGAATTCTGGTGCTGGAGGAGACTCTTGAGAGTCCCATGGACTGCAAGAAGATCAAACCTCTCCATTCGGAATGAAATCAGCCCTGAGTGCTCACTGGAAGGACAGATCCTGAAGCTGAGGTGCCAGTACTTTGGCCACCTCATGAGAAGAGAAGACTCCCTGGAAAAGACCCTGATGTTGGGAAAGATGGAGGGCACAAGGAGAAGGGGACGAGGGAGGACGAGATGGTGGGACAGTGTTCTCGAAGCTACCAACATGAGTTTGACCAGACTGTCGGTGGCAGTGGAAGACAGGAGGGCCTGGCGTGCTCTGGTCCAGGGGGTCACGAAGAGGCGGACACAACTAAACGACTAAACAACAACTAAGTGGCGCAAACGGGCGCCCGTGGCTGGCCTAAAGCGATCCCATGCGTCGTGTTGACACGACAGAGGTGAAGAGACGGTGACGGCAATGAACAACGCTTTGGTTTGGAGCCGAGTTTTTCCTCCGCACGCAGTCTCTCTCTTTCTCTCTCTCTGTGTGTGTACCACTCCAGCCCGAGTGCCGCTCAATTCCCCAGTTGCCTCCCCCTTACCCATCATGCCCTCCGCTCGCCTCGTTACTTTCCGATCACGTCCCGGGCACCCCCTCGGGACGGCGCAGAAAATTAACAGCAGTTCAGATCTGAGGAACTTTATGACACGTGTATGATAGGCCTGAACCGGGGTGTAATTGAATGACGGATGAGCTTCCAAGCGCCACATTTCCAGGGAGTAATGAAAAATAGAACTGATATTGACTGAAGGAGCTTTCGGCGGCCGGCTTGGGATGAGCCAGTCCGTTCGGCACGGAGAGAGCATCAATAGGGCGGGTAATAGCTCAGTTATTGTAACTCCGAGAGGAGGAGGGGGGTGGAAATGCCATTTGGGCTTAAAACCAGGGGACACTTTGCTATTAACCGGGCTTAAACAGAGAGGAGGCGAGAGGGGAGAGGCAGGTAATTTGTTTCGCTCGTCTCCGGGACGGCTCTGCCGGAGTGCCCCAGTTTCTCTTTCCCGGGGCAGGCTTAAGGTTTGTGAGATCCGGTTCAAGAAGGAGGGAATCAAAGCCTGGCAGGCTTCTGCGCTGGACTTCCCGCACGGAAGGGAAGCCCAGAATCAAAGGAACAGGCGGTCCTGTTTGTTTAATGCATGGGCGGGCAAACGAAGGCCCGGGGGCCGGATCCGGCCCGATCACCTTCTCAATCCGGCCCGCGGACGGTCCACAAATCAGCGTATTTTTACATGAGTAGAATGTGTCTTTTTATTTAAAATGCATCTCTGGGTTATTTGTGGGGCATAGGAATTCGTTCCCCCAAAATATAGTCCGGCCCTCCACAAGGTCTGAGGGACAGTGGACTGGGCCCCTGCTGAAAATGTTTCTGACCCCTGGTTTAATGCAGGAGGCAAATTTACGTGTCCCTGCCTGAGGATCATGGGAGCCTACCTCATCCCACCCTTTGGTTCATCTGGTTTTAGTTTTGCCCATGCTGACGGGCAACAACGACTCATCTCAATCCCAGGGTCGTGGGTTTGAGTCCCGTGTCAGACAACAATATTCCTGTACTGCAGGGGGTTGGACTAGATGACCCTTGTAAGGCAAAGGACCCCTGGACGGTTAAGTCCAGTCAAAGGCGACTAGGGGGTTGCGGCGCTCATCTCATTTTCAGGCCGAGAGAGCCGGCGTTTATCCACAGAGAGTTTCCTGGGTCATGTGGCCAGCAGGACTAAACTGCTTCTGGTGCAATGGGACACTGTGACAGTGCACGGAAATGGTGTTTCCCATCCCGCTATAGTGGTACCTATTTATCTACTTGCACTGGCGTGCTTTCGAACTGCTAGGTTGGTAGGAGCAGGGACCGAGCAACGGGAGCTCACCCCGTCGCGGGGATTAGAACCGCCGACCTTCTGATCGGCAAGCCCAAGAGGCTCAGTGGTTTAGACCACAGCGCCACCCTTGAAGTCCCTTCCAACTCTACAATTCTATGATTCTATGATTACAGGATTTCAGACAGGAAGTCTCTAGTCCATCCCCACCTGAAGATGCCATTAATGGACCCAGGGACTTCTTCCTGCTCTACTGCTAAGCTATGTCCTTTCACTTAAAATTAAGCTTCCGTTCCTCATGTTCTGACTTAAACTGATACCCAAGAGCCGGAAATGGCTTTCTACCAAGCCAGGCCATGGATCCCTCCTTGCCCAATACAGTTTACACTGACTGGCAGCTGCTCACCATCGTTTCAGGCAGGGGATATTCCCAGTCCTACTTAAAGATGCCATCTGCATGCAGAGCGGATCTGTGGCCCTCTCCTTCTTCATTACAAAATTCCACTCACATCCCACTCATCCCAAATTAGTTTCCCCAAGAGGATTTGGGGCTGCAGTTCTGGAGCGGAGGTGCATGCAGTTTCCTTCAGATCATCTGCCCATTTCAGCAAGGCTTTTACAGACGTATACCAGCGCATACCAGATAATCTGGCTTTGTGGTTCTAGGTTCTTCTGAAGACAGTGCGCCTCTTCCATGAAGGCTCCTCAAGAGGCCTAGCCTGCTTTCAGTGATGGCTACAGCATCTGGCCAGATGTCAGGGACAGTGCTGAGGAGGGCTGCAATGAGGAAGAATGGTGGAAGTCACCCCTTCTTCCTGATCCTGAATCTTCCCAGGAAGCAGGAGGGCAGTATAGATTTGGAAGAGTGGTTTGCAGAGGGGCACAGTTCAGAAGGCAGAAGCTGGGAAATACTGGACAGGGAACAGCTAGCAGAAGAAACACTAGCAGAGAGAGGGTTAATGCTGTATTGTTTTTAACTCTCGACTGGAAGGCGCCCAGAGTGGCTGGGGAAACTTAGCCAGATGGGTGGGGTATAAATAATAAATTATTATTATATTAACAGATTCACAGTCTCAGCACAGCATTCACACACCCCTTCTGCAAAGCCTCAGAGAGCTCAGAAAGCGTCAGAACAGAAAGCGCAGAGGGTACAAACTCAGATTACAAGACATAGGAGTGACGTGGATAGGGATGGAGGGAGGGGGAAATAAGGCATAATTGGGAGCACTGCCATTCTAGATAGACGTGTTCATTTTCCTCGCCCTGTGATTATTAAGGAATCTAACTCTGTGCATGTGCTAGGGAGGAGCAGGTAATTCAGTCTGGCATTGATTTATCAAATCTGCCCTTCCCAAAAGAATGTGCCATCGAGAAAGAGGCCGTCCTGCGGAATTCGCACTCATCCAAATTTGCTGTGCCATTCCTTGTGTGTACAGAAACGCTTCAACTGGGGTCAAGTCTGCTCCCCAACCCCCCCAAAAAGTATGTATGAGTGCAAATAGCACCTCAAAGATGCATTATATTATGAGAAATGGCTTTGCAAAACAAGGGAAGATGCGTATATTGGAGAAAACGGCACAAAAATGTGGGTCTGCTTGGAGGAGTTTGAGAACCAGTGCTGGCGTAGTGGTTAGAGCAGGCATAGGCAAACTCCAGCCCTCCAGATGTTTGGGACTACGATTCCCATCATCCCTGACCACTGGTCCTGTTAGCTAGGGATGATGGGAATTGTAGTCCCAAACATCTGGAGGGCCAGAGTTTGCCTATGCCTGGGTTAGAGTATCAGGCTAAGGACCTGGGAGATCAGAGTTCGAATCTGTCCCACCCACCCAGCGATGAAGCACGTGGGGCGACCCTGGGGGCCAGTCAGAGTCTCTCAGCCTTGCCTACCTCACAGGGTTGTTGTGAGATAACCAAGGGGCGAGGAGAGAGCTGGGCATGACACTTGGGGCCCCTTGGGGTCTCAAGGATCCCATATGCAGGTAATAAATAAATACCGTATTTTTTGCACCATAGGACGCACCGGACAATAGGACGCACCTTGCTTTAGAGGGGGGAGAACAAGAAAAAAAATTCTCCCCCTCTCTGCCCAGCGCCCCTTCAGCGAAGTGGCAGGAGGCGCTGCGCAGAGAGGGGGAGAATTTCCCCCCTCTTGTTTTCCCCCTCTAAAACAAGGTGCCGTTTAAGGTGCGTTCAGTCGGTGCGCACTGACCCCTCTCGCTCTCCAGGCTTCAGGTTCCTTTCGACCTGCTCTTTGGGGCTGGCGGGGGGAAGCCCACCACCAGCCCCAAAGAGCAGGTCGGGGAGCAGCAGAAAGGCGCGCAGCGGAGAGGCTGCTGCCATAGTCGTGCGTCACCTCTCCAGCTGGGAGAGGGTTGCGGGGCTATGGCTTCTTTAGCCCCGCACGCGCTCTCACAGCTGGAGAGGTGGCGCACGGCTAAAGAGGCTCCTGCCATAGCTGTGTGTCACCTCTCCAGCCGGGAGAGCGCGCGTGGGGCTAAAGAAGCCCCACTTGAAGGGGAAAAAGTGCATCCTATAGAGCGAAAAATACGGTACATATGTAATTTCGGTTGGGATATTGGTTTGGGAACTGGTTTCTCCCTACTTGGGGGTCAGCCCCACCAGACTCAGCAAGGCTTCCTCCTGAGTAGGAGAGCCACCGCGAACCCCCTTCCCTCTTCACTTTCTCCGCGGCGCAAACAAGACTTATATTTCTCCTCTTTGACCACGGCTAATGATTTGGTTAATTGATCTCCGACAAGGTTGCTGCTTCTCTCTCCCGGCGGATCGATATCAGAAATCTTTCAAAGACTGGAGGGATATTTCCACCCACCCACCCCCACCGCCCCTTTCGCTCTCTTCGTTAAAAAAAGAAGAAAAAAAAGTAATTCTTCAGCCAACCTCCACCCTTTCCTCTGTCCCCAAATTGAAAAGGCCCATTGATTCGGAGGAGGAGGAGAAGGGGAGAGAAAGAGGGCAGGGATCGATAGAACGGGAAAACAATTAAAGTCAGGCCTCTGACTCCTGGAACAAGTTTAAGTGGCGGGTCTGGAAGGCAACAGAGCGAGGAGGTCCTCTTCCTCGCGGCCCCGGGAGGTATCTGGTGCCCTTGACAGCGAGAGACGAGAAAAGCGGGGAAGAGTTGTGTGTGCGGTGCAAGGAATCATAGAATCATAAAGCTGCAGAGTTTGAAGGCACCCCAAAGGTCATCTGGTCCAACCCCCTGCGATGCAGGAACCTCCGCTAACGGATCCCTGGCAGATGAACCTCCAATCTTGGTTTAAAAACCTCCAAGGAAGGTGGGGGGACTACTTTTTTTTGGTCTCTACTTTTTAAGATGCTGTCTAGAGACAGTAGAGATATCACCTTGCCAACAAAGGTCCATATAGTAAAAGCTATGGTTTTCCCAGTAGTGATGTATGGAAGTGAGAGCTGGACCATCAAGAAGGCTGATCGCCGAAGAATGGATGCTTTTGAATTGTGGTGCTGGAGGAGACTCTTGAGAGTCCCATGGACTGCAAGAAGATCAAACATCTCCATTCGGAATGAAATCAGCCCTGAGTGCTCACTGGAAGGACAGATCCTGAAGCCGAGGCTCCAAGACTTTGGCCACCTCAAGAGAAGAGAAGACTCCCTGGAAAAGACCCTGATGTTGGGAAAGATGGAGGGCGCAAGGAGAAGGACAACGGAGGACGAGATGGTGGGACAGTGTTCTCAAAGCTACCAACATGAGTTTGACCAAACTGCGGGAGGCAGTGGAAGACAGGAGGGCCTGGCCTCTGATGGGAGGGTGTTCCACAGGGTGGGCGCCACTACCGAGAAGGCCCTCTGTCTGGTTCCCTGTAATCTCACTTCTCGCAATGAGGTTAACTGCCAGAAGGCCCTCGGCACTGGATCTCAGTGTCCGGGCTGAACGATGGGGGTGGAGACGCTCCTTCAGGTATACAGGATCAAGGCCATTTAGGGCTTTAAAGGTCAGCACCAACACTTTGAATCGTGCTCGGAAACATACTGGGAGCCAATGCAGATCTCTCAGAACCGGTGTTATGTGGTCCCGGCGGCCACTCCCAGTCCCCAGTCTAGCTGCTGCATTCTGGATTAACTGCAGTTTCCGGGTCACCTTCAAAGGTAGCCCCACAGAGAGTGCATGGCAGTAGTCCAAGCGGGAGATAACCAGAGCATGCACCACTCTGGCCAGACAGTCTGCGGGCAGGGAAGGTCTTAGCCTGTGTACCAGGTGGAGCTGGTAGACAGCTGCCCTGGACACAGAATTGACCTGCGCTTCCATGGACAGCTGTGAGTCCAAAATGACCCCCAGGCTGCACACACCTGGTCCTTCAGGGGCACAGTTACCCCATTCAGGACCAGGGAATCCCCCACACTCGCCCGCCCCCTGTCCCCCAAAAACAGTACTTCTGTCTTGTCAGGTTGTATTTAGGGAACAGGCAGAAGCTCAGGGGCAGAGCACGAGGTCCCGGAGCCGACCCCAACGGCATCTGCAGGTAGGGGGCAGGAGAGAACTCTGACAGCCCTTGAGATATTTGAAGATGGCTCTGCTATCTCCTCTCAGTCTCCTCTTTCCCAGGCTAAACATACCCAGCTCCTTCAACCGTTCCTCATCAGGCTTGGCTTCCAGAGCCTTGATCATCTTGGTCACCTTCCTCTGCACAGCTTCCAGCTTGACAACATCCTTCTTAAATTGCAGTGCCCAGAATTGGACACAGGACTCCAGGTGGGGTTTGACCAGGGCAGAATAGAGCGATACTATTCCTTCCCTTAAGGGACGCGGGTGGCGCTGTGGGTTAAACCACAGAGCCTAGGACTTGCCGATCAGAAGGTTGGCGGTTCGAATCCCCGCGACAAGGCGAGCTCCCGTTTCTCGGTCCCTGCTCCTGCCAACCTAGCAGTTCGAAAGCACGTCAAAGTGCAAGTAGATAAATAGGTACCGCTCTGGCGGGAAGGTAAACGGCGTTTCCGTGCGCTGCTCTGGTTCGCCAGAAGTGGTTCTGTCATGCTGGCCACATGACCTGGAAGCTATACGCCGGCTCTCTCGGCCAATGAAGCAAGATGAGCGCCGCAACCCCAGAGTCGGTCATGACTGGACCTAATGGTCAGGGGTCCCTTTACCCTTTACCTTTTTATTCTATCCCTTGATCTGGACACTAGACTTCTGCCAATGCACTCTAGAATTGCATTTGCTTTTTTTGCTGCTGTATCTCGCTCTCGACTCACATTAATCTTGTGGTATGCTGAGACCCCTTTGCACACATCCTGCTGCCAAGCCAGGTGTCCCTTATCCTATACAGTCACGCCTTGGATCCTGAACGCCTTGCAAGTCGAACGTTTTGGCTCCCGAACGCCGCAAACACAGAAGTGATTGTTCCGGTTTGCGAGCGTTCTTTTGGAAGCCGAATGTCTGTCGTGGCTTCAGCGGCTTCCGATTGGCTGCAGGATCTTCCTGCAGCCAATCAGGAGCCGTGCTTTGGTTTCCAAAAGCTTTGGAAGTCGAATGGACTTCTGGAACGAATTCCATTCGTTCGACTTCCAAGGTACGACTTTATTGGGAGAGGTTTGTTTTTGTTTTTTAAATCAACCGCTGTACCAATTTTAAGAAAGGCAGGCAGACACAGAGACAGAAAATCCATTGGTCTGAAAGCAAATGGAAAGAAAACTGAAGCCCAGTCCACAGCCAGGTGGTACAGGTCTGGAACAGTTGTGAAAGCGAATTTCAAGTATTTGCAATGATTAGCAGTGCCAATCCACTTTTGGCTGTAACAAAGCTAGATGTGCAATTGCAGGAATATCTGCCTGCCTTTTCTTGCACCGTTCAGCTGTGCTCTTGATTTCCATTGCCCCCTTCTTGGCAGGCTGGGTGTGGGTTGGAGAGGGGCGGGGAGAGATAGAGCCCGTTCCATTATTCCAATTAATTAATGACTTTTATAATTGGGTTAAACCACAGAGCCTAGGACTTGCCAATCAGAAGGTCGTGGTTCGAATCCCCGCAATGGAGTGAGCTCCTGTTGCTCTGTCCCAGCTCCTGCCAACCTAGCAGTTCGAAAGCATGCCAGCACAAGGAGATAAATAGGTACCACTGCGGCGTTAAGGTAAACAGTGTTTCCAAGCACTCTGGTTTCTGTCACAGTGTCCTGTTGCACCAGAAGCGGTTTAGTTCTGCTGGCCACATGGCCCGGAAAGCTGTCTGCGGACAAACGCCGGCTCCCTCAGCCTGAAAGCGAGATGAGCGCCGCAACCCCATAAGCACCTTTGACTGGACTTAACCATCCAGGGGTCCTTTACCTTACCTTTTTACCTTACCTTGACCAACTACATTCTTTCTGTGGCACTCCTGTGGGGCTCAGGAGCCCAGTTATGTCCCCCCTTGCCTGCAAAGCTGGCAGCCCCTCACCCCATTTTTGAACCCCTTCCCTTGTGGGTTGTTGCCTCAGCCTCCTCTCCTCTCCACTGGGGAGTCCTCCGGGCAGCCGCTGGTCTCTGAGCTGCCCCCCAACCACCCCAAAGAGAGGTGCTTCCTCACACTGCCCCACAGGGGCCTGGGACTTTCTGGGCTGCATCAATAGGAGTATAGCATCTAGATCAAGGGAAGTAATAGTGCCACTGTATTCTGCTCTGGTCAGACCTCACCTGGAGTACTGTGTCCAGTTCTGGGCACCACAGTTCAAGAAGGACACTGACAAACTGGAACGTGTCCAGAGGAGGGCAACCAAAATGGTCAAAGGCCTGGAAACAATGCCTTATGAGGAACGGCTAAGGGAGCTGGGCATGTTTAGCCTGGAGAAGAGGAGGTTAAGGGGTGATATGATAGCCATGTTCAAATATATAAAAGGATGTCACATAGAGGAGGGAGAAAGGTTGTTTTCTGCTGCTCCAGAGAAGCGGACACGGAGCAATGGATCCAAACTACAAGAAAGAAGATTCCACCTAAACATTAGGAAGAACTTCCTGACAGTAAGAGCTGTTCGACAGTGGAATTTGCTGCCAAGGAGTGTGGTGGAGTCTCCTTCTTTGGAGGTCTTTAAGCAGAGGCTTGACAACCATATGTCAGGAGTGCTCTGATGGTGTTTCCTGCTTGGCAGGGGGTTGGACTCGATGGCCCTTGTGGTCTCTTCCAACTCTATGATTCTATGATTCTATGACTTGTTTGCCCGTTCCGAACAGCAAGGGCTGGTGGACTGGCTGGCTGCGCTACCTCGCCTTGCTTGTTTACTCCAAGGCCACCTCAGCTTCTGGCACCCAGCACCCCCTGGCCAGCCCCAGAGGCACCATTTACATGGGGAGCTTGTAGCCAGGGCTGCTGCAAGCCTTTGGGAGGCAGAGGTGCAAGAGGGCATCCAAGGACGGAAAGAGGAACAGAGGCCAGGGTTGCCCACAGCACCCCTGACCATCATTCAAGGCACCCCAGGGTGTCACAGCTCACATACTGATAAGCACTGCTCTAAACTAAGAAGTGGTCCTTTTCTAAAATCTTCCCAATATTCTTTTTGAGGTGAGGCGATGCAGAATTCCGTACGCAGAATTCCAAATGTGGTTGCACCACAGATTTGCATAAAGGCATCAATGGTAATGGCAGTTTTGTTCTCAATTCCTTTTGAGCCTTTTTTTGAGGCTGGAGAGCTCAACTGGGGGTGGAGAAGGGGAAATAAACAGAATCATAGAACTGGAAGGGACCCTGAGGGTCATCTAGTCCACCCCCTGCAATCCAGGAATCTTTTGCCCAAGGTGGGGTTTGAACCCACAACCCTGAGATTAAGAGTCCCATGCTCTCCAGACTGAAATATTCCAGCCCGGGGTGTCCTTCAATTCAGTGGGTGCAATCTGGATGCAACCCAGATTCCCTTGTAAGTCAGTGAGAAAGCTACAGTTCAATCCCAAAGCATCTTCTGCTGAACCTTGGGCTAGTCTTGCCTCACCCAGTGCCGTATCCCTCTTCCCGAGGGCTGAAGCCCCTTTTGACCCGCAGCCTTAGCAGGATTAGGGATGGAAGAGAGATTTGATTCAGTACGCATTTTAAGCCGAATCTATAAAATCCATACTTTTCCCAAAGCGAAACGCAACATGCCATTGAAATTCACACTCATCTGAATTTTGCAATGTGGTTCTCCAACCGACCCAACATGTGTACTTTGGGTGAAAGCGCATGTGAGGATGAAGAAGACGCTGGCGAAAAACAACACACCGAAATGCATTTTTTTAGCCGAGAGAAACTGCATGCAGAAATGTGTACGCGAAAAGAGCACATATACAAAAAAAATTGCATTTGGTGAATTTTCACGAGGACGGCTTTAAAAAATACAGAAAAACGGAGAGAAGCGAACTGGACCGATTCGGCTGTCTCTAATCAGGGTCCCACAAAGATGTATACAGTGGTACCTCGGGTTAAGAACTTAATTTGTTCTGGAGGTCCGTTCTTAACCTGAAACTGTTCTTAACCTGAAGCACCACTTTAGCTAATGGGGCCTCCCGCTGCCGTCGCACGATTTCTGTTCTCAGCCTGAAGCAAAGTTCTTAACCCAAGGTAATATTTATGGGCTAGCAGAGTCTGTAACCTGAAGCGTATGTAACCCAAGGTACCGCTGCATTGAGGAAAGCCAACCTTTTTAGAAACTGGAGGGACTGCCGTGGAGGTGTTTCAAACCCCCCCCCCAAAAAAAAACCCCAAGCGCACACTGCAGCCTTTCCTGTTGGTTACAATAAAAACGTTTCTTTCAAGCCCGATTTCAGCAGCAAAGGGAGGGGGCAACAAGGGAGCAGGAAAGGTCTCTGTGGGGGTACGGGCCCCCCCACAGGCACTGCACCGGCATACCCTATATTTTATATATATTGAAATTCCGTCCACCGCGCACACAATGGGCTGGATTTCAAGTGTGGGGGCGGAGGGGGCCGTTCCCCGGGACGCGGTCGGCGCAGACCCCCCCAGCAGCCGCAAAAAAACAGCGAGGGGCTCATGCATAATTCACGGGCACCCGCCTTCCGGAATTATACTGTAGGAAAATCTGCAATATTTTGAGAGAGGGGAGCGAAGGGATGGAGGTGGCTTAAAAAGGGGTCGGGTTCTGGGGGTGGGGGAAGTGGCAGGCCTTTTCTCAGCGTGGAAACCCCCCCATTGCCCGGACATCTGCAAAGAGATAAAGAAGTCCTGTCCCTGGCTCGGATTCCAGCCCCATCACTCCGCTGAGCGTTTTGAGATTCGGGTCTGGGCCGAGAAGGCACCTTAAATCCTTCCTCCCCATTGTCCCTTTTCATGGGGCTCTGAGAAAAGGCGGCATGGGGGCGCCGAGGGGGCGGCAGCCACCCACCCCACAAAAGGGACATCAATAACATCTTTGAAGGCAGCCAGTCGTCCGTCCCGGAGTTCAAGGAGATTTGCCGGCGGGCAAGGAAGAGAAGGGGAGCCCGCCCGAGAAAGGGTCCTGTTAGGGGTCGACTCGGTTTCCCTTCCCGCAGACCTGGCATGGAATCCTGGAATCGCAGAATTGGAAGGGGTCCCAAAGGTCATCCAGACCAACCCCCTGCAAGGCAGGAATGCAATGGAATCACAACGTTGGTGGAAGTCGGTGGGGTGGAGGCAACGGAAGCCCACTGTTCTTGCCAGTCCCAGGAAGTGTGGGTTCAGGGAGGCTGAGCTAGCATTGGACAAAGTACAGAAAGACCAACATTCAAACCCCAATTCAGCTGTGAAGCTCATAACAATAATAATTTACCCCGCCCATCTGGCTGGGTTTTCCCAGCCACTCTGGGCGGCTTCCAACAGGATATTAAAAACACGATAAAACATCAAACATTTAAAAATCCCCTATCCAGGGCTGCCTTCAGATGTCTTCTAAAAGTCAGGTAGTTGCTTATTTCCTTGACATCTGATGGGAGGGCGTTCCACAGGACGGGCGCCACCACTGAGAAGGCCCTCTGCCTGGTTCCCTGTAACCTCACTTCTCGCAGGGAGGGAACCACCAGGAGGCCCTCGGAGCTGGACCTCAGTGTCCGGGCTGAATGATGGGGGTGGAGATGCTCCTTCAGGTCTACTGGGCCAAGGCTGTTTAGGGCTTCCAAGGTCAGCACCAACACTTTGAATTGTGCTCGGAAACGTACTGGGAGCCAATTGGCTGACAATCCCTCTCTCAGGGTCGCTATGAGGATGGAGCACAGGGAGTCATCATTGCAACATTGCAGACTTGGTTTTGTCGCTCACACTTTACCAAGTTTGTCATCCTCAGTTTCAACTTTTAAATGCTGCCTGAAAACGTCCCCGTTCCATCAGGCAATGAAGAATGCATCTTTCCTAAATAGTTAACGGATGCCTGCTTTTGACTTTTTAATATGGTTTCATATGTGCCGTCGTTGTGAAACACTCAGACTTTTTTTTAATGACCAGTGATATTTTGAAAAAATAAATAAATAGGAATAAATCTTTTTGTGTTTGATCTTACTGTGGAGAGGTTATTGGTTTTTGTTTGTTACTATGTAATGTAGTGGTGCCCGCCCTGTGGAACGCCCTCCACAGTGAGGAACGGGAGAATTTGTCCATTTCACTTCTCCATGTTTCCAACTTTATATTCAATTCTCCACATTTCCACATCCATTTCCATTAAAAGAAGAAAGCATGAATCTCTCCCAACACATGCACATATTTGTACGCAATTTGGCCTGATGTACACGCTTTTGCAAAGCGATAATGCATTGCCATTTTTGCATGTTATTTTCACAAATGCACAGATGCAGAGACATCACCTTGCCAACAAAGGTCCGTATAGTTCAAGCTATGGTTTTCCCAGTAGTGATGTATGGAAGTGAGAGCTGGACCATCAAGAAGGCTGATCGCCAAAGAACAGATGCTTTTGAATTCTGGTGCTGGAGGAGACTCTTGAGAGTCCCATGGACTGCAAGAAGATCAAACCTCTCCATTCTGAAGGAAATCAGCCCTGAGTGCTCACTGGAAGGACAGATCCTGAAGCTGAGGCTCCAAGACTTGGCCACCTCATGAGAAGAGAAGACTCTCTGGAAAAGACCCTGATGTTGGGAAAGATGGAGGGCACAAGGAGAAGGGGACGACGGAGGACGAGATGGTGGGACAGTGTTCTCGAAGCTACCAGCATGAGTTTGACCAAACTGCGGGAGGCAGTGGAAGACAGGAGTGCCTGGCGTGCTCTGGTTCAGGGGGTCACAAAGAGTTGGACACGACTAAACGACTAAACAACAACAACAATTTTGTGTGTGCGGGTTCCTTGGCTGGAGGACTGCATTGCGAAAATTCGGAGAAAGGCGAATTCCAAAGATTGGCTGTGTTCCAATCTGCATACATTTTTGGGAACTGCAGATCCGGTAGGTTCCCCTTTAAAGGTGAACCAAATTTCCTTCCCATCCCCACATAAAATCTTTTTCTCTGCCGACCCCACTTAAAAAAAATATATTTTAGATGACATTGGTTTGCTACCCTGCAATTCCTATATGCCCCTTGCCTCTGTCTCCTTCGACAGGGTGATGATAGTCCTTGCCTGAATTTGGCCCAGATCTGATGATTCCACCCTCTGCAACTCCTCTATCGCCTTTCCCTGTGGTTTCCCCCTGGCCTGCACGGCTAATCTTCTAAGTTTGCAAACTTGCAAAGCCAGCAGGCGGGGGGCCCTTTAATTTGGCTATTTAAAAACCCAAAATATTTTTTTTTAGAAAAAAGGGAAAAAAGAAAGGGGAGGAGGGTGAAGCTAAACTCAGCTTTGAAAAGCCTGGAGGTATCCCAACGGATAGAGCTCTTCTCTGGCTTCAAAAGCTCCCTTTTTCCCTTTTTCTTCCGCCCGCTCGCTCCGTATACAAAGGTGGCAGAGTACTTTCGTCTCTGCGGAAAGACCTTTTTAATTGGTTCCAGGCAGAAGGTTAAAATGCGTCTCCCCCCCTCCTGACGACACCCCCCCTTTCCCCCCTCTCTCGCCACACTTCGCTTCAAGTTTAAGGGAGTTTAAACAGAGAAAGAGAGAGAGAGAGAGAAAGAGAAGAGGAACGACAGAGCAGCTGCAACTCTTAGACAGCCTGAAGGGTACATGGGAAACTGGAGAGAAAGGGGAATTTGCAGAGAGCACACACAGAGCTTTTGCAAGAGTTTTCGTGCTCAGGCAACCCGGTGCCGCCGTACGGCCCACAATCCCGCTTCGCAAGTCTGGAATCTGCCGTTCTTTAAGAATAAAAACAAGACCCCAAGGTTCTAGTCCCTAAGACTGCACGGACGGGTTTGAAAACAGGAAGGGCTCAAGCCCGGAAACTCAGTGCTTGTCAGGACCTTTTCGGTCAGAAAATCAATCAATCAATCAATCAATCAATCTTTATTACGGTCCAGAGACCCAACAAATCGTTACAAATCAATACACAATTCATACAGCCTACCTCCAGGTTAAACAAGCGTTTTGTTTAAAATATAGGGCTCATTTGTTCTTGCAACCACCGATAAAAACTTTGCCACGGCTAACGCTCTAGCATTTGTCCGGTCTTCCAGTAGGAACCTGACATAGTGAGCCTCTGATTTTCCCGGGAAAGGTACCAGCAAGGGTAGTATCAGTTCAGCCCTGGCTTGCTCATATTTTGCACAGTGCAGCAAAATATGTTTTATGGAATCGATGTCTTGAGCACACGAGCAAAGTCTGTCCTGGTAGGGAACTCCTCTCAACACTGCAGAAGGAAAGACGTTTAGTCTGGCTTTGGTGAAAAGCCTTCGGTAGTTTGGTAAAAACACACACTGCTACTAAAAATCTATCTCCTCTCCACAATTGCCCTCAGAGAAGCTGGACCCGTAGGGCTACAGAGCATTAGTGACACCCCCTCTGGGTTGTATGATACGTGGTGGGCTTGGTTCACCTTTGCAGATAATCTAGGAAGCCTTGCCCTCGCTCTCAGTTGACTTCCTGGGAAGTATCTCTGCTCCCCCATTGCCATTTTCGGCCTCAAAATAATATTTGGGTCAGGCCTAATCCCAGATCCTGGGCTAGAGGACAAGCAGGCTGAGTTAGATTGGTAGAGGGGAGGGCTTCCGAACCCCCACTTAGCTTTCCTCCCCACCCCCATGGATAATTTGCAACGCAAGCAGATATGTGTACATTTTCTTAAATACAGCACTTGATCCAGATTTCAGGTGAGCTCCTTACAGGTGTCCGACGTGTGCCGTTCAGCACAGACTGTTCACAGGCAAAGCTACATTTCGAAACGTCCTTGTGAACCATCAACAGGACTGGGGATGGTCCTGTGACCCAGATTACCCTGACAGGACCTGAGGTGGGGTCATCTGGCCAGAGTTCCCAAGGCCCCTAAATCCGCCTTTCTCAAACTTGAATCCCCAGATGTTGCGGGATGACAACTCGCGTCCTTCCTGACCACTGGTCCTGGAAGCTAGGGATGACAGGTGGTGGAGTCCCATCAGCATTTAGCAGAGGGCCTTCTCGGTGGTGGCGCCCGCCCTGTGGAACGCCCTCCCATCAGATGTCAAGGAAATAAACAACTACCTGACTTTTTGAAGGCATCTGAAGGCAGCCCTGTTTAGGGAAGTTTTTAATGTTTGATGTTTTGTCGCGATTTTAATATTCTGTTGGGAGCCGCCCAGAGTGGCTGGGGAGGCCCAGCCAAATGGGCAGGGTATACTGTATTTTTTGCTCTATAAGACTCACTTTATCCCTCCTAAAAAGTAAGGGGAAATGTGTGTGCGTCTTATGGAGCGAATGCAGGCTGCGCAGCTATCCCAGAAGCCAGAACAGCAAGAGGGATTGCTGCTTTCACTGCGCATCGATCCCTCTTGCTGTTCTGGCTTCTGGGATTCAGAATATTTTTTTTCTTGTTTTCCTCCTCCAAAAACTAGGTGCGTCTTATGGTCTGGTGCGTCTTATAGAGCGAAAAATACGGCAAGTAATAAATTATATCTATCTGTCTATCTATCTATCATCTATCTATTTTTCTGTCTGTCTATCTATCTATCTATCTATCTATCATCTCTCTATCTATCTATCTATCATCTCTCTCTCTCTCTCTCTCTCTCTCTCTCTCTCTCTATCATCTAAAGGGCTGCCCCATGGAACATGGATTAAGCGTGTTTTCTGCCGCCCCAGAGAGCAGCACCTGAACTGCTGGAATCAAACGACAAGAAGGGAGATTCCGACTCAACATTCAGAAGAACTTTTTGGCAATAAGAGCCCTTTGACAGCGGAACAGAAGACCTTGGAAGGACCTTGGAGGTTTTTAACAGAGGCTGGGTGGCTACCTGTCAGGGTTCTTCAGCTGTGATTCCCGCATTGCAGGGGGCTGGGCTGGACAATCCTTGGGGTCTCTTCCTACCAGTGTCGAAGCAATGATTCTTCAACATCAACTTCGTTGGACTGGTCATGTTGTGCGGATGCCTGATTGTCGTCTTCCAAAGCAACTACTCCATTCCAAACTTGAAAATGGAAAGCGTAATGCTGGTGGTCAACAAAAGAGGTTTAAAGACTCTCTCAAGGCAAATCTAAAGAAATGTAGTATAAACACTGACAACTGGGAAACACTGGCCTGCGAGTGCTCCAGTTGGAGAACAGCCTTTCCCAAAGGTGTCATGGGCTTTGAAGACACTCGAACTCAGGACACAAGGCAGAAACGTGCTAAGAGGAAGGCACGCTTGGCAAATCCACACCAGGATCAACTCCTGCCCGGAAACCAATGTCCCCACTGTGGAAGGACGTGTGGATCCAGAATTGGCCTCCGCAGTCACTTATGGTCTCACTGTTAAAACCGTGTTCATGGAAGACAATCTTACTCAGCCACGAGGGATTGCCAAAGAAGAAGAAGAGGACTCTACAATTTCATGATTTGATGTGGGACAGCAGAACACCCCACTTCCACTGAAAAACAGAAGAGGCCTGGTTTGTTTTTCCATGGGAGGCGTATGGCAACCCCTCTACAGTAACACCTCCCGGCCCATTAGGAAAGGGGGACGTTTCCTCTCCTTCGATTGAAGCCACATGCGCTCTCCGACAGAAAGGCTACACTCTTCCTCAGCTCCTCCAGCCGCCGTAGTCCATAATGATAAGTCCTCCAGCTCCCCACCATTTGAGAAGCAGAGCTTGATCAGAACCAGGAGGTGCGGGGCGGTGGGAAAACCCGGTATCTTTATGAGAGGGGGGTGTATGTGTGTGTGTACAGGCTGAGAAAGAAAGGCCCCAAAGCAGAACGGCGGAGAGGGCAAACGTTGCAGAGGACAGCAAGGGTTTCAGCGACGAGCAGACAGATTTGCAAGCCGGGGCGGTGGTCAAAAAGGTCTCCCCCCTCCCAGCCCCCAAACAGCAGTCAGGGTTAGCAATGCGTGCCCTGTCAAAGACTGTAAAGAACCCTGAACAATTGGGAGGGGGGCGAAGCCATATTGAGCTCGTTTGAACCCTTTTAGCTCGCACGAGATTTCCCTCCTTGAGCAGGGCAGTCTACCAAAGCCTGGAATACCGATAATCCAGATTATTGAGAAATCCCATCTTCTTCTTTTACTTTTCCAGGCAGGGAGGGGCACCCATGGATATGCAGAGGTCGGGGCGGGGAGTGATCCCAGAGCGTCGCATCTGACCTGACAGGTATCTTTGGCGCAATTATTCGGAACGCCTTGGAAAGTGACTTGGGGAGAGGATTAAAGGAGAGGGGGTCATGGGGGTGGGATTATCCGTGCCGCCCTCCTGCCTCCCCCCACCCCACTCCCAAGGGCAGCCCAACACGGCTCTGTGCCAACGCAGAGGACCTCGGATGAGTGATGCACACACACACACACAGAGAGAGAGAGAGAGAGAGAGAGAGAGACACCCGTCCTCGCCAGTGGGCCCCGGCCGTGGCAAAGGTGGGCAGCCGGCCATGACTTCCGAACTTCCCTCCTGCCCCGCCCCCAAATCCCCGTTTCCATCAAAGGAAGCTTAACGCCAGAGCTCCACAGCCAATGGAGCAAGTCGCTATTGTCCCAGGATAAAAAGACCAGGGGACGGTGGTGCGAGACGGCGGGGGATCAAACCTGCCTAGGCCAACTCTCGGGGGTCTCTCCTTCCACTGTGGAATCTACCCCCCCCCCCGCCGGCCCCCCGGAAGAGGCCTCCGATCCCTGCTCTCCTGACACTGCCGTTACAAAGACCGGGGGGGGGCAAGGGGAAGTATCAGTTAGCGTTGGACGTGAGCCCAGAAAACCGCGACCGGCTTGAAGGCAGCCGTGAAATATTTGGAGAGGGCGGCCAGCTACGGCAGGGCTGAGTTGCGGTTAAGAAGAGCCACAGAGCCCTGCTGGATTAACGTCCCATCGAGCCCAGGATCCTGCTCTCATAAGGGCTGGTCAGTTGCCCGAGGGGAGCCCCCTAGCAGGATCCGAGCACGAGAGCCCACTCCCCTCCTGTGGTTTTCCAGCAACTGGTATTTGCTGCCTCTGAATGCCGAAGCAGCTTCTGCGGTTTGTTTTCATCCACAAACTTCTCCTCCGTTAATCCTTCTAAGGATGCAAACCACAACCTGCAAGATGAGGCCAAAGGGAGCCCATCTCCTCCTCTGTCCTCCTGTTCTCACAGTGGCCAACCAGATGCCTTTGAACAGGACCCAAGTGCAAGAGTAATAGTAATAGTAATAATAATAATAATAATAATAATAATAATAATAATAATAATTTATTTATACCCCGCCCATCTGGCTGGGTTTCCCCAGCCATTCTGGGCGGCTTCCAACAAAACACTAAAATACAATAACCTATTAAACATTAAAAGCTTCCCTAAACAGGGCTGCCTTTAGAGGTCTTCTAAAAGTTTGGTAGTTATTTTTCTCTGACATCTAGTGGGAGGGCGTTCCACTGGGAGGGCGCCACCACCGAGAAGGCCCTCTGCCTGGTTCCCTGTAACCTCACTTCTCGCAGGGAGGGAACCGCCAGAAGGCCCTTGGTGCTGGACTTCAGTGTCCGGGCTGGACGATGGGGGTGGAGACGCTCCTTCAGGTATACTGGACCGAGGCCGTTTAGCAACTCTCCCCTCCTGCAATTTCCAGCAACTGGGATTCAGGAGGCACAGTTTCTTCTTCTTTGGCGATCCCTCGTAGCCGAGTAAGATTGTCTTCCATAAACACGGTTTTAACAATGTGTCTGTAAGTGATTGTAGAGGCCAATTCTGGATCCACACATCCTTCCACAGTGGGGACACAGGTTTCCGGGCGGGAGTCGATCCTGGTGAGGGTTTGCCAAGCATGCCTTCCTCTTAGCACGTTTCTCCCTTGCGTCCTGAGTTCGAGTGTCTTCAAAGCCCACAAAACTTTTGGTCAAGGCTGTTCTCCAACTGGAGCGCTCGCAGGGTAGCGTTTCGCAGTTGCCGGTGTTCATACTACATTTTTTTAGATTTGCCTTGAGAGAGTCTTTGAACCTCTTTTGTTGACCGCCAGCATTACGCTTTCCATTCTTAAGTTTGGAATACAGGAGTTGCTTTGGAAGACAATCATCAGGCATCCGCACAACATGACCAGTCCAACGGAGTTGATGTTGAAGAATCATCGCTTTGACACTGGTGATCTTTGCTTCTTCCAGGACACTGGCATTAGTTCACCTGTCTTCCGAAGTGATGTGTAAAAAATTTCCGGAGACACCGTTCATGGAATCATTTGAGGAGTTGGAGATGCCGTTTATAAGTGGTCCATGTTTCACAGTCATTGTGGTTCTCAACTGGGCAATTGCCTAATTTTACTTTAAATGAAGCGCAATCCAGAGGGCATTAAAATTCCTGTTCATTCCAGCGGACGAGAGAGAGGGCTGCCTTTTAAAGTGGACAGTAATCTCCCTGTGCCGCCATTAATTTCTCCACTGTCCGTACGAAATTCTCATATCTTCCCGCTCAGCCATGAAGCCCCCTGGGTGATCATGGTTCATCCACCGACTTTCTTTCAGCCTACTTCACAGGGCTGTCGTTGTGAGGATAAAACAGGGAGACCCCTGGAGCTCTCTAGAGGAATGGCACGGAGTTTAAATGCAAACATATAAAATTTTTTAAATATGGATTTTCTCCTCCTGCCCTCTCTTTTCGGGGCTGTAGGAGGAAATCTGGATTGAGAGAGGGTTATAGCATTGGAAGGGATGCTGGTGGCGCTGTGGGTTAAACCACAGAGCCTAGGGCTTGCCGATCAGAAGGTCGGCGGTTTGAATCCCTGCGACGGGATGAGCTCCCGTTGCTCGGTCCCTGCTCCTGCCAACCTAGCAGTTCGAAAGCACGTCAATGTGCAAGTAGATAAATAGGTACTGCTCCGGCGGGAAGGTGAACGGCGTTTCCGTGCGCTGCTCTGGTTCGCCAGAAGCAGCATAGTCCTGCTGGCCACATGACCTGGAAACTGTACGCCAGCTCCCTCGGCCAGTAAAGCGAGATGAGCGCCGCAATCCCAGAGTCGGTCACGACTGGACCTAATGGTCAGGGGTCCCTTTACCTTTACCTATAGCGTTGGAAGGCAAAGATTTGGAGGACAACGGAGAATTAATGGAGGGTTCAGAAAGTCGATCTCTGCAGTCAACGAGTGTCTAGGTGAGCCCAGGTTTTCCCACAAAAATTCCAGCGCAGGTATTTTTTAAATGGGCTTAATTCTGGCTGGCTTCTGAGCCTTTGGCCCCCCTGTGGTTCAGCCAAGGATACTTCAGAATAGCAGTGCAGTGCAGTGGTTTAAAGAACTGATCAGTTCAATTGCCAAGGCACGGCTGAAATGAGTGGGGGGCTTTTAATTAAAGCTACAAGCTCCTCTTCCAGCTCCCAAATGCAGCGCAAAATGCAAAGGGGGGGGGGAGAGGAAACCACCCCAAATAAAAAACCCTCACTTGTGTCTGAGCTAAGCTGACATCTACACAAAGCCTCATCTTATATTTGACAGTTATTTGATTGCAGGCGAGTAACAGGCCATCAATTAACAAAATTTGACCCATCCATCGACCGGCATCCCGACTCCACAAAAACTAGGTTCTCCCCGCCCCATTCCCTGGTTACCAGTATCACGGAACGCTACGGTTTATACAGTGGTACCTCGGGTTACATACGCTTCAGGTTACATATGCTTCAGGTTACAGAGTCCGCTAACCCAGAAATAGTACCTCTGGTTAAGAACTTTGCTTCAGGATAAGAACAGAAATTGTGCTCCGGCGGCACGGTGGCAGCGGGGGGTCCCATTAGCTAAAGTGGTGCTTCAGGTTAAGAACAGTTTCAGGTTAAGAACGGACCTCCAGAACAAATGAAGTTCTTAACCCGAGGTACCACTGTATAGTGGGAGAGTCAGAGGAGCTTGCGGTTACTCAGAGAGCAGAGAAAAGCATTTTGCACATTTTAAAAATGTTGTTTATTGGGAGAAATTAGCACTGAAATGCTGGCTAATTTTCCAGGGGCGGTGGTGGTTATTATTTTAAAAAGCTCAATGCAGATGGCCCCTGTCCGGGGAAGGAGTGCCACTGAAGTCTGACATGGGCACGATGGCTCGCGTGGGTGCAGGGATGGCAACCCCTTCTCATCTGACCCAGCAGAGCTCTTCTTAAAAAAGCTGCCTTAAACCGGGTCAAACTATTTCTCCATTTAACCTGCATGCTCTGACTGGAAGCATCACTTCCCAAACTCCAGCACAGGCAGGCATTTCCCATCACCTAAGAACCGTTCCTTTTATTATTTATGTAGTTTTTCTGCATTTTTATATCCCGCCTCTTCTCTCCCCCCGCCCCGGGAATTTGGAGTGGCTTTCACGTGGTTCTCCCTCTCTTCAGTTAATCTCTACAACATCCCTGCGAGGTTGCTTAGGCTGAGAGGCAATGCGACCAGATCAGGGTCACCCAGTGAGCTTTTGACTTATTCGAACCCCAGTCTCTCCCAGGTCCTGGCAGTCCAAAACTCTAACCACTACACCACACTGCCTCGCAACTTACCGTATTTTTTGCTCTCTAAGACTCACTTTTCCCCTCCTAAAAAGTAAGGGGAAATGTGTGTGCGTCTTATGGAGCAAATGCAGGCTGCGCAGCTATCCCAGAAGCCAGAACAGCAAGAGGGATCGCTGCTTTCCCTGCGCAGTGAACCCTCTTGCTGTTCTGGCTTCTGGGATTCAGAATATTTTTTTTTCTTGTTTTCCTCCTCCAAAAACTAAGTGCGTCTTATGGTCTGGTACGTCTTATAGAGCAAAAAATACGGTAATACGAGTGAAGATGGCAGGGGTTGGACTGCGAGTTTTCTGTGCGCCAGACGAGAGTCTCTGAGAGCCAGTGTGGTGTAGTGGTTAAGAGCGGTAGTCTTGTAATCTGGTGAACCAGGTTCGATTCCCCGCTCCTCCACCTGCAGCTGCTGGGTGATCTTGCGCCAGTCACACTTCTCTGAAGTCTCTCAGCCCCACTCACCTCACAGAGTGTTTGTTGTGGGGGAGGAAGGGAAAGGAGAATGCTAGCCGCTTTGAGACACCTTCGGGTAGTGATAAAGCGGGATATCGAATCCAAACTCTTCTTCTTCTTCTCTACCGCCGAATTATGGCCCTTCCTGATATCCCCTCCCTCTGTTTTATTTTGTTTTTTAAAAGCACACGTGCACACCGGTGCTCAGAGCCCACAATTGCAGTTTGGGGAGCCGGCAGCAGGACAAACAGCCGGTTCCTCAATCACACCGCATTGATCCAGAAAATAGCCAGCAATTGCTCAGCTGCCATATCATAAAGTCCCATCGACTAACAGCTATAAAAACATGCCTCATGTTGTCTTTGGGGGTTCTCCTGCCCTCCCTTTCCCCTCCTCCCCAGGAGACAGTCGACGTCGGGAGACGGGTCCAGATTGGTTTAGGGGGCAAGGAGGAGAAACTCGAACTCGCCTCCCTCCCCAGCCGGGACTAATTGGCTGCACCTATGGAAGGGGTGTGGAGAAGATGCTCTGTGCATGCTCAAGAGGTATGTTACCAGGTTTTAGGATATAAAGGTAAAGGACCCCTGACCATTAGGTCCAGTGGTGGCCGACTCTGGGGTTGCGGCGCTCATCTTGCTTTACTGGCCGAGGGAGCCGGCGTACAGCTTCCGGGTATGTGGCCAGCAGGACTAAGCCACTTCTGGAGAACCAGAGCAGCGCACGGAAACGCCGTTCACCTTCCCGCCGGAGCGGTACCTATTTATCTACCTGCACGTTGACATGCTTTCGAACTGCTAGGTTGGCAGGAGCAGGGACCGAGCAACGGGAGCTCACCCTGTCACAGGGATTCGAACCTCCGACCTTCTGATCGGCAAGTCCTAGGCTCTGTGGTTTAACCCACAGCACCACCCGCTATCAGGGTTAGATAGATCTGTCCATTTTTCTCAAGTCGCCCCTTTAAAAAAAGTTTTCTGCTTTTCCACATGAGTTGCGCTCCCTTTCCTCTCAACATACAAACCGTTGAACGCAATTTTGTTTAATATTTCTTTTGTCTAAACGATTTTGTCTAACATTTCTGCAATGAATTTTTGCAGGAAGCTGTGCATTTATTTGCATGTTCTCCTCACTAATTCGTGCACGCAAATACCGTATTTTTTCGCCCTATAAGACGCACTTTTCCCCCTCCAAAAATGAAGGGGAAATGTGTGTGCGTCCTATGGGGCGAATGCAGGCTTTCGCTGAAGCCTGGAGAGCGAGAGGGGTCGGTGCGCACTGACCCCTCTCGCTCTCCAGGCTTCGCGCAGCTCTCTGCAAAGTGCGGGAGCCCGGCGCTGGGCTCCCGCGCTTTGTGGAGAGTTGCCTGTTCTGGGGGCTGGGGTCGGGGGAAGCCCTTTATTCCCCCCCCAAAAAAACTAGGTGTGCCTTATGGGACGGTGTGTCCTATAGGGTGAAAAATACGGTATACAGATCTCCTGTATGTATTTTTTCTTTTCTTTTTGCGGGTGCTGGTGGTATGCCTTGCAGAATTCTGCAGCAGACCGATAAAGAGCATTCCAAACTGCTCCCTAATCCGGGATGGGCAGATTAGCTCGGTTCTCTTTAGAATGCAGACCCAACAAATTCTCCTCGCATCCGGTGGAAAAGACAAAAAGGGGTTTCTCAGAAGAGTAGCTTGACATAATGGGAGTGACCCCTGGAGAATTATGCTCACTTACACCTGTTCAGGGGGGGCAGGGAGTCTGCAATTTCCGCCAGCTCTTGCACCGCCCTGGCACACAATGGCTTTTTAATTGTTTGCTGAACGCCCCATTTCCCCCCAACGCAGTGCAAAAACGGCTCTGGCTCACAGATCCCAATCGGATTACTTTCAAGTTGCTCAGCGAAAGCTGGAAACTGCCTGGGTTTTTTTGCAGGGGGGGGGAGGGGAAGAGAAGGATTTAAGGAGGGAATGTTTTTGATAGCATCCTCAGAGTTCCTTGTCGAAATCCCCCAGGGGTTCTGCCCTATCCCGAAACTCAAGCCGCCCAACGTGGATGGTTTTTAAAATTGGATGAGATAAATTCACGGTGGAGGAGGGCAAGGAAACTATGACTACAGTGGTACCTCAGGTTACAGATGCTTCAGGTTACAGGCGCTTTAGGTTACAGACTCCGCTAACCCAGAAATAGTACCTCGGGTTAAGAACTTTGCTTCAGGATGAGAACAGAAATTGCGCGGTGGCAGCAGGAGATCCCATTAGCTAAAGTGGTGCTTCAGGTTAAGAACAGTTTCAGGTTAAGAACGAAACTCCAGAACAAATTAAGTTCTTAACCCAAGGTAAAGGTAAAGGGACCCCTGACCATTAGGTCCAGTCGTGACCGACTCTGGGGTTGCGGCGCTCATCTCGCTTTACTGGCCGAGGGAGCCGGCGTACAGCTTCCGGGTCATGTGGCCAGCAGGACTAAGCCGCTTCTGGCGAACCAGAGCAGCGCACGGAAACGCCGTTTACCTTCCCGCCGGAGTGGTACCTATTTATCTACTTTCGCTTTGACGTGCTTTCAAACTGCTAGGTTGGCAGGAGCAGGGACCGAGCAACAGGAGCTCACTCAGTCGTGGGGATTCGAACCGTCGACCTTCTGATTGGCAAGTCCTAGGCTCTGTGGTTTAACCCACAGCGCTACCCATGTCCCCTTAACCCGAGGTACCACTGTATTAAAAAAACTGGCAGTGATCTACCCAGCGGTTTGGAGCTTTTTTTAGGGAGCCAAAGTTGTTGAGCCTTTTTTTCTTTTTCTTTTTTGAAAGGGTCCCAAAATTGACCAGGATCGACCAGGGACATCCCGCAATCAACTAGTAGATCACAATCAACCTGTTGGACATGCTTGATCTAGTTCAACCCCCTGCGATGCAAGAATCCTTTTCCCCAATGTGGGGCTAGAACCCACAGCCCTGAAATTAAGAGTCTCATGCTGTGTTGAGCTGGTATCTCCTTTATTGTCATTTGAATCTACTGGATCCTCTACCCTCTAGAAGAGGAGAAAACAAGCCTGTTCCATCCTCCATCTGACAGTCTTTCAGATACAGTCAAACCTTGGTTCCCAAATGGCTTGGCTCCCGAACAAATCGGATCCCAAACGCCGCAAACCCAGAAGTGTGTGTTCTGGTTTGCAGACGTTTTTTGGAAGCTGAACGTCCGACGCGGCTTCTGCTTGAGTGCAGGAAGCTCCCGCAGCCTTGGTTTTTGAATGGTTTCAGGAGTTGGACGGGCTCCCGGAATGGATTAAGTTCAAGAACCAAGGTACCACTGTAGTTGAAGATGGCTTTCCAATCACCCCTCATCAGTCTTCTTTTCTCCAGGCTATACATACCCAGGCTGATAGCCGAAGAATGGATGTTTTTGAATTATGGTGCTGGAGGAGACTCTTGAGAGTCCCATGGACTGCAAGAAGATCAAACCTCTCCATTCGGAAGGAAATTAGCCCTGAGTGCTCACTGGAAGGACAGATCCTGAAGCTGAGGCTCCAAGACTTTGGCCACCTCAGGAGAAGAGAAGACTCCCTGGAAAAGACCCTGATGTTGGGAAAGATGGAGGGCACAAGGAGAAGGGGACGACAGAGGACGAGATGGTGGGACAGTGTTCTCGAAGCTCCCAGCATGAGTCTGACCAAACTGCGGGAGGCAGTGGGAGACAGAAGTGCCTGGCGTGCTCTGCTCCAGGGGATCACGAAGAGGCGGACACGACTAAACGACTAAACAACAACAAAACATACCCAACTCCCTCAAAGTGGGGATCCCAAATATAATTGTTTGAGGTTGGTGGCGGTGTGTCTGTGTTGGCAGGGAGAGGCCTGATCCAGCCACGCTGCTCTTCTGATTTTCTACCTGGAGGTGAGGAAGGCAGCGTGAGAAGAAAACGGAAAAGAACAGGCCCAGCACAATTCCTTTCTGCATTCTCTTCGCACTGCTACACTTTAGACCCGAGATTAGATCAAAATCGCAGATGATACGATATAGATACACACATACTTCCCTGGGTCCTGCTTAACTTGCTAACAAAGGACTCTTGTGAAGTAACTAATGGGGAATTAACCCAAGGAAGCTTGCCAAACCTGAGCCATTAGATAGCTCAGCTCGAACGTCCTGCAAGCTCCGAGAGCTTAGATCTGAGCTAACCGGCAGCTTGGGTTTAAACCTTCAGGGTTGCGTTTTCACATCCTTCCATTGCTCGGGGAATCGCAATGAAGTTGAAATCAGGCCTCTTGCGACATTAAGAGAGATATTCCACCACTACCTCCTCTCTAAAGCAGAAGGAGGGAATATCTGGCAATTTTCTTTCCATCGAAGTGGGAAAACTAGCCGGCATCCATAGACCCCCACAAACCCTTCATCCGGGATCTTGAAGGATAGCTGAAGCCGAGATGGCAGACTTGTCTGAAACTGGATTACCTGCCTCGCACCGGCTTCGAGTCTCGGTTTTTTCACCGGCTCCCGTCAGGGAAAAACCAGTGCTAAGTCGAAAGCCAGACATCCTTTCTGAATTCAATCCGTTTCGGTCTGGATTCAGCCGGCCCCACCAGGCTCTTATTCCTATTCCTTCCACATGTTCCCAAACCAGCCGTGCCCATTTGGAGGGAAGATTTATAGCCGGAGCCGATCTCTTTGCTTTAAACCAAATCACCCCGGTGGTGCCATCATTAGAAAAACATTAAAACAGTCCGGTCACCAACAGCTAAGTTCATCTCGGTGCCGTTACACCTGGGCTCATAAATCCTCCTCTCTCTCTCTCTTTCTCTTTTTTACAAGCCACTCAGGGGTGGGTTGATTTATAAGGTGAAACAAATATTAAAACACTTCAGGAAAGTTTTGAAAAAAAGAATAATACAGGGGGGAGACACAGACACAGACACAGACATAGCAATTCC